>NW_024962258.1:6557669-6793647 GCF_019238085.1 Lagopus leucura
GCTCATCCACACAGGTCTCCTGCCACCCTTTCCCGATTTCTTCCTCAATTTCTTCATTCTCAATTCTTCATTTTTCCTTTCAAACACAAAAGGGTAAATTTATTTGGGCAATTAGCCTCCATTACAAACTTTGAGCATATGAGCTGAGCTAGTAGCCATGTGTACATTAAGTGCTTCTTAGCCAGCTAGAAAGGTAGAAAATGAGTTTTAAAAAGCACTTAGTTCTTTCACCTACAGCAGCATATTTGAATCAAGCAGGTCTTACCTTCCTTCTTCTGTGTACCGTGCAGATGGTTATCTATTTATTGTTTTTTCCTTCATCCTGCAAGTTCAGAAACAGCAGTGCAATACAGACTGACTTAGACTTTCTGACAGGAGAGCAAGTTGGCAAGGGTAGATTCATAGTGAAGTGAACTACACTGCATGTGATACAACGTGGGCAGGGCAAAGGGAGGCAGAGAGCTTTTGTTGCTGAGCTGTATAGCTACAAATTGACAGTCTACAGAAGAAAGGTAAAGAGGAGGGCATTTCACTTGCTTAACTTTCTCTTTGCCAGCTAGACAGATCATTAGAAATGCTTTTCTCCACCCAAACACTGGTAGTCCAGGAAAAAGAATTCTTTGCATATAGATTTAATATTTTTCCTACTCTATAATGGTGCTTTGAGGAACTACAGCATTTTTATGTAAATCAAAAAAATACATGTAAACTTTGAATGGTAGTACCAGTTTTATTTTTGAGTGGTCCGTACGTAAGCACCTGATAAGAGAAACTGCTTTGTGATACTGATTTTTAATTTATTTTTGTTTTTTAGATTATTTTGAAAGAACGAGAACTGCGAAAACAGCAACACCTGTTAGAACAGACAGCAGTACCAAAGGATGGAGGTAATTCCTGTGTGTCTGCAGAAAATGCAGCTAAAGATGAAGCACTTCCACAGGATAGTCAAGCAGGTATTTTTCAAGACAGTCCTTTAATACAGTACAAAGGTTGAGATCTGTGAGTGAGTACACTTGATACTTTAAAAAATAGTACTAAGTACTGCCAAACAAAAACTGTATTTTTGGAATTTTCGGTGTTCAGCATGGGCTTATCTGGAGTAAAGTATGACTAAATTGCTACTCTCTGTAACTAAGTAGGAGGTATTCAGATTATTGCTTCACACTTAAATGCTTAATGGATTTATATGGCATCATGAGACTGTCTTTCTGGCAATCAGTTTTAAAAAGAGGTACAAGAGAAAAAGAAAGCTAAACGACTTGTTTTCCTGTTACTACAGACTGCTGTGGTACTGAAACAACTTCAGGAGATAGAAAATTTACAAATCAGTCTCTTCACAGCACCTTTGTTTGTCTTTTTATTGAAATATCTTTATTTGCATGATAGTTGTTCCTGTAATGCAAGTTGTAGAAGGGCTTCTGGGGAGCACAGAGATCAAGGAATCTACAGAAAGCTCTATGACTTCAAAGCAGTCAACATCTAATCTTCCAAAAATCCATAGTAGAAGATTTAGAGAGTAAGTATGGATTGTACTGATGTTTGTATTTTCTGCAATTCCACAAATATAGCATTTTTTAACAACGTATATTAAATGTGTTCTGTGCAGCACTATTTGGATTAATGATTCCACATTTTTTTTTTCAGTTTTTCTGTAAGCTGGCACACAAATGAAGAAATGATATCCAGAGAAACATGTCTGTACATTGTTGTAATATTCACTTCAGAATACATGATCCTTGCAGGGAAAAAAAAAAAGATGAGAAATTTATGAGGCTAAGGAATGAAAAGGAGCTGCTGTTTAGGATGAGTGTTGCATTAATAGAGTACCAGTTTAATACTCAACAACTTATTTCCAGTGTATAGTTTGGTTTTCTGCTACCAGCCAAATGGCAAACATGTGAAGTATGTGACTAGTGAGATGACGTTTTCATGTTGTGCAAGGCAAGAAGACTTGCTATTTATTTTGTGCAGACACTTCAGTTTTGTTTAAATAGATACGTGTATGCTTCCTTAGAAAAAAAGAAATAGTCCTCACTATGTGTGAAAAGGTCAGAAATCCAGTGTAGTAATTATGACTGGTTTTAACAATTGTGAACAGAGTTTAACTTCTGATTTTCCCTTAAGGGTACCGTTGTCCCATTGTCCTTCTTTATAATTGTTGTTATTGTAAATATTAATCTTGATACCACTGTCATTTTATCTCTTGCCATATATTAATTTAAGTTATTTGCTTGAAAAATTACTTAATTGATGTTTATGTGACAGTGTTTTACTGACTGCCCTGTTTGAATTTGCACAGGGGGCTGGTCTGTCCGCTAGGAAGTGTAGAACATTCAGCTAAAAATACTTGGATCTTTAGATTAGATTTTCTGAGTTTTTCAGTATTCTAGTTGACTTTGAGATTTAGTAAAAAAATTGGGAACAGTAAATAAAAACTCTTCAAAGTTAAGTAAAAGTTTGTATGTCTTCAAGAGCCAGGATAGATCCTGCGTTTTCTTCTTGTAATGGTATGTGAATTTACCACTTGGCATCTTCTTCTGGGTGTATAATTGAGATATCTCTAGTTTCTTTCCTTGATATCCTTCCTCAGTGAATGATTGTGTAAAAGATGGAGAAAAATTAATATGGAACCCTCATCTTTCCCAGGGAATACCAGAAGGATGGAGTACATCTGTTATCATCTTCTCCTTATGAAAACTAGAAGGTTGTGGTTTGATAGCTGTGATATGTGAAACAGGATGAAAGGCAAACAATGTGAATCTGGGAAGAGAAATGTATTTCAGATTTCCACCTTCATCATGAGTAGCAATATATTTAAAGAAGACTTTAAATATACTGTTTGTTGTACTGTCTGATTTAGATGTCAGAAAAAATGCTTCAATGGAAAAAAATACAAAAACATACTCATACAAATATATATATGGGTTTAGCGTGTTTATATATACTGCATTATGTTTTAGTGTAGTTTGTTAATTGTGGAATTTAACAGTTTTCTAAATTTTTTCTCTAAGTTCTTAGTTACTGAAAAAAATCCAAAGTAATTTTTTTTTTGCTTTTATGTCACAATTATGTGTGGACTGGGGGTAGAAAAAAGGCAAAGATGTATTTGTAATTTCAGAGTTGTTAATGTTTAATTTGTTCTTTCTTCCAGTTATTGCAGCCAAGTACTTAGTAAAGAAGTTGACAGTTGTGTGACAGATCTCTTGAAAGAACTGGTTCGGTTCCAAGATCGTTTGTATCAGAAAGACCCAGTAAAGGCGAAGATAAAACGCAGGCTTGTTATGGGCCTTAGAGAAGTTTTGAAACATCTGAGGCTGAAAAAACTGAAGTGTGTCATCATCTCTCCTAACTGTGAGAAGATTCAGTCAAAGGGTAAATAAGATACAAAAAAAACAAAAAAAAACAAAAAAAAAACTTGTGTTATTTTTTTTGTTAATTTTGTTGTCTGCTCCAGGTGGATTGGATGAGACTCTTCACAACATTATCGACTGTGCCTGTGAGCAGAATATACCATTTGTTTTTGCTCTTAATCGCAAGGCCCTGGGTCGCTGTGTGAACAAAGCAGTGCCTGTGAGTGTAGTGGGAATTTTTAGCTATGATGGAGCTCAGGTGAGTTGAAAAATAAACTTCAGGCTTTTGTTTTGCTTTACTTAGTTTTGACCTTTAGGGGAAAAAAATAATTCTAATTTTGAGGTTTTATTTTGCTTTTGCACACTATACTCTTAATCCCAAATTAGAGATTTCTATGTGAAGTTAATAATGAATGTATGACCACTCAGCACTTTTTTTTTTAAAAAGTGATTTTGCTGTCTCTTCCTAACATCATTTCCACTTAGATCTCTTATCAAAATGCCTATTTCCAAAGATGTTATGTTTCTGTTAATGCTTGTTTTGTTTTTCATACTTCGATAACAAGTTAGCTGGTGCAGAGCTGCAGCATTTAATCAAACAGTGGATGCTTTTAAACAATCTTCTTGCAGGTGGGGGAAAAGCTAAGGTCAAAAGTGAAGTCAAGAGTATGGAGCCAGGTTCTTTTTGTGGTGCGCAGTGACAGAACAAGGGGCAGTGGGCACAGACTAGAACACAGGAAGTTTCATATGAACATGAAGAAGAACTTCTCTACTGTAAGGGTGACAGAACGCTGGAACAGGCTGTCCAGAGTTGTTACACAGCCTCCTTCTCTGGAGATATCAAGACCTACATAGAAGGTTTCCTGCGCAGCCTACTATCGAGAACCTGCTTTAACAGTGGGTTGAACTAGATGATCTCCAGAGGTCTTTTCCAGCTCCTACAGTTCTGTGATTCTTTGAATATGGAGGGCAGTTTTAAACATCGCCTTGTTCTGATTAGCTGAATACATGTGTGAATGAATCACCAAGATAGATTTGCCATGAAAATGGATGTAATGTGGACAGCAGTTTTTTAAGCTTGTGTGGGCAAGCTTCACTTGTTGTTTTTGAAAAAAATTCCATTCATGATTTTGCAGTAAAATATCCATACTATCTTACTAAAAAGACAGTTTATGTTTGAACTTTCTATATAAATATCCATATGTTTTGAATAAGGGATGTCCATTACAGATTTCCATAAAGATTTTAAAATTTTGTGTGATAAAAGTTTATACTAATATTTCCATAGGATCATTTTCATAGAATGGTACAACTGACAACAGAGGCCAGGAAGGCCTACAAAGATATGGTAGCAGCTTTAGAGGAAGAAGCTGAAGGAAGACAAACAGAAACTGAACTCAGCATCATAACCACTGAATCTGAAAAAAGTTGCTTATCAGAAACTGGTAAAACTTCTCCCAAGAACAATGATGAGGATATACCAAATTACAGTGAGTACTTATTGACTTATTTTTGATTCAAGTTTTCAGTCTGCTTTACTGTTTTCACTGAAACTAATGGCACCTGGCATGTTAACGGTTAGTAATGAGGAACTGTGCTTTTCTGTGGTCTTTTCTTTTCCCCCAGTTCTGTGAACCTGAGGTCTGGCTGAGAAAGACAGAATTGCTTTGATGTTAGGTTAAATGCACTGCTTTGTCCAAGGAGGCTTTTACAGAATGGCTTTTACCCTTACTATGTACATTTATTAGAAAATTGTGTGTTTCTTTCCTAAACTGCATGCTTTGTAGTTATAGTAGACTCAAGTTTTGTAAAGGTTTTCCTTTTCTGCTAATGCGTTCAGCTGATGATATTTATCACAAAACTCTAGGCAACCCTAAAATTTGACTGCTTTAGCCATCTTCATAGTTAAATGTCACCTGAGCAGATGGCTGAACCAAGGACCTAAGGGCATTCTTTCATGCCTGAAGTCTTCTTTCATGGGGTCATCTGATGCTGAGTAGCGTATATGCCAATGTGCCAAATTATCTTCACATTTGCTTTGAGGATAAGGAATTTGAGAGTCAGTGGCTTTTCATTTGAAGTTTTTTCTACAGAGTTTTGCACTAACTTGGAATTTTTTCATTTTCTTTTTGTTTGTTTGTTTTGTTTTAACGTCCTCAAGTTAAAATCTGGAAGAAAAACCTTGAAGAAGAATATAACCCCTATGCACTGGAACTGGAAAAGAGTGCAACTGCTGACATGGCGGTTCTGAATTCAGAAGAGCATCACTAAATGCAGATCATATTCTGCTAGGCTTTCAAGTTTTATTTTGTAATAGATCTACAAATATTTTATCTGAAATTAAATATCCAGGTAGGAGAGTGGCAAAAAAAAAAAAGTTTAAGTCAGATAAGTAAGCTGTTCTGAATCTCCTTACAGAAAATGCACACTGGAGTATATAAGACACTGGCTCATTCTTCTAAGTTCTGTGTACTTGGCTGATTACTATAGTAGACGATAACAGCAAATAAGTTGTTTTAACCAAGAACAACCTGAACAAGTTTGGCATATTAGTAATGGTCTTATGAACTTAAATTTGTTAACAGTGCAATATACCAAAAGAAGTTTGGGGGAGAGATTCCATGTGCCGGATGTTTGGAGCTTTGGGGATTTGTTTTCTATTTCTAGTTCTTGTTTAAAGAACTCAAGCTCTTTTTAAAAAAAAAATTGTTGTTGTTTTTGTTCTGTTTTTCATAATCCTGCTCAGGTGAGCAGTTTGGCATAAGTGTCACTTTATACCCTTCAGCAGGAGGTGAATTCTGGGCAGGCAGCTAGTTGGAAACTAATTCAGGAAAGCTGTAGTGTTGAAGATTACCAGTTAGTTCTTTCCCTGTGATCATTTGTTTTTGCTCTCTGATACTACTGCAATCCGTTCACTACAGATCCTACTTTTGAGCCGGAGGACATAAGATGGACCAGCTTGCTTTCCTGTCTGTGGCTTTCCATGCTGACATATTCTTCATTCCTTTGTTTCAGGGTTATGCCAGTATATATATATGCAAGAGTTTTTAAGTCAATATCAGTTTGTATCTAAGATAGGGAAAATTTTTATCCAATACATTAAGTAAATTTTGAAAACAAAATGTGCTCATAATGCTGTGGTTGAGCACTTTCATGGGAATGTAAATATAAACACCTCTGTTTACAGCTTACAGATGTAAGAGGACAAGCCTAAGAAAGTCATTGGAGGAGGCACATAACTGATCCACTGTTCTGAAAAAGAGATACAGATACTGTGTGCTGCAGCCAGCCTCTCTGTCATGCATTTATAAGTACTGGAACACATACTTTGGAAAGTAGCTGCCTCACTGCTGTCAGATACAGAAGTCTTTAAACTATTCTTCGGTGACATTGCACCTGCTTAAAAATAATTAAGATAAAAGAAAGAAAAATTATTTCAGATACTTCTGCTTAATGGATGCAGAAGGCCAAATCTCAGCACTACAATAAAACTGAAATAAGTGGGTCCGCACATTTTCAAGCTGCAGTTGTCCACTAGAAATAAGTGAACACAAATGCAGTCTTGAAATTCACTCCCTTTGTAAGTGTTTGAAGCTACCATAGTTAACTCAATATGGAAAAATAACTTGGGTGTTTTGTGAGCCATCTTTATTTTGAGCATTAGTCAAAAATTCTTCATTTGGTACAGAAGCTTTATAACCAAAAGGCATATGTTTGAACAAATGAACTTGCTTATACCAGAAAAGATTGTTCTTCAGAATACTAGGAACTGAGTTCAAGGGTAAATGCTTGAATGGAGAATGGAAGAGTGGAAGTGCCTCCGAAATAAAGTTATTCAAATCTTATTTATCAATCTCTAATTTACATGCCAAGAGCCTCAAGAGCAAAACAATTAGTTTGCTTAATCAACTCAGAACAGAAGGCATAGATCATGTTACGTTGTTTGAGCTGCACAAGTCATCCTAGGACCACTAGTCATTCTTTGTTCAGCTAAAATAAGCGTCAGAAAAATAGATGGCTCCAGCATGGGGAAGATGGCCTCTCATAGCACTGGCTACACACTGTGCTCGTTCTCTGATGAGCAAGGATATCATGTTCTACCTCAAACTTCAGCAGATTTCTCCTGAACATTAGTTGTAATGCCAGCACTAACATTTGCAAATACCTCTTTGAAAGCTGTGATATTAAGAGTGCCGGGCACTGATAAGTTGCATATATTCCTCGTTCCAGTTTGTTTATTCCTTTGTACATGAGAGGCTGCTTTTCTTGTTGCAACTTCCCTGAAGGATAAAAAGAACAAGTTGTCAACATATCGTTAAAATAAAGTGGGGTTAAAAGATTACTTATACTGACTGTTACACATGCAGCAAGTACATGCGGTACCCAGCTATCAATTAATGCTTGCTGTAACAGTTGGAGAAAAACACTAAATCTAAGTAGGTGCTTGGGATTCTGTTTTGTTTTTGTTTTTAAATAAGGGTGGCTTTGATTAAACAATATCATTTACAAGCTCCAGTACTGTATTGCAGACCAAAATCAACACATTAATGTGAAAACATCTGCTCTATTTGGCAAGCAGACTCTTCGGGGTAGGATGAGGACTACTTACTTAGAATTTGATTAGTGCACTGTGGGAGCAAGCTGACATAAGTGTACATGATGGATGAGGCAGATCATACTGTTGAGAGGGTCAGACTGACAGCATGTACAGGAGCTCTGATCACTTTGTTACATAAACCCATTCAGTTGCCAGTGGGTCACTGGCTATTGATAGCTGCAAGACTAGTCTGTCCTATAGAAAGGTCCATAGGAGAGATCAGTTTCAAAAATTCTTACCCATGTCTTCCTCCAGTTTTGCATCATCTTGTCGTGTTCACTGATAGCAGTTCTCCAAGTATCAAATTCTTTGGTCCATCCATTCTTACCAACACTATCTGAAAATTGTAAATTGGATGATTATGTAACTAAATAGTGATCAAATGAGCTGACATTAACTCAGCCACAGTGCTTTTACTGAGGATTGGGCTCAAAGGAAGGCAAGGCACCATTTTATCTTCTGTTCAGCTCTACCTTCTCTTAGGTTACATGGAAGTAAGTTCTGTTCAAATGGTCTGGTCTCTTCCCCTCTGCAGCAAACTTTACAACCTCTAGTGCAAGCAGACTGTCACTCCAGAGGTTCTGGTTATCTGTCAGTCCAAGTTTAGGAAAAAAAACAAAACAAAACACACAAAAAAAAAACCAAAACAAAAAAACAAAACAAAACAAAAAAAACCACCTACTCACAAGCTTAAGCCATTTAGAAGCAGAGGAATGTTGCAGGTACATCATGCCAAGGATGAAGAAAAGAATATAATACAGCCAACTATCGAGTTTGTGATTTCTTCATTTTACAGTAATGTTATGTAGTGAGTTGTTCTTTATTCCATACTTCAGAGCATAAGATGGACTGTTTTACCACATCTTGATGAATTTTTAGTCCAGTCTTGCCTACAAACATTTTTTCCTTGTAGTCCCCACCACTCTAGTGGTAGCAGCAGACACAGATGTAGTATCTGTCAAGATGGTCATGGTATAATGCTTTCAAAGCTTCCCTCCTTTGCACTGATAGCAGTTTCACTGAGATGCTCCTCATTCTGCTTTCCTTTTCAACTGAAAAGGGCTATGCTAAACTGTTCTTGACTTGATTCACATTTGGCACTAATCAGGTAAATATATATATTTTTTCTTTTCCATATTAAAAAAATAATCTTATGTACCTTTGTTGCTCCTGATGCCTTTTTTTTTTTTTTAATATATATTTATTTAGACTTTCTGCAGGTATGGGTAAGTTGCAAAACTTAGTTGTAAAAGGTACTCAAGTTGTCCTTATCAGTTCTGCTTGCGTGAAGATCTTACCCAAGTGCTCAGCTGAGCTGTCTGACCTCTGGCCCATAAGTGACAAAACAAAAAAGTTGGATCTGCATCCACCTGACTACAGGCAACTCACAGATCACCCAATATTTAAATATCCCATATAGCAAGCGTATAGTATGAAATAAACAATTACCTCTGACCAGTTTTTGGATAGCTCAAGAAGGTATTAGTCACAATCCAATAATAAGGAAGGAATAGCTTACCCCATTCTGAAGATAGGGCTCACAGGAAAACTGTCAGTAGAAGCAAACTGCAAGTAGAGATACTTCTCACTCAGCTTCAAGCCCTTAAATGAGGTTGGGGAAGAGGGTGGGCCCAGGGTTGCACAAGAGAATTGCTTGCACTTGTGCTTCCAGGACTTGCCATGCCTTTTTATCAGGTGCTCAGCTGGTTCAGGCCTATGTACTGGGCATTTCTTTTTCTCACTTCCTTAGAAGCAAAGCTTTTTGTCACCCTGCATAGTTCTTGCAGAGTGGTATTTTGTATTCTCAGTACTCACATCCAATCCGTGTCCATTCATTTAACAGTTTTTGTTTCATTACTAAGGCATATTTGCTGATTTGCAGGTTAGTTCCATGGGAGGGTGAGAAAGAAGCAATTTTCTGTGTCTGCAAAACCTTTGTTGGCAGAGCCAACAAAAAGAGCGTACAGTCAGAACCAGCCTACCTGTATCTTTCACTTTGATGAGCACTTCTGATGTTGTGTTCCCAATCTTTGAGATGAATGAACATTTATATTTTGTATTTCCTGATACTGAATCTTTCACCCAACTGAGGACATGCACTCTGCCATCAAACAGCCTGTGAGCCTGTTCAGTGATGCATGCCTTCATTTCCTGTCCATTCTTCTTCCAGACAAAATGGGAGTCATCAGGACCTGTAGAAATGTCAGTCAGCTTACTTGGGGAGAAAAACACAAGCTGAGTCTTTGAGGAAAAAAGTGAAAGTTTAGGACCTCAAGATTAGGCTCAAAGACATAAAAAGCTTGGTTTCAATGTTTCTTAAGTTTCTTCAGCTGAAATTCTAGACACCAAAAAGCTGGGATAAAAAAAAAAAAAAAAAAGTACCGTTGATAATTTAAGTTTAAGCTGTAGTTGTAAATAAGTTCATATGCAAAAAGTTTTCTGTGCCTGTATTCTTACAGGGGGAAACTGGCCCACAACCGTGATAGACCAGACAATGGAATCAGTCTGTTGAAGAAGCAGGCCATGCTAACTAGTGCTGATGAAGCTCATGCCTGGTGAAAGGCTGAAGCATTCTGAGATACCTTCCAACATTTGAAATAGAGGCTAGGAGGGGAAAAAGTTCAAGAATTCAGTATGTCAAAGATGCCAGAAATAGTGAAAGGCAAAACTGAAAAAAGTGTGGGACCATTTGTCACAGCAGGCAATTAGACAAGACAGAACAGCTTGGATCAAGAACAAAGAGCAATCTAATCTTTTAGTTGTTGCTACTATTAATCTTAACATGTGAGGATAGAATTTGAATAAATCAGAATTATTGATAGTAGCACAGAACAGCTGTTAGTGGAAAGTTAGCAAGATTGGATGAAGCATAATATCTGTGTCCTTTCACTAAAGGGAAAGGCATCTGGGTCAAGCTAAGAACTTTGCAGCAATTCTTAAAGCACAGAATCATAGAATGATAGAATGGCCTGGGTTGAAAAGGACCTCAAGTATCATATAGTTTCAGCCCCCCCCCCCGCCATCAGCAGGGTTGCCAACCACCAGACCAGGCTGCCCAGAGCCGCATCCAGCCTGGCCTTGAATGCCTCCGGGGATGGGGCATCCACAACCTCCTTGGGCAACCTGTTCCAGTGTGTCACCACCTTCTGTGTGAAAAACTTCCTTCTAATATCTAACCTAGCCTTCCCTGTCTCAGTTTAAAACCACTTCCTCTTGTCCTATCATGATGAACCCATGTATAAACAGATGTTCCCCCTCCTGTTTATATGTTCCCTTCAAGTACTGAAAGGCCACAGTGAGGTCTCCCTGAGCCTTCTCGTCTCCAAGCTATACAAGCCCAGTTCCCTCAACTTATCTTCATAGAAGTGCTCCAGGCCTCTGATCTTAGTGGCTCTCCTCTGGACCTGTTCCAAGAATTCCATGCCTTGTGCTGGGGCCCCAGGCTTGGACGCAGTGCTCCAGATGGGGCCTCACAAGAGCAGAGTAAAGGGGGAGAGTCACTTCCCTCTCCCTGCTGGTCACTTTTTTTAGTGCAGCCCAGAACACAGTTGGCTTTCTGGGCTGCAGATGCACACCACTGGCTCATGTCCAGCTTCTCATCCACCAGGAATTGAGAAACACGTCTGTTTCTCCCTTAGGGCTTGGGATACAGAACGGACTTAGAACACTGAGAGAAGGTGTAAAAAGAAAGCTGGATAAAAGGAAAATAAAGGATTCTTTGAAATGGGTCTTGAGGGAACAGAACCTGCTACAGCAGTCAGATTTTGCTGGGTTTTTTTATTCCGAACTGATATGGAACTTTCTTCAGAAAAAAAAAATGTGATTCTAGGCCTGCTAACTAGTTAGATTTCACATTCCCTGGTGTTGATTTTTTGTCTGCTTGCATGGCAGCCTTTACATCTATCTGTGTGCCTTCTCAGCATATGTTAGATTCAGATTTAAATCATTTGCTAATATCCAACAAATATGGAGAAAGAAATTTTTATTAAGTACAAGGATGAATAGCAGAGAATGTGATTTAACTGCAGTGTGGTGGATTTCATCCTGGAAGGAAGGAGGGGTGGAAAGGAGGCAGCACATTCTCCAAAGGAATGACGACAGCTCTGTCAGAGTTGGGGGCAGGAAACGAGCGTAGAATGTTCTTTAAACAAAGTAAATCATGTTTTATAGATGGCTGTCCTAACCCTGTGATTAACTGAAGGTGGATTACATGTAACTAAAAGTATGGGAGACAGGAACAATGGACAAATTATTTCAGTACGTTAATGAAGTTGGCGTTGGGACAAATGGGAAGAGCGGTGGGTAAAAGCAGTGAAATAATAAAAAAACAGGCTTTGGATTTATTCCTTGAAGAGTTGAGAGAACACTCGATGAGAACTGCAGACAGTTGCCATGGGTAAGTCTGTCCTTGGATGAGGGCTAGAGAAGAAACCTGTGGAAGTGTCAGAGGTCAGGCTGACTGGGAGGCACTAGGACTGACTCAAGCACAGTGCAGATCAGAAGGAGCTCACTGAAGCTTATCGGTTGTTGCTCAGTCATTGCAAACCACAAGCCAGGTGCTCGAGTACAGCCATGTGCTCATCTGTTTAATAGCAGTACTTCAAACCCCTAGGACATGACAATAGAGCAGTTTGTTACCTACAATCATGAGCTTAAAAAACACTTCTTTAGGGCCAGGCAAGGAAATGGCAGGGCATTCTCTAAATGCACTTCAAGTGCTCCGTGTCACTGCTGACACCAAAGGACCTACACTGTTTTCAGGTGCTAAAGGCAACACGTATTCTGGAAACAGAACTGAATGCCCACTCAGAGACACATTTCTCCAAAAAAGTAAACAGTTTCCCAATACAAGGAGGGTTGTAGGCTGTGTTGGTTTAGGTCCCCCCCATGGGCTGCAGTGGTGTGGTTGCAGGCAGAGTTTGCTTTTGCTGCATTCAGCCTTGGTTCCAGGGGGCCATGCAGTATTTTCCCTACTTTGATTTCCATTTCAGAACTGAACAACAGAAAAACACAAAGAGTTACACCTGCAAAAACATGAAGTCACATTTCTCAGATTCAGGTTTGCTACAACTTTGGATTAAGATAAATTCATGCTCAAAGATGCAGTAGTTACAGATTTATCTTTTGAAGATAAATGACTGTGAGCATACATTCGCTATGATAAAACCAACGACATATAATCTTTAAAACAGGAGCTAAAAAAATTTATCTACTTACATTGCCATCCACCTTAAGAATGCTTGAAAGATTTAAGAAAATGCTCATGTTAAAACACAATATTCAAGCAGATAATTAAACACCAAACCAGTTTGGATATGTAGACAGGTACATTTAGGCAACAATGAATGATACTTCACGTCGTTAATTTTGAAAACATTGCTTCATCATAGAAATTGCATTCATTACTCTTAACCTAATCCAGTCTTAACTCTTTTAGAAGGGAGACAGCTAACACTGTGCAGCAGAACAAATATGCCCTTTCTCTGCCCAGCCCTCCATAATGCCCAGTGGTGGTGTCATCGTTTGCTCGTTTCCCAGGTGGGTGTCATCCTCTGTTGGTGCAGTGCCTCTGCCCCTTGAGGTTTGCAGGAGCATCCCATCAGCCATGTGTTAACCTTCTTCAGTTGCGTGCAGCATTAAACTGGGTACCAACCCCCCAACTTTATTCACTGAAGTGGGGTTTACATTCCATTTTAGCTTAAAATCAAGCAGTATACCAGGAGGTGAGGAATGGAGTAATACAGCTGTAGATGCAGAGCAGCATGCCAGGGACCCCACTTGGTTGTCCCCAATATCACATCTGCTATATAGGCATCAAAACCTAACAGGCATACAGCTTTCCTTTTAGATACCAATGTAAGAGTGGGTGATTATGGATTACGAGTGGAGCTGATCACATAAATCGGGGAGTGGGATGGAGCTGGGGCCAGGCCAGTCCTGCTGGCAGAGCTGAGCCCTGCAGAGCTGCCCTGTGGGTCTGGGACACAATGGGGCTGCTCAGAGCGGGTGGCCCAACAGCTGCTGCCAGCGAGGAGTACTCACACCTCTGTAACAGATGGAGAAACCTTTCCAGCTGGAGAGATCTGAGCCCAGTGCAGCAGAGCAGGTGCTGTCAGCGTGGCCCAAGGCTCCAGCAGTTGAACAGGTGCCTTCAGGGACTGCTTGGCGGGGCAGTAGGAGCTTGTCATGCACAGCTGTCATACAAGCATAGCATCACTACAGTGGCCATCTACAAACATGAGATGTCTTCCTCCAATGCTAGCTTGTTGATTCCTCAGAACTTTTCCAAACATCACTTGAACTTAAAAAAAAAAAAAAAAGTAGAATCTGGATTTAGCATTCACTATCGAGCTGATCACCTGAACTTTCAGCATACCACGAGAAGCTCTTATTCAGAGCAAGGATTAAGTTTTACAAGACACTCAAGAGATGAAAGCACAGGAAAGGTAATTGTGTCCTGAAGCACCAAACAGTTGCAGCCCGATGAGGCATGAGCATTTCTGTTGGTGCTGCGAGCTGCGCAGCACCCAGAGGGGTTAGTGGTGGAGCTGCAGGGGGAGGGTCACTGAGCTGTGATGGGGATCTCTGTAGCGTTCTGAAACCAGTGTGTTTGTTGGACCTTCAGTGTTTGTACTTCAGTTAGCTGGGTTAGAAATTATGATCAATACATTACCATTCTAGAAAACAGTTAAAATAATATGACAACAATTGCCAACAAAGAATTTAACCTCAAACAGCTAACAGTTTGTTCTGAAACACAGCTCATGGTTTGTTAGCTGGCAATGGTGCAACAGTGCTGCTGATAGCCAGATCTGAGGCCACACCAGTGTGTGCACAGCACAGGCACAGCTGCACTACTCAGGTGGAACATGGCTGCCCTCCCATGGGCAGAACAGAGCTGCAGTATGGCTGTCCCTGCTCCCCAGCACTCCCAGCTGTGCTCTAAGTGGAGCCAGAGCATGGCTGTGTGGTTGGAACCCAGGTAACTGCATCTGGAGAGTAATTAAGTGAAATGAACTGGGGTCTGGCAACAAAGAATTGTTGCACCCTCAGCCTGAGTGTGCCTGTTTTCCCTGCCGTGCCCACTCTGTCCACCATCTTAAAGCCATGACGTTATCTTGTAAAATAAAACGGAAAACAAAAATACCTCTGACAGTAGAATGCCTTTTCAGTCTCCTTTCTAGAGCATACAAACTACAACCTCTGCTCAGCTATCAGTGGACAGACCCAGTAGTGACAGAGAAAGGGGTGAGATGGGCACCCATTGCTGACAAGGGTTAAAACAAAGCAACAGCTGCAAATCAGCTCCCACCTCATCAGCCATTACACTTTCTGTTACATACAGCATTAGATATACAACAGAAGCTGTCACAGATTCTGCAGTACACCTTTTATCTGTGCTGCTGAAGTCTCACACGCATTACATGCAGGAGAGAGGTGTGCACAAAGGCCTGCACCAGTGCCATCTCCCACAGGTTCTCCTGTCCCGTGTCAGCAGGGGCAGCAACTGTCCTCGGCCCTAAGAGATCTTCCAATGGAGAACAGTTTATTCAGACAGCGCAGAAGCTTCTCACAGTGCAATTTCAGGTATTTGAGGAGTATCAACCTGCTGAATTTTCTGAGTGCTTTGCCAACATATGGTGCAGATGGTACAATCTGGCAGTGAATGCACCAGGGCACTCACAGAGCTGTTTCACTAGGACACACACAGGTGTCTCACAGTGTATGACAGGCTACAGCCTGAATGTGGTTTGAGATGTTTTAATCTTAAAGCATATCACAACAGCAAAAATTAGTGGCAGGCCACAACTATCCATTCTTACTAGAATGACTTCCTCATGGGGAAAAATATTTCAATTTCTCTTACATTCTAAGCATTGATAAAATGCCTAAAGTCAATAAGAAGAGATTCTCCAACTGCACCTTGTTGCTCATTGTGTTTCTTAGATTGGCCACAGGTTTCACACATAAAAGAAAACAGAAAACATTCTATGCAACATAAAATCTGCTGTTGATGCCAGAATTTAAAAACGTGGCATCCACATCATGGAACCTACTGCCACTAATTTCAGTTGGCTTGCAGATATCACTGAGGAGCCACTGGAGGGCTGAAATTCTTCCTGTTTTGAAACTAGAACTGCCAACAGCCAGGGAGGGAAGCATGGCCTTAGAGGGCCTGTAGGAAGGGTGGGAGGGCGTGCCAAAGAATGCAGTAACAGGGCAAGGAGAACAGCTACACCTGAAAGAGGGTAGATAAATTACATGTTAGGGGGAAACTTTTCATTCAGAGTGCAGTGGGGCCCTGGCACAGGCTGCCCGGAGAAGCTGTGCGTGCCCCATTCCTGAAGGTGCCCAGGTCGGATAGTGTCCTGAGCAGGCTGTGGCAGGGGGCTGGAACTGGGCAGGCTCTGGGTCCCTTTCAACCCCAACGCTGCAGGTATTCCTGTATGGGCACTGCAATCCACCGCAACAAGATTATATACTTTCAGGGTCTTTGACTTTTAGGCAGTATATGGTTGATTCTCTAATCTTAAGTTATTATAAAAGTTATAATATTTTTAAGGCATTAACAGAACACTTAGAAGAGCAATCTTAACTTTTAAAGTTATCTCCTAGGTGCAGTTTAAATAACAAAGAATGTGATGTGCTGCAGATCTGTCTGAAGGAAAGGTTTTAGTCTACTAAAATGGCTTCAGGTAATGAATATTCAGTCAGAGCAGGAATCACCGGAATAAACAGTATCATCCCACACCCGCACTTAACTCCATCAGACTCTGGCAGCCACATATGCTTTATGCTGACACTGGCCCTCAGTCAGACTGCCAGCAGCAGCACACCAGAGAAGCTGGTCTGTAAGGTGAGACACAGAGCACTCAGCAAGGTGTTGGCACAGCAACCCATATGAAGGCAAAGACAAACCCAGCACTGATCAAAGTTAGGGCCACTGCTCCAGTGAAGCCTCACCACAAAATCTCAGAGTCCATTAGAGTGGAGCAGTGTAGGACAGCTTGTTTGCTTTAGGGGGCTGGCCTTCAGCCAGTGCCAGGCGCTTGGCACAGCTTGGCACATGGCCACGTCTGGGCCCATTCTGCATTTGTGCTGCAGGAGCACTCCTTGAGGTTGAGCTAGGTCTGTAGGTCTGTAGCAGTCTTCTCATTGCCCTCACTCTAGCTCTTCCCCTGCACAGCTTCCTATGTAATTCCAAGTGTTGCTGGAGAGAAAAAACTTTCTATGAAGCTCTTGTTACACTGACTTATGAGTGATGCACCTTCCTCCCATGAGGTGGGAAGCTCTCCTGCACCGCTTGTACACAGCACTGCTACAGTGCACAGCCGCAGTCTGTAGGTGTGCATCAGGCACCCACCTCAGTGCCACTGCAGAACGGTTCTTTAAAGAAGGACGCCAAGTTTGCAGAACTGTTATTTTCACATATGAGGGTTAGTTTTAATGAGACCAAAAAGCTACAGAACAGATAAGAAAAGCTTCTAACAGCTAAGGGGAGGAGTCAGGTTTCTGGACAGCATAGAGTGGACAGGATCTATCTGCAGGGCAAAAACAACAATAACACAATGTTGCACACTGATCATTTGCAAATGCACTCAAACTGTTGCTCAGCACACTCAGGATATGGTAGGATATGGGTTGCCTGTAACAAGTCCAAGGATATACTGCATTGGACGATGGTGGTGCCTGTGTTAATGAAGCTTGAAACAGAACCAAACTAGGAACTACCCACACTCCACCACACCTGAATTCAGTGCAGCTGAGCACATCATCAGCTCACTGCTCCTCCCGTGCCCCAGACACTGCAGTGTTTGCCTGGTTACCAAATTGCTTGAATCTTTTGCAGTATTTACACCATTATTCTGTGATTTTTTTTCCATGGTGGACAGTAAAAGGTATCAGTGTCACCAGCAGCAGTGAAAAAATTATTCCTACCCACCTGGACCCCACAGCTAGTTTCTAGCCATGAAAATACAAATCATGTCTTTGGTAAGACCTGCTTTAATGAAGATAGCTGCATTTTGACCTGATTCCATGTAACATTTAACAATCACAGACATACCAGTAAAAAACAATCCTACTTTAAAATTAATGTCTAATTTTTAAAGGACAGAAATTACATTTTAAGACCTGTCTAGATGCATTAATTCTCACTTAACCAGGCAAATGCTGTCCAAACAAAAACTGAAAGACAAATGTTTAATTTCTACAGAAAAAAAATAGCTTTGACTTGCTCCCATTGATCACAGACAATATATTCCTCAGAGAATGGAATTACCATTACAGTACATACTTTATCATCTGAAATAAGTAATAAGGGATAACCGACCAGGTCCAAAATAAGAGCAAAATCCAAATCCAACGGTATTTTTTTTAATTGCATACATCCTAACAATGAAGATATTTACCTACTACACATCCATATGCATGCAAGTGCATCATTCAGCATCCAAATGAGCCTATTGAAGTCAACTGACTTTGCATATTTAAACAGGCTGCTAAATGAGAGAATTTTGCAGGAGAGTGTCTGCAGTGCCCAATTTGCAGCAAAAGCATGTTCACAATACATTCACAAATAGTCTTTTTCTTTCTTTTTTAAGCATCAGAAAAGAACATACACTGTACATGGCCACATATCCAAACCTTTAGTGAGGAAAATGCTAGTTCACGCAGGGCTCCTCCAACTTACCTGTGGCTTGGCAGAAGAGGTGGAACGATCCCCGAGCACTAACATGCTGTGCCTGGTCATTTAGGAAAGGTTGCAACAACATGACCTTTAGAGGGCTTGTGCTAGACCAAACATCAGGCTCGATACTGGTGGGTGAAGGAGGTGGACCACATCCCACACAAGACAAAAAGGAAGTACCAGTAGGAGGGAAAGGTATAGGAGATGAGGCTGTGTGACAGAAGAGGACAGAAAAGAAAGAAAAAAAAATGGTACTAAGGAATAAAGTTACAAGAAATACATCACACATTGAAGAAATAATGCAAAAAGACAAATGAATTTTAGAAGGGTTATAAAAGGAACTATCCCCAGAGGCTTACGACAAAACACTTTTCTCCTTCACTCACGTCTTTTTCCATCCGTCCTATCCCCCAGAGGGTTACAACCCAAGTAAATAAAGCCGAGAAGAGAACCCGCTCCAAACTGGTGAGAGTTTTCTTTTTTTTCCCCTTAAAGGAAGCCACAAAGAACATCAGCATTTGCAGTATGTAAAGGATTGCCATTATGTCAACTTTCATAAAAGTCAAAGTGTAATACAATTTATTTTAATATTTATTCTGTTATATGTACATAATTAAAAATAGAAAAATAAAACCGAACTGAATCTTATAAAATATAAACTGTTCACACTAAGATGGTTGAAATTAAAGTTTGCATGAAAGTTCAACATAGAGAAGCAGCCTAGGTACACTGCTATTTACTGTTAAGATGCACTCCTAGAATATTTACAGAAAGATGCAGTGAGAGGGACAACTCTCTGTGGAACTGTACCACACTAAATGCTTTTAGAGACAAACAGTGCAGCTGTGAAGCAGGCTTAAAACAAATGCACATTTTCACTTTTGCAGACACGATTCAAATGAACAGTTCAAATTACTGATTGTTTGAGGAGCTCCAGTTTCAGTCTCCAGTTGCATAAGAGATTAGAAGGTGTCATCCAGAAAGGGTGACGCTGCAAAGATGTGTCACAGGAAGTTACCTCTGAATCAGAAAAAAGAAAAAAAAAACATCCCCAAAGTTTTCTTATCAGGCTGTATCCTAACAGTCCATTCCAGTGAGTTGCAAGATGAGTTACTGCAGAGAATTTTCAATTCCTTTTTTGCTTTCACAGTGCAAAAAACCTCTCTCAGTGTCACCGCGAAGTGACAGCTGCTTGCCTGTACTGTTTCATTAAAAAAAATAATCAAAAGAAAGTGGAAAAATCCAATGGTGTACAGAAAAAAAACAACAGGTGACTACGTCCAGCTTGGTTAAGGAAAATAAAACGTTTCTAAATCTATCATTTGTTCTTTTCCCTTCTTACTCCAGTCCACAAGTTTTATACCGATACTGTTATCTAAACTTCTAGAAAGCAGCGAGAAAAAAAGCCTTTAAACAAGATTATCCCTGAGAATCTTACACAAATCAAGCCAACTATATATCCCCATATTCTTTAAAAGCTAAGATACTTAAAAGTTAATTAACTTTAACCAACTAAAGAAATCTAGCGTGCCAAAACACAAAGCATCAAATGAAAAATAATCACTAGAAGCAAAGAAAATATGTCCCAATTTGGACAATAGTCTATAATTTACCAATCTGATAAACTAAACTTAATTTCCAATTTGGAATGCAAATTAAACTAGAACTTTTTTTAATGGCAGCTAAAAGATTTGCAGACTGAAGTACTTTTTAAAGCCAACTAAATTAGTTACTCTTATCCTAAGGAAGAAAATGGCCAAAAAGGAGTGGGCAGCTGTTCACCAGCATTAAGTACCCCATGTGTGGGTAAGAACCAGGAATAAACAAATGGGGATCTGAAACTGGCCATTTAAAGAAACCTGATAGAACAATACAAGATGCTATGGTTTGCAGACAACAACACTGCTTCTGTATCTGGTGAGATCTGAATGTGAAGTGGCTTGCTGTGTAGCTGAAGCACATAAAGCTCGCCTATGGCTCAGTGGTCACAACCATGTTCTTGGCGCTCAAAAACAGCTGTAGTACCATGGTTAATTTCCAACACAGAACCAACGCTGTCCTTCAGTCTCCCTCCACATCTGAGTCAGCATACTTGAGCTCACACTTCACATCAAAAGGTTTGTCCTTGGCCTCCCTGGGCATCTGTGCATCCCTGTCCTGCAGCTGTCCATTCCCACAGTCCGGCTCCGTCTCATAGCCGGTGTCATGCGCTGGCTTTGGCTGCTCCCCACTTTGGTGGCTGACGCTGCCTTGCTCCACCAGGGTTTCTTTCACGCTCTGTTCACAATCAGAAAAATCTGACTTTGTTTTTTTCTTGCCAAGCAACATGACTGAGCGAAATTTCAAGCACTGCCCTGGCAAATACCCTTTGTAACAATTGTAGGAAAGCAGGCACAAGAAGAGAATAAAAAAGAAGAGGAACAGGAACATCAACAGGAAGTTATCGTTTGACTTCAGAAACATTGTCTTTTCAGGGACTGTGTCAGGAAGTGAATTGAAAAGCTCTATGTTGGAGGTTGCACTTGTTAGGACAGGGCCAATGGGTTTTGTTATTATCCTCGCAGTTGTTACCGGTACAATCTGAGTGGTTGAGGTTTGAGCAGTAGAGCCCTCAGTTGATACAGCTGACACTTTTGGTACATCACTATTACCTTCTATTGGTGCAGCTGCCACAACTGGGCTTGCTGTAGTATGCTGGACTTTCTTCAGTTCCAAAACATGCTTAGCTAACACCTGAGAGAATTTCTTATTCTTCACTTTTTCTTCTGACAGACACTGGTAAACACCACTGTCTCCTTCTGATAAATTGAAGATGAGCAGTGCCTTTTCCAGTAGACGGTATTTGGGACTCTCCACTCTCAGTACGTCATCCCTGAATTTCCAAACTACCTGTGCCAGATTGGACTTCTGAGAACACTTGAGCTCTGCTGTGCTCCCATGCTTGAATGTATGCTGTAGCGAATTCTCTCTTACTTTATCTGGAACACCAAAATAAACGTGCAAAGCATCAGCAATGATTCCTGTTTGATCTACTCTGTACAGTTTCATGAGACTGTACTAGTCATAACAGAAACGCAAAGACTGCAGTGTTAAGATTATCTCAAGACCAAGATAACAGCATGCAAGTCTCTGTGAAATACTAAACTACAGGTGTGTACAGGACACCAAAACAGATTACAAGATCAGACACCTCAAAAAGCTCCAAAACAGCTTCCACTTCCAGAAAAGCAGGGGAGACTTAGTTGATCCAAATTGAGTGTGCCTCTAAGTCATCATTTGAAAAAAGATGCTCAACTTTGTATAACTTTCAAACCAATTAGTATATTTTAAGTAACGACAAAATGTTGAAGAAATAATTTAATTTTAAGAAATTTAAGTATCAGTACTCCAACTCTCTTCTGAAAACATCAGTAACTATTGCATACCCACAATACAATACGATAAATGAGATATAGCTAACAGGTCAAACTCTCATGGTTGCCCTAGATAAGAAATGAAAGCAGAATAAATAATGTACTCTTTTCTGCAGTACAAATGTTCTCTAACACTAGTCTTCTTTAAGATTTCCATAATCTGATGGCAGCAACATACACGAGAAAGAAAGGACCTGCAGTTACTTGTCTTAAAATACACCAGAGGGTACTTCAGCTGCTCTCTATGATGTACTGAGCCTCCCTCCCCTCTCATAATAAAAGCAGCTTTTTCCAGCATCATTTCATCTGATCCAGCACAAACAATCAAGCATTTAACCAAGACTCACAGTAGAATGTCAATTGTTATTTTATCAGAGACAGAGACCTCTGTACTAGAAGTTGTTATGGTAAATAGTACTTTCATTCATGAGGTGCTGTTGAGGTACCCCCATTCATTTCAGAACTTTGTGCACTGCACACTGAAATGTACACGAATACAAACATTTTAAGAGAAGATGAAGGCTGTATGGATGCTCAAATACGAAAAAAAAAAAAAACAAGAGAACTTCATACACATTAAAATATAAATGAAAATCTAGATACAAGTCTTTCCTATTCCACCTGGATAAGTATTCTTCACAGAATGTAACTCACCAGAACAAGAAGATGCATCTCCACCTATGTTCTGAATCCAATTCCTGTGAAAGATAGTGCAAGTATGACAGCTTCAAATGTTATTCCCATGTCAGTCCATCCTCTAATGTAAGATAAATTTTATCTCATCTAAATAGCACAAGCTGACATTTTTTATGTAGGCAATTAAAGGATAGGAAGAAGCATGTGTTTGAAAACAATAAGTTAAAAAAAAAATCTTGTTAAGATAAGGTAAGACAGACAAAGTAAGACCAATTGCAACTATAGTCAAAGGCTGCCATTACCTTTCAGTTTCACTTTCTTGAAAAATATCAACACAAGAACCCTCAAGAGGTTTCCAAGCACAGTAAGGATCCCTTGCTAAAACGCAGTCAAAACAAGTGGTGTACATCTCACAGAATGCCACAGGAGATTGAACCACACCAGAATTTGAACCAGCGTAGAGGTATCTTCTGCTCTAAAAACAAAACCAAACCAAACAAACAAAAAAACTTCACATAAACAAGCCTACACAGTCAATCACATTTGTGAAGCAACTGAAAAATTATTAAAAGAGGTGCATACATACTTGTATGCTTGTAAAAAACATTTTTTAAACATTTAGCGACACTTGAAGTGAAAATAAGTAAAAAGAACAGAAAATTACAATCAATACACTTTATAAGAAAGGAAAGTAACTGCCTAACTGTGGCTCTTATATATCAGTTTTTTTTCCATAAATATGAATTTACTGATAGACTTCATGGAAGGAAAGACAAGCATGTGCTAATGACAAAACTGCAGTGGTTACAACCATGCCTGAAATGGGAAGGTTTTCTATACTGCTCCTACATCTGTTAATCCAGGGCAACTCTTTGCCTACTAGTCAGGTCTCTGCAGCCCCAGTGTCAGCCTTGAATCTTGTAGTTGCTTACTAGCAGTTACTTCCTTGAATCCTCTGCAAGAAAGAACTGTGAATAGCATTCAAAGGAATGAATGTTGGCATAATGCTTAGCAAAAGGGGGATGTAAAGAGAACAACTGCCTTACCAACTGTTCCTGGGGATCTGCAAACAACTCTCACACTATGTACAACAGGAAAACATTCACGCTTGTTCTGATCATCCTTGTCATAAAAGACTGAAAGAAATGAGTGAAATAGGCAAGTATGCAAGTTCAGGGAAACTGATGACTAAAGGTACACTGTGAATTTACTCACCACTGTACAAAGCCTTGGGAAATAGGTTTGCCCTGCAAAGAAATGCCATAAGCAATCTACTATCTAGTATCTCTAAGACAGTGCATACAAAGCCAGATAGCACGCTCCACCTTGGCAATGGATTTACTTCCTCCTGAGTTGAATACCAAACATATCAGCACTCTACCGCAGTTTTCATGGCAAAGAAGTCAGATTTAAGCAACAACTGGCTTTTTCTGAATTGAAGCTGCACAGATTTTCAGTATGTAGAAACAGCACTTGGGGGATGCCTTCTCAACTCTGGCAGGATGAACGCTGTCACAGAGCAATAACAAATCAGAGCAAAAACCATCCTAGTAAAGCAAGATTCGTCCTAAACATCATACTCATGATAAAGATTTATTCTTGACATCAAGAACAACTTCAAGATACATGTACAAACAGAAACAGTAGGGCTGTATTTAGATTTGGAGGCTTATTGTTATGTTTTTATTTAACTATATGAAGAGGTATTATTAAGTTCATGAGAACTTAAAAGAGGGTAGTCTCTTTAATGCAATGAACACAAGAATATGCATTTTTGAGTAAATGAATGCTTCACTGTGGCTAACAGGATTCTCTAGAGGAAGATCAAGCACAAAGTACTTTAGATCCCTCATGTGTGAATTTCAAAGGAAAACCTAACAAGATACAAAACTGAATCAAAAAAAAGAAATGTACGTTACTGGAAGATGGGACTTCCAAAAAGAACTAAACTTCAGAGACATACATTCAAATGCAGTCTTTCATACTAAAATCTAGCTTAACACTAGTCTATGCTGGAGTGTCCACATAAATAAATTTGCAACATCAAAACATGGAGGGCTTTCTAGGAAAAGCTTCCCCTGGTTCACTGCTGTCTGTCTGTCTGTCTTTCTAGTGTTCTGTTGGCTAACACCCAAGCTAACAGGGCAACACTGCATGAGGGTATCAGTGCCTTGATATGGTTACAGCTGGTACATTCAGGGAGTTCGTAAAACAAGTGGAGAGCAGAACAGACCATTGCAAAAATCCAGACATCTTTCAGCCAGACAGGAGCTAGAGGATCAGCTCTGTTACTGACAGCAACCCTCCGAGCAAGGTGAAGGTATATGAGAGTTCAAGGCCCACTGTCAAGAACAGGAAGTACTGCTCTCCTATTGTTAATCTGTTACTATGGTATGCCACTACACGTATCAAATTACAACTGTAAGAACAACTTGCTCTAGGTGACCCTGCTAGAGCAGGGGTTGAACAAGATGGACCTACAGATGCCTTTCAACCTTAACTATTCTTTAATTCTACACCCTGGCCAGTGTGATGAACAACACAGAAAAACAATAGATTCCACTGAAATCTATGGAAAAGGAAACTTTTAATCACATGACTTTGACTTGTCTGTCAAGAGCACACTCTATTTTCACAATACTTCTTTCTTTTACACAGACTACTACATATGCAAGATGAGCTGAAAAGAATTCTGGGATAATGGTCTTTCTTCATGGAATTGATCATGTTGGAATAGCTGCTCTTAAGATATCTTGGCAATACTCCTAAATCCCTAACATCAGAGCATTTACTGATTGCTGGGTACTTACTGAATGTCACTGATAATGTAAGATTATCAGACACTTTTATTCTTTCACAGAATTGTAGGGGTTGGAAAGGACCTCCAGAGATCATCGAGTCCAACCCCCCTGCCAAAGCAGGTTCCCTACAGCAGGTTCTTTCCTTAAGAAACTCAGAAATTTCACCAGTTGAAGGGTTTGATGCTACAAGCTATTATGGTAATACTTTTGTAGACATTCATGGATCTGCATGTCAGAGTAAACAGGGCCAGAAGACTAGTGTACAAAATACACAAAATGATTGTTCTCCAACTGTTGAAAAATCACTCAACAATTAAACCCAGTGAATGTTCAGTAATGCAAAACATCACTGTGTTTGGAGTCTGTAGCAAAGCTTGTGTCGTCCAGCTGTGGCTGAAGCCCTATCTGGCTGGCATGACCTCACCAGTAATCCCTTCCAGAGCATTACAATAACAGCAACACCAACATGCTTAGTCTCCTAATAAATCTTCCAGACAAAACTAGCCTGATAACTCGGGAAAAGCAAAAATCAATTAAGTACAGAATCTTCAGTTTGTTAGAAAAGGCTCTCTCCACTAATGTCTGTTTCAGAAAAATATTTTCACTTCTCTATTTATTTCCTGGGAATTTTTCCTGGCCTCAAGGGGTCAGGATTCTTGCACCACTCCTAACCTAAAAATCTGTACCTCTAAATACATTACAGCTTTTAGCTCCTGCACAACCGCAGTAATACTGCATACCTGCATTCCCATTCCACAACCACACATACTTTCCCCAGATGTAGACAACCTCAAAAGCTTGAGATCTATCAGCAGCAACAGAAATTATCGGGGAAAATACTGATACTACTACAGAAACTACAGCTGCAGATTTCCACAGTCTGCATTGCTTCATTATGATTATTTTACAAGATGGTAGATAAGTTTTATAGAACAAAAAAAAAAAAAAAAAAAAAGATGAATGCTGTGATGTTTGTAGCACCTACTTTTTTGGATGAAAGTATGAGTGTTTGAACTGGCTCAAAGTTTGGGAAAAGCTGTGTTTCTTCAATAATATGCATTCCATTTTCATAGCTGATAGCTTTGTGCAGGGCCCCTTGATCTGCAATAACATAGCAATGTATTTAAGTGAGATTCTTAAAATAAAAAGGCAGGCAAAAATGAACACTTGTTACAGTTTGAATCATTTATCCAGCTGAGACTTCACATCAGCCTGTGCCAATGGTAAACATAATACCTGCCACTGCAAGGAGTTCTGGAAAAGGCCTTCTGAAATAAAGAATGGCTTTCAGGGATTATCTCATGTATGTTTAAGCAAAACACTACAGTTTTGCAGTTTGCAGAACGGCTTAGGTTGGAGGGTGACTTAAAGATAATCCAGTTCCAACCCTCTGCCATGGACAGGCTGGGAACCCACTAGATCATGCTGTTCCTGCACAGGGTGCCATCACACCTGACCTCAAATGCTTCCAGAGATGGGGTGTCAACAACTCCTCTGGGCAGCCTGTGCCAGTGCCTCACTGCCCTCTGAGTAAAATATTTCTGTGTAACATCTAACCTAAAATCTCCCCTCCTGAGCTCAAAGCCTCACCCCGTCATCCTATCACTTTTAGATCTTGTGAAAAGTTGGTCCCCCGCCTGTTTGTAAGCTCCCTTTTAGAAGTGGACTATGAACTCTTTACAGAGCCTTCTCTTCTCCAAGCTAACCAAGCTCAACTTTCTCAACTTTTCTTCATAGGAGAGATGCTCTAGCCCTTTAAACATTCTCATGACCCTTCTCTGAACCTGCTGATATACTTCCACATTTTCCCTGTACTGGGCTCCCATACTTGGGGTACTCTAGATAGGACATCAGGAGGGCACAGTAGAGGGAGACAATCATCCTCAACCTGCTGGCCACCCCTCTATTGATACAGCCCAGGATACTGTTGGCCTTCCAGGCTGCAAGAACACACTGCATGAGACTCCCAAGTCCTTCTCTGCAGGGGTGCTTTCAATGAGTTCTCCCAGTCTGCATACATCTGGGATTGCCTCGACTCAAGTGCAGTATTTTGCATTTTGCTTTGTTAAACCTCATTAGATTCTCATCTGTCCACTTTCCAAGCCTATTCAGGTCCCTGTGGATGGCATCCCTCCACTTCTATTGTGTCAACTGCATCAATCAGCTTGGTGTCATCAGCGAACTTGCTGAAGGATACACCGAATCCTACTGTCAATGTTGATAAAATAGTTTTTTTTCAATTCTCGTCCTTCAGCAGCTCCTCAAAGCAAGCAAGGTTATCCGTGTACTTACCATGGTTCCCCATTTTTTCTATGAAAATACCACATACTGTAAAAATATTATAAATATGTAAATATGTTGAGTTTCTGTTAGAGCACACTACTGCCTGAAGAATAAGTACATTATTAAAAAGAATGTAAGCAGAACTTACCTGTACTGATGAACATAACATCATACATTGTACCATTGAGTGCTCTGACTCTGTCTACTACAATCTGGGTGTATTTCACATCTCGCTTTACAAGGCGTGGTCTGTCTCCCACTGGAGTCACTGAATCATCCATTAGCGGATGGTCTTTAACAAACTGCAGTGTTTTGTCTGGTAAATTCAGTGAAGTCATGTAGTTCAGAGCTCTGGCTTCACTGTTTATACACTGTTATTTAAAAATACAAGAAAGAAATAATAGAGAGAAAAGCAAATTATATCATAGCAGCAGATAAATGCATTTTCTTCTGCATTATACTCATCCTGGAAGGTACTCAAGCTCCACAGCACCTTGGTTTCAGCAACATGCTGATCTAAGCAAATGGTTCATACAACATTTTTATTTGGACCCAAAATATATTACAAGAAAATACTCCATGGATTCCCATGTTTCTTAACTACCTTTAACTGTAATCCTACTCATCAGTTGCAGTAAGACAATTGCAAGAAACATGAGTGTGAAAGAGACCCAGGACTACAAGCATTTTAACTTGCACAGCAACACCTGCTGGACCTAGTAAGACAATGCAACAACTTTTACAATTTTGTTCACTTGAACTAAAAAAATCTCTGATGCTCCCTAAGGCATACTATTATCTTTTTCACCACTAGAAATTTAGTAATGAAATAATGAAAAGATAAAAACTGCAATTAACTGTATGGTATGTTTAAAAAAACACTGATTCCCAGATTCAAACTTTGAAATAAAATCACCTGAAGTGTCTTTCAGGAAATCTTTACAATATAAAGCATCTATATCACTGCAATCTAATACTACGCTTTAGTAGGACTGTTTTTATTGTATTTTTTCTGTTTGTTTGTTTGCTTTTCTAGTTTCTTTAGTCCTGTGCATCATATTCAAATTTACAGAAACTTACTGCACCAGGTCGAGGGTTAGGAATCTCCCCATTGTACCGTACCCACTTGGTATGGGACTGTTCTACTGTAGCACTCTGCATATACTTTCCTTTTGAGAAAACTTCTTCTACAGTAGACAAATTGTAGGCACACACAGCTGACAGTCCCACATTATTCCTAAAAATACAGGAATAATTAAAAAAAAATAATCACAGGAATAATTACTTGATTTAGCAACTAGCTGAGATCAAAAGTACTCATCCAGGGAAACACTGTAATAGCACACTTACAGCTGTGGGGTAAAGACTCCATATATCACTGGTTCCTTCAAGGTTGGAGACTTCAGAATAAAAACATCATTGATAATATTGAAAATTAAATTCTTATCAGGAATGGTACATATCAATCTGGCCTTGAGAAAAGAAGTCCATTTTTTCTGCAAAGTCCTTAATCCTCCTTGGTCCCTCTTTTGGCATTGGAAAAAAAAGAAAAGTGTCTATGAAGATAATTAGGCAGCAGTTTTGCATTTAAGAATCACAGCTACAAAGCTACCAAACTATTTTTTTCTCAATTTTCTAGCTGTTTTCGAACTTTTGTAACTAGTACACTTCTTCAGCATTTCATCTACAGCAGCATCAAAAACTGTTAATGTGCTCATATACAGAAAAGTAAGGAAGCCACAGAAATTATTTATTTATTTAGTTATCAGAGTAAACAAAAATAATGCAGAATGGTTTTTGTCAGCATCTGGAAATCAGATAAGACATTGTTCTTCTAAAAGAACTTAGAATACTAAGTTCTTGTAAAAGAATTTCAAATACTTCAGCATTTGAAAAACAGAGCTGAGAATGTACCTTTATAAGACACAAATGCTTATTAGAACAATTAAAATAAACATGGAGGTATTATACACATCCTTTAACATAAATCAGTAACACCACATTTGTTCTCTGACATCCAAACAGAAATGATTTATACTGTAATCTTGCAAGATGTACTTAACATGTCTGACATTAACAATTCCACAAGGAAAAAAATGCACAAATGGCCTAATACTGTGGGCAGTTACCACCTTCATGAAGAATCTGTAGTACTGAAAGATATATTTACTAGACTAGAAATGTCTCAAAATATTTAGTTTATGAGTTGCAGCTCTGTTATTTCTTTACAAAAGCAGGCATATTTGGACATTACTAATAATTTTTTTTTCATTATCCAGTGCTTTTATGCAAAGAATTGAAGAAAAAAATGAACATTTAAGTATATCTAATAAAACTGAAGTAAAATTCCCTTTAGAACTGCAATTTGCCATTTATTCCTTTTACTAACAAGCAGCAGCAATATATCTCCCATGTTCTGTGATACTCCTGTTCTGAAGAGTGCACAAGTTGTTGGTGGGCAGAGGGCCATAATATTAAGCCCCATGTAAATCTGCCTCCAGCTGCTTGTTCAGTGGAAATTTCAAGGCCACTGACTTGTTACTGATATTTTGACTTCCACATTTAAATATAGAAGAGTAAAGTCAAAATAAAACATTTCAACTTAATCAAAACAAAATGGCTAGGTAAGTTTCCTGTTGGAAAAAAAGTACTGAGGAAATTGATAACATTCCAATGAAAAGGGTATTTTGTACTGGCACCAACACTACTTGATTGAACCAAAATAATAAAGGTTTAATTGCACTAATTGTGGCAGAATGGTGACTGTCTTGTTTGTGGCTCTGGCAGCTCCACAGAAGTCCCATCTGCTATTACTAGCTATGACTACAGGACAAAATTATTTTGCTTGCATGGAGCTGCCTGAGAATAACTTCAATCTTTGAGAAACTTCCTATCTGCTCAACAGCAACTCAGGCTTTTTTTCCTTTTTTTTTTTCCCTTGGGGACTGTAATTAAGCTTTCAGTTTAAAATATAAAACAGAAACCAGAGTCCTTTTTTTGGTCATTACTGTTGTTCTCCCACACCCCCCGGGGGAGGACAGAACCCTCATATGTACTGAAATTTCACCATTAATTAAATTAAGTCAAATATTAGTTTCCAAAGCAACAATGAGACTTTGCCAGTTATAAGAAACTGGTTAGAAGTGCTGTTTCAATGAGATGAAGTTAAACAATTTCCATTTAATTTACAATAAATGTCATTTTTTTCACTAAAACCAAAATCTACTGTAATTAGTAAAAGGCAATTGAACCATGTCTCACCTTGCATACTCTAGCTATTCTTGGAATCATAAGTTTTCCAACAAACTCATATTCCACAGACACCTCAGTGAAAAAAAAGTATATCTTGTCATCTTCTCCATCTGTGCTGTTTTGATCTGCTCTTACAACATCAGCAAAAACAAAATTTGGCTCTACAAATATGAAGAGAAGAATTTTACATTATAAACAACTCTTTTAACTTCATTCTCTTGAAGACTCTCTACAAATTTTCTTCTCCCAGACCTTACACTGTATTTAAATGTTCTTCAGTTACTGATCTGCCTACACTGTTGTTAAGCCTGTGATTAGCATTTCTAAAAAAAGTACAGTAGTGGAGGAAAAAAATCAGCTATTTAACATACCATACCTTAAAGATCTCTAATACATCTTAGTCTGTTGTATCTCATTAGTCCTCATTGTTCACCTATATGCAAACATGGTTTTCTGATAGATCTGGATACCTGTCCTCCATTGCCCATCTCTCCACCCTGATGCAAACTTAAGACAAGGCATATGGTATATTTCTGTTCATTCACATTCAAGGATAGAATTAGCTACAATTTACAAGCAATAATTTGCCAGGGTTGGTCAGCTACCAGCACCTACAAATCTAGCAGCTGGCTGGACACATATGAAGACACAGTCCCACAGAAAAATTGTAACAAATCCAAAAATACTATCCACGCTCCCAAGCCCTATTGGTTTTCAACATGCATACTCTCATTGTTGTCATCCAGCCATGAAATTAGATACAAGATTTAGGTCAACTCCATCGTGTAAATCAACTTTATTTCAACTACTTGTATACAATATCAGCCACTTAGTATTTCTGCTGCTAACTGAAATACCAAAAACAACAATAATAACAGGATGCACTACAAACTCAACATTCTCTCCTTTTTGGACACTGTGTTGTTTTTTGTTGTTGTTGTTTTGATTTTTTTTGGTAATATGCTGACTTCATGATTTTAGTCTTTTTTGGGCCCAAAGTCACAAAATTCTGAGAGTGTGCAAAACTTGGCCAATTCTGAAAGTCAAGAACTGAGATTATCAGGAACCAAGAACATATTGGCTTTAAAATATATATGTTGAGGACAAGGAATATTTTTCTTACTGCATCACATGTATGTTGTATCATAGCAAGGATGAACAAATGGATATAAAATAAAACACAGCGCTTGTCATTCAAAGTCTGTGCATCTCTAAGCTGTTTTCATTGTTAGTGATGATAAAAGTTCTGAAATTTTAAAGAGAAAAAAATTCTGCTAAGAGCACACACCAATATAACAAAAGTCACTCTCTTTGAGACAGTGAACAACAGCTCCTTACCTCAGAAAGGAAGCTCAAACTCTTTGTCTGAATTTGTGACACCGAAGAAGGAAAAAAAATTTGATCTGTGTGCTCTCACACCCACTTACCATTAAGCCAAGGTATTGCATATTCTGTTCTCAGAGGACTCTGATGAGAGTTCCTTGAAATAATAGGTTCACTTCCCAAGAAATTGTAAGAAGTCCCAGAATAAAGCTCCTCATCTTTAAAACAAAAACAAATATTTTAAACTTTCTTATGCACTGTATACCAAAAAACACACATAAATATTTCAAGAGACTATGTTAGCTTAAACTTCTCACAAGAAAAGATAAACAAGAATTTCCTCTCAGTTGCCCCAGATGTGTCTTCTATGTCTGTATTTCTACTGACCATTCTCAGAGCTAACACTTTTACACTTCATTTATTATTTCTCTAACACAAGTACCTGGCAAAAGTCAGCACTGTTGGTACTGTAACATGGTACTTTAACACGTATCAAAATGTATCTAAGAAATGCCACAGAAGTTTTGGAACGAATTGTTTTTCTCTCTTTATGTGCCACCATGATTCAAATAAAATAAACAACATAGTGATTGAGCTCTTTTTCATTTCCTGTTTCACGTTACTCTGAACTTCCTTTTTATGATCTTGTGACACCACGATACAGCTATCAACTCTGGTTTTACCCATCAACATTTAGTCATCTAACCATGTGGTAATGTAGTTGCAATATGTACCTCACTTCCCTGTTCCGTTTCACCATGCGTCTTAAGGAAAGCTAAAAATTCTACTTGTTATTTAAATGGCTGTAATTGGCCCTATAGAGGCAGTCAAAGCACAGTAAATATCTAGAAACTATCTTAATAGTGAAAAATCAGAGAACAGTAGTGAAGAAGACTGAATATTTATACATCATAACAAGGTATGCAAAGACTGAACTTACCAACCATAACAGATGTGTAACTTTGAGCAGGATCAAATGGGCATCTGCCTTTACCATCTTCATTCTTACCTTCAAGCTCAAACAAAATTAAATTCTGCAAAAAATTAAGTTGAAAACCACAAGCCAACCATTTGTACTCTTTCTTTCAACCAACTGAATCATGCAAAGGTAAGTAAAAACCAACCAATAATAGACCAGTAACTTTCAGTGAAATGCCTATTTTCCCAAGATTGTAAAAAGTTTTCAGAAAATATGATCAAGTATAACAAAGAGAAAGAGGAAACTGAGGTAAGTAGTGTTAAAGAATAATAAGAAATAAATAAATAAAAATAACAAGATGTTAAATCCAAGCGTAGAACGAGAAAGACAGGAAAGAGAGATCTGCCAAAAAAACACAAAATATGAAAGGCGGAGAAATTAGGTGATGAAAGCCAAGAACTTGCAATAATTGAATTAGCTTGCACAAAAATTGTCAGTTTTACAAATTAAGAAGGTTTTCTGACGTGAGCTTAGCAATTTTTGTGACTGTTAAATTTGTCCAGGGCTAATGGCAGACAAACTTACAGGCAGGGGAGACAAAAAAGAACAAAGTTGAACATAATTACAATGTCTCTGAATTTCAGAATCATTAAGAGACACAGTGAAAAGAACAGAAGAGTAAGCAATGAAAAAAGGGATGTTTGATTTTATGCTAAGACTTCATTCTAAAGCATTCAGAATTATGAAGCTATGGCATTGCCAGAAGCAGAGACAAGACAAGTAGAGACAAGACAAATAGAGACAGGGATACTAGAAATTTCAGGAAGATTCAGTACAGGATGGAAGTCACAAAGAATGTCATTTCAGTTTCAGAGAGCACTTTTATGCTAATGTAAAATACACAAAGAACTACAAAAAGCAGTGAAAGAGTAAATCTAACTAAGCTGAATCGATAAGTCAGTATTCAGTGAAAAGGGAACAGTACAGTTTATTTCTGTACGCTAATAATCACTGTGAGAGAGTATCATGAATATTTCATAAGCTATGACAAGCACAGAAATTGCAACACTATCTGGGAAAAGAAAGATTAACTCATTGTTTAGATGAGCTGCTTTTTTGTTGAAGTTTTTCTGGGTCACAAAATCTACATATTCTTACCAGGTAATCACAAGTTGGCTGAAATGCATTAGTACCACACACGTAAAGAAAAGTGTCGTTTAGCTGTTGCAGGACACGCACATAGTTACGGCACTCAGTCTGTAATAAAGGATGAGAAAAGGATAGGTCTGATAAACCACAGCTCCACATTACAACATAAAATAAATGAAGTTGTGCTGTCAATTCTTCTGTTGCTGCTGTTCATGCAACATCATGACAATAAGGAGTTTGAACAAAACTTTGAGAAAAGGATACCATAAGGTAAGCATGTTCAACCTGTGGACTGCATGCAGCCCAGCCCAGCTTGCTCTGCAGACCGCACCCTGCTGCCACGCCTTCATGGCATCAGCTCTGCCCCACCAACTGGTCCAGCACAGGACACTTGCAGGGCACAGTGTAGCACTCAGAAATAATATACACCATGCTTAACTTGCAAAGAAATTGTGACAGTTTTTGAATATTACAATTTGAAAAGACATTTATATCACAGAATCACAGAATCATCAAGGTTGAAAAAGACCTTCAAGATCATCCAGTCCAACCATCCGTCTGTCACCAACAGTTCTCACTAAACCATGTCCCTCAGCACAGAATCCAAACGTTCCTGGAACACCTCCAGGGTCGGTGACTCCACCACCTTCCTGGGCAGCCCATTCCAGTGCCTGACCACTCTTTCAGAAAAGCAGTATTTCCTAATGTCCAGCCTAAATCTCCCCTGGCGCGGTTTGAAGCCATTCCCTCCAGTCCTATCACCAGTTACACGAGAGAAGAGGCCAACCCCCAGCTCACTACAACTCCCTTCAGGAAGTTATAGAGAACAATGAGGTCTCCCCTGAGCCTCCTCTTCTCCAGCCTTAACAATCCCAGCTCCTTCAGCCGCTCCTCATAAGCCCTGCACTCCAGACCCCTCACCAGCTTTGTTGCCCTTCTTTGAACCCACTCCAGGGCCTCAATGTCTTTCTTGCACCGAGGGGTCCAAAACTGGACACAGTACTCGAGGTGCGGCCTCACCAGAGCTGAGTACAGGGGACAATCACTGCCCTGTTCCTGCTGGCAATGCTGTTTCTGATGCAAGCCAGGATGCCACTGGCCTTCTTGGCCACCTGGGTACACTGCTGGCTCATGTTCAGCCGAGCATCAATCAGTACTCACAGGTCCATTTCCTCTACACTGTCTTCCAGTCACTCTGACCCAAGCCTGTAGCATCGCCTGGGGTTGTTGTGGCCAAAGTGCAGGACCCGGCATTTGGCCTTGTTGCACTTCATCCCATTGGCTTCAGCCCAGCTCTCCAGCCTGTCCAGATCCCTCTGTAGGGCCTCACTACCCCCAGGCAGATCCACACTTCCAGCCAACTTGGTGTCATCTGCAAACCTACTGAGGGTGCATTCAATGCCCGCATCCAGGTCGTCAATAAAGATATTGAAGAGGATAGGAACATGCAGAATACAGAAACAGTGCCAAATTCGATGCATATCAAAGAAGGCATCACCAAGACAAAACAGTGGAAATGAAAGACAGTCTGTCACCTCAACCAAGTATTTTTTTAGAAAGTTAAAACTAAAACCAACTCTGCTATAAAAGCTACATAAGCGGTAGCAGAATCTGACTGCAAAAAAAATCAAAACCATTTCCTGATGGTGACTTTGTTAAGCAATGCATGGAAAGCATGGCAGACATAATGTGTCCTTGGTGCTGACGACACCAAGCTGAGTGGTGCGGTTGATACGGTGGAAGGAAGGGATGCTATTCAGAGGGACCTCAACAGGCTAGAGGGCTGGGCTCGGGTGAACCTAATGAGGTTCAACACGGCAAAGTGCAAGGTTTTGCATTTGGGCCGGAAGAACCCCAGGCACCTGTACAGGCTGGGAGGAGCGGTCCTTGAGAGCAGCTCGGCAGAGAAGGACCTGGGGGTCCTGATGGACGAGAGACTGAATATGAGCCAGCAGTGTGCTCTGGCAGCTCGAAAGGCAAATGGGATCCTAGGCTCCATCAGGAGAGGGGTGGCCAGCAGGGACAGGGAGGTGATTGTCCCTCTCTACTCGGCTCTTGTGAGGCCCCATCTGGAGTACTGTGTCCAGGTGTGGAGCCCTCAGTACAAGAAAGACATTGAGATTTTGGGAAGGGTCCAGAGGAGGGCAACTAAGATGATCAGGGGGCTGGAGCACCTCCCCTATGAGGACAGGCTGAGGGAGTTGGGCTTGTTCAGCCTGGAGAAGAGAAGGCTGCGGGGTGACCTCATTGCAGCCTATCAATACCTGAAGGGAACCTACACCCAGGAGGGGAGTAAACTGTTCAGAAGGGCTGATAACAGCAGGACTAGGGGAAATGGTTTTAAGTTGAAGGAGGGAAGATTTAGGTTGGATGTTAGGGGGAAGTTCTTTACTAGGAGAGTGGTTAGGCCCTGGAACGGGCTGCCCAGGGAGGTTGTGGATGCCCCGTCCTTGGACGTGTTTAAGGCCAGGTTGGACGGGGTCCTGGGCAACCTGATCTGAATGTGTATGTTTGGTGGCCCTGCTAGGCAGGGGGGTTGGAACTACATGATCCTTGGGGTCCCTTCCAACCCGGGTGATTCTGTGATTCTGTGATTCTGTGATTCTGTCCTCATAAGAAAATGGATTTTAGAAAAATCAGTTTGCCTCACCAGACTGTAGCCAGGTGAACTGAAGAAACAGGAAAATATACTGGAAGAAATTTAAAGTCGCTATTTCAAACTTTATGTTTTGGCAACAGATATAAGTACTTGTATGGGAACTGCTGAGTCACGGCCTGAACCTCTGATTAATCACCTGAGGTGAGCCTTGAGTCAGCCAGAGGAGCACAGGTGAAGGCAATTCACCCGTGCTGCCGGAAGGGGTGGAGCCTGGACCTATTTAAGAGCTGGCTACCAGAGGGGAAGGATCTCTTCTGGAGATCCCCTCTTTTGGTATCTTCTGGTGAGCTCAACCCAAGGGTAAGCTCTTCCACTTATTCTCTTTTTGTGATCGTTGTCTGCTTTGCCTTACTCTCTTGATTATATTGCGATTATAACATCTTGGTTATACACTTGGCGAGCCAGGCAGGCTGAATATACTGAAATTAACATCATGTCTTTTCTGTGGAATTTCTATAAATGGGTCAAGGGAGAGAACAATACTCCTCTAGAGAAAATGATTCCAGGGCAGATTCTAGGGTTTGAGGGATCGCCCTATTATGAGTTAGCTGCCATCATTGAAAAATGGGGTCCCTTACGCGTTATGGGCAATCTCTCCCCATATCACATGGTGGACTATTTTCAAGGACTTGGCAAGGATGTCCTCATTACCAAAGAAAGACAACTGGCTGCCTCCATGGTGGCATGGCCATTATTAACCGCTTTAAATCATGCGGACTTAAGAAATAATACTTTAGAAACTGAAAATCAGCTTTTGAAAGACCGCATTGAAAAGCTGGAGCACGAACTTGGCGTTTTAACAGGGAAGAAGCCAATTCTACATCTTCCTGTAGGCCAAATTCGTAACATTTCAATAAATGATGACCAGACTCCTGAATCAACAGACTTCGTTGATCAGGAGAACAAGAAATCCAAATCAGATCTTGAATGTCCAATTCTAACTGATCCACTGGAAGTCCGTCCTGTTGTAACCCAAAAAACAAAAGAAGTACAGGACAGACCGGCAGGGGTGCCGCCTGATCAATGGCCCCCTGCCCAGACTCATTTACATGTTACAGCTCGGCCATACATGGCAACAGAATTAATGGACTTAGTACAACGATTTCGGCAGAAGCCTAGAGAAAGTGTGCCGGCTTGGTTATTGAGATTGTGGGATTCTGGGGCAGAAAGTGTCTTGGTGAATGGCCCAGAAATAGCTAAGTTGGCCACCATGACCATCCATCCTGCTCTCAGACAGAGGTTATACGTAGGCAATCAATATCGTGATGAAAACCATTCCATACTAGAATGGTTAATGGCAGCCTGCCGTATGGTATGGCCGAATAAAACAGACATACCGTTACATACAGGTATGTGGTCCTCCATGGAGGACCTTCAAAACTATATCTGTGAACTGGGTGTAAGAGAGGCCATCTATGAAGATACATTTGATGGCCCTGATATGGTTAAATTTTCAGCAGGGATGAGAGATTTAATTCTACAGCAAGCTCCCTCCCATCTGTACGGCACCCTAGTCTCCATATTAAATCCCCTTGTAGCATCAGAAGCCGTAGTCCAGCAGGCTGCCCAGTTAGTTGCCGACTTGGGAGAAACAGAACGCCTGCGGACTAGGCGCAATATTTGGTTTTTGGAGGAAGCAGAGTTCCTGCCAGTAAATAAAACCAAAATGCCGGCTACTCGAGCTCCTCCATCAGGACCCATAAGGGTATCCCGAAAACAAATGTTTAATGATTTAATTCGGGCTGGGGTCCAATTTGCTAAGATCGACTGCCAGCCCAACCATGTCCTTCTCCAGCTCTGGAGACAACTAAAGGACAATCAAAAATTCCAGAGCTACCCTAAGAAATCAAGGGTAAGAGCTATAGAGAGGGTTCCAACAACAACATGGAACCTAGAAGATTTTATTATTCCAAACAGGAAAAAGAAGCCACCTCAGGTGTCTCGGGCCACAATGCCTGAGCTGTCAGAAGCAAAAGAACTGGCCCTAGCACAATTCATGCAGTGACAAGGGATGTTAGTCTCCATAGGGCCTCCAGACGGGACCGGAGGCCCTATGTAGAATTAACGATTTATTGGTCCCGAAAAAATATTCAGAGAGTTATGGCACTAGTAGATACTGGAGCAGAAACATCAATTATCTATGGAGATCCGGGAAAATTTCATGGCGACAGAGTGATGATTGGTGGTTTTGGGGGACAGACTATTCCTGTCACCCAAACATGGTTAAAACTAGGGGTTGGGAGTCTCCCACCCCGGGAGTACAAGGTGTCTATTGCCCCAGTCCAAGAATACATCCTGGGCATAGACATTCTATGGGGTCTGGCTCTCCAAACAACTGTGGGAGAGTTCAGACTTCGACAAAGATGTATCAGTATCCGGGCGGTGCAGGCAATATTAAGAGGCCATGCGAAACATGAGCCTGTTTGCCTGCTGAAACCGCGCTGGATTACCAATGTTAGACAGTATAGACTCCCGAGTGGGCAAGATGAAATATCGAGAACAGTGCAGGAATTAGAAAAAGTGGGCATTATAAGACCTGCACACAGCCCGTATAACTCCCCCATATGGCCGGTGCGAAAGTCGGATGGCGCATGGAGGATGACAGTAGATTACAGAGAATTAAATAAGGTCACGCCACCCATTCATGCGGCCGTACCCAATATTGCCTCCCTAATGGACACATTGAGTAGGGAGATAAAAACCTATCATTGTGTCCTAGATCTAGCAAATGCATTCTTCAGTATCCCAATTGCTGAGGAATCGCAAGATCAGTTTGCATTTACGTGGGGAGGCAGGCAGTGGACCTTTCAGGTCCTGCCACAGGGGTACGTGCATTCACCAACGTATTGTCACAATCTAGTGGCGCGTGACCTGGCTGACTGGAGAAAACCTGATGATGTTAACCTATATCATTATATTGATGATCTCCTGTTGACATCCGACTCACTGGAGGCAGTAGGACAGGCAGCAGATTCATTAACTGCCTATTTACAACAAAGGGGATGGGCTATAAATCCCCAAAAGGTGCAAGGTCCAGGCCTGTCCGTAAAATTCCTGGGGATGGTTTGGTCAGGAAAGACCAAAGTGCTACCCAGTGCTGTTATAGATAAGGTTCAGGCGTTCCCAGTCCCTATAACATCAAAGCAGCTGCAAGAGTTTCTAGGTATATTGGGTTATTGGCGTTCCTTTATACCTCACCTAGCGCAGCTGCTAAGGCCACTATACAGACTCACAAAAAAGGGGCAGCTATGGGACTGGGGGAAAACCGAACAGGATGCTTTCCAACAAGCAAAACTGGCAGTTAAACAAGCTCAGGCATTGGGTATATTCGATCCTACCCTCCCAGCCGAGTTGGATGTTCATGTTACTCAAGACGGCTTCGGCTGGGGCCTGTGGCAACGCCAGAGTTCTGTTCGGACCCCCATTGGTTTCTGGTCTCAGGTTTGGCACGGAGCAGAAGAAAGATACAGTATGATTGAAAAACAGTTATTGGCTGCCTATTCGGCATTACAGGCAGTAGAGCCAATAACTCAAAAAGCTGCAGTTATAGTCAAGACCACTCTGCCAATTCAGGGGTGGGTGAAAGATCTGACCCACCTTCCTAAGACAGGGGTGGCCCAAGCACAAACAGTGGCACGATGGGTCACCTATCTCAGCCAAAGGAGCAGTCTGTCTTCATCCCCCTTGAAAGAAGAACTCCAGAAGATCCTAGGCCCAGTTACGTATCACAGTGATGCACCAAAAGAAATACTGGTCGCTCCACCAGAGAAGAGTCCCGTTCAGGAGGGAAAATATCCTATCCCTGAAGATGCCTGGTACACAGATGGGTCCAGCAAGGGCAACCCGAGCAAGTGGAGAGCAATAGCATACCATCCTTCCACCGAGACAATCTGGTTCGATGAGGGGGATGGTCAGAGCAGCCAATGGGCAGAACTGCGAGCCGTGTGGATGGTTATAACCAAGGAACCCGGTGATGGTATCCTGAACATCTGCACAGATAGTTGGGCTGTGTACCGGGGGCTCACTCTTTGGATTGCACAGTGGGCCACCCAGGAATGGACTATCCACGCCCGACCGATCTGGGGCAAAGACATGTGGTTAGATATATGGAATACGGTCAAACACAGGACTGTACGTGTCTACCATGTTTCTGGTCATCAGCCCCTACAGTCACCGGGAAACGATGAAGCCGACACACTGGCCCGAGTTTGATGGATTGAGAATTCACCATCTGAGAACATCGCCTGCTGGTTACATCAGAAGCTACGGCATGCTGGACAAAAGACAATGTGGGCAGCTGCTAAAGCATGGGGACTGCCCATACAACTATCTGATATCGTCCAGGCATGCCAGGATTGCGACGCTTGCTCCAACATGAGACCGAGATCATTGCCCGAAACAACAGCCCATCTTGCTAGGGGACACAATCCTCTCCAGCGATGGCAGGTCGATTATATCGGGCCCCTTCCTCGTTCCGAAGGGGCAAAATATGCCCTGACCTGTGTCGACACTGCAAGTGGGCTACTGCAGGCCTATCCAGTACCAAAAGCAAACCAGGCATATACCATCAAGGCACTCACTAAACTGATGTCTGCCTACGGGACACCTCAAGTCATCGAGAGCGACCAAGGGACTCATTTTACTGGTGCAACGATACAGCGCTGGGCAGAAGAAAATAACATCGACTGGCGATTCCACCTGCCATATAATCCAACGGGGGCAGGCCTCATCGAACGTTATAATGGTATTCTTAAGGCTGCCCTGAAGACAGACTCCCAGTCCTTGCAGGGGTGGACAAAAAGACTGTATGAAACCCTGCGGGATCTGAATGAAAGACCTCGAGATGGCAGACCCAGTGCCCTGAGAATGTTGCAGATGACATGGGCCACCCCGCTTAGGATCCAAATTACGGGCACTGATCATCAGGTAAGACCCCAGATTGGTAATGAAAATAATCTTCTGCTCCCTGCCCCTGAAAACTTAGAGCCAGGTACCCATAAAATAAAATGGCCCTGGAAGGTGCAGGTAGGACCCAAGTGGTGTGGCCTACTTGCACCTTGGGGGAGACTATTGGAGGTGGGAGGCTCAGTAGTCCCTCCAGTAATAGGTACATGGCCTACTGATATTGTGGTCAACACTCCGATCTTTATTGCTAAAGGGACCCCCATCCTGTCCCTATGGCAGATCAGGACACCTCCTTTGGTGCCTGATATCGTTATGCAGCCGCAGATATCCAGCCAAAAGGTGTGGTACAGGCGGCCAGGACGTGCCCCAGTACAAGCGGAAGTGTTGACCCAAGACAGAAATACGGCCTGTATCTTGCCCTGGAGAGCAGACCTTCCCCTCCTGGTACCTGTAAAACATCTGTATTACTCCCCGTGAGTCTGTGAGCCTTCAGGACCACCGGAAGGAACAAAATGCCATCAAGCATTCCAGTGTTGCTGTCAGATCACGTACAACACCTGGTGATGGTCTGCATGGGACTGATGGAACATAGAATGGACTTGCACCTCAGGACCTCATGCCTCCAGGCACATCATCGAGCACTGGCCCATAGAAGAGTATGGACATCCACTAATCATCACTTGTCTTGAACTGTACCAACATACGTCGCGATAAAATTGTATAAGCGTCGCGATATACCGGATCTCTGTATTAGGGAAAGCTTACCCTTTTGTTAACCTGATCATTGGTTCACGCCGTGAAGGGGTGGAGTGTATGGGAACTGCTGAGTCACGGCCTGAACCTCTGATTAATCACCTGAGGTGAGCCTTGAGTCAGCCAGAGGAGCACAGGTGAAGGCAATTCACCTGTGCTGCCGGAAGGGGTGGAGCCAGGCTCCACCCCTCCTGGACCTATTTAAGAGCTGGCTACCAGAGGGGAAGGATCTCTTCTGGAGATCCCCTCTTTTGTTATCTTCTGGTGAGCTCAACCCAAGGGTAAGCTCTTCTACTTATTCTCTTTTTGTGATCGTTGTCTGCTTTGCCTTAATCTCTTGATTATATTGTGATTATAACATCTTGGTTATACAGTACTGATGCTTCAGATATGGCTCACCTTACCATATATATCAATATATATATATATCGATAACAAATATTAATGTCACTGAAAAAATGGCTTCTTTGGTGATATTAAAAGACACAGCTAAATCTCTTGACTTGTTTGAAGCAGTACAAAATATTAAAGCAATTTACTTAACTGAACGTATCTGATGTAGTTACTGATGGTATTCCAGGAATAATTGGTGAAAAAAGAGGGACTTATAAAATTAATGGAAGACGATGCAATTACCACTGACAACTCACATTTGATGAAACATCAGTGCATTGCACATCAAGAAAATTTATGTGAAAAACTTTAAAAATTGGTAATATCTTGCAAATCATCATCAAAGATGTGAATTTCGTGACATCCATGGGACTGAAACACCACTGATTCCAGGGGATCCTTAAAAGTTTGGATGCTGATTATGGACTTAATTAACTTTTGTGAAGGAAGGTGGCTAAGTCAGGGTAAGATGCTAAAAATACCTCGTGATTTGCAAAATAAAATCAAGTCCCTTATGGAATCAAAATTAAATTTGTGCCATAATACTAAGACGAAAAATGGCTCACAGGTTTTTTGTTTCTGGTAGATTTGTTCACTCATTTAACTGAGTTAAACATGTGCGTTCAAGGTGGAAAATCGAGTTATCTGTGCTATGTTTCAGACAGTAACAGTGTTTGAAATGAAACTTAAATTATGGCAAGCTCTAGTTACGGCAAATAATTTCATGCATTTTGATACACTGGCCACGCAGTCCTGTGATCAGTGAAAAATAGGCAGCCATGCCTTTTTTGTTTTTATTTCATCATATATGTTATATGCAGCCCACGACAATTCCCGTTTGCTCTCTGAGGCCCAGACAATACAAAAGATTGGATACCCATGCTGTAAGGATTCAAAACAACAAAACAAACACATTAAACATGCACTCAGTGGAGGAAAAAGCAGTGTCATCAACATTGCTTAATCCTCTCTGCTACAAAGACTGATACCAACATTGTACTACAGTTCCATAAACTATTTAAACAAGCATAACCATTGTCCTTATTCTTCACTCTTATGAGACAAACCAGGTATTTCTCTGACTGTGTGGTGGATCAGGTATGGAAGAAAACTGGAGACAAACAGAACAAAACCAGTCTTCTGCCAGATTAGTTCCTTGAACAGGTATGTAAGTGGGTTTTTTTTTGCTAGCACTGCATAGCGTAGTGATGATAGGTGGGGGAGAAGGCTGCCCATTTTAGTATAAGGAATAGCAGTGATTGTTTAATACTTTTAACACTTGAAACAACTGCACTTCGCGAAACATTATGGCTATAGCATAATCGGAGCTAGTAGTAAATCCTGAGTACAATGGAGAAAAAGCATTGCTGGCAGTAAGTCTAATACAGTAAAACTTGCTAATCTAGGGGCAGAAAAAAAATAGTAAGAACAGTCTGGAGTTCTGAGAGAGTTAAGAGCAAAGTGCCTACATACAGATTCTAACATCCTTTCCAATCACCATCAATAATCTCTGAAAAGGATTGGTGCATACCTAGACGTGTCTGCAAAAGCATATGCAAGTGCATGAAAGATGAGTCACATCACATACATCCATCATGACTGCATGTAATTATTTCTAGCAACCTCAGTCAAACCTGGAGAATAAAGTAATCAGAATGCATCAAGAAGGGCCAAAGAGGAAGAGAAACCGGTCCTCAACTGCCCATCAGACCTCATATTAGGCAGGTGAATTGCCTTAATTACTCTCAGTTCAAGCAAATGCAGAGTTGGGTAAAGGCAGGGTAACCCACTTCACCCTAGATGAGTCCCTAGATGCACTTGGGATTTTATAATCAGTGTGCAACAAAGAAATTGGAGATGTGAGATGTAGAACACACTAATTGGGTAGTAGTACTAATTTTTGCACATGCAGCCTTCTGAACCCTACACTTCAAAAACTATGGGGAAAGTCTGACCATCAATCTTGCCAAATAAACCCCAGCCTGACATATTATTAAGCCAGTGTCACAACACAAGGAGAAAGGCACAACCACCTAAGGCAGATCATCATAAATAAACTACCTCTACAGAAAGGCAGTGTGAACAAGCTAGCATGTGCCAGCAGTCCTGGAGGGGTCTGTGGCTGCCAGAAACGCTGAGGGAGTCCGGAGACTGAGCTGTCTGCACTGCCAAGCACATAAGAGATTGGGCTGCTCAGGCGCTGGGGAGCTGTCTGAGCAGTCAGACCAGCAAGGAGCACACCTGCTCAGCATCATAAAGATGTATGCAGTTGGTGAAAAATGTGCTACTGGAAAAACACTGGCCCAGAAAATAAACCTTACGTCCTAGAGCAAAGCAAATAAAATTATCAGTCATTCTGGAAAACTAAATGCTAGTGAAGAATCACTGTATTAATAAAACATAACAGCTAGTATCTATTAGCTCAGTGAAAGCAATATTGGTTTATTAATATAATGGAAAAAATGTTAATACTAGGCACGCGAGAATGTGCTCAGTTTCAACAAGATTCAAAAGGAGGAAATAATGAACTAAGAATTATAAACAAATGAAATGCAGTTTCCAAAGCTCAAGTTTATTAAATAATTTAGGTGAAGATTTTAATTTCAAATACTTAGAACCTTTCTTCTTTATCATCACTTCTCCTTAAAGAAAATGTCTTTCTCCAGATTCAATAGAAAAAACATACCTGTTCTGATTTGCCCTTGACTGCACATTTGGTCCTTTTATCTTCAGTGACTTTCCACAGCAACTAAGCGAAAAACAAGCAAAAAAAGTTGTATTCAGAACACTTTAAGGTAAATGCAGTATTTTCACACCTTGCATAATGCACAAAACAAGCAATTTTAATATCAGGGGCTGCAGTATTTATAAATCATTTTGTAAGTAGCTTTCAAAGGTTTAAAGCCATTATTTTCAGTAGAGGTGACACTTTCAAATGAGTGGGTCACCAGAGAGTGCAGAATCACTGCTAGCATCTTTTGCGTTCATTATGATCCTTCTCCTCCAATTATTCTCTATTAACATATTCATTAGAGAAATGCAAGTGTAATTGCTTTAGTTATTTCTTATTTAATATGCATTAGGAAAAAAACACTTAACAAAACTTATTGGACCAAGTTATACTTTATGTTAAAGAATAACTTTGACTGTTACATCCACTCAAAGCAGTAATGGAAAACCAAGCTTTATATACATGTAAGATTTCCTATCACCATCCCTAAACATTTTGTTCAGATTAAAAATCAAAGATGATCTTTCAAAATATTCTGGTTGGGATTCCTAAGACTAGGACTGCTCTAAGCACCAGTCTGTGCTGTGGATGAGTAAGTAAAGAGCTTGAGAAGAGCTTGGGGAAACATGATCACGTTAGCAGACTTCTGCATGGGTCAATCCACTCAGAGAAGAGTCAGTACATGCAAAGTACTTCTGTAGGTAAATTAATTCCAAATGAGCTGGATCATATCTTTTTATACCATCACATAAATGTGCAGACACAACTCAAAACATTGAACAGAAGAAGAAACTTAAGAGGCAAGATCCTCATCTCAAGCACGGTGCTACTGATAACAGGAAATGAAGTGAAACTTGGAAGTACGATTTTTATATGCATGATAATGTATTTAAATGCATACTCACCTCATGCTGTTTTTCAGCAATATTCATTGCGTTTAATGCAAAGATGACTTCCCTGGCTCCTACGTATAGAACACCTCTGTCCTCACCTAACAGCAAGGTTGAATAGTTTGACACTCCAGGTTCATGAAAATGTGTTAGTTGGACCTCTGTTGAAATGCAAGGAAAATAGCAGACATGGAGAAACATGATCACTTAGGGTCAAGTTCATGGGTCATTATTCTAAACTATTCTAACAGCCTTTAAGTAACTTTGAAAGCGATAAAGCTTACTTTGGAGAACACAGTAACAGTTGATATATATCCTTGGAAGCTTGGTTCAGCACAAATGGTAGCTACCGTTGAAATCAATGGTCCCTACTTTCTAGTTCAATTTCAAATGCCTACGAATTTCCTCCTGCAATGATCCCTGTAACTCATGTCTTCCTTCATTTTCTGCAGTCATTAATTCTTTGTTTTCCTAACATCCATTTCACACCTCTCCTGTCAGTTCTTTCCTCACCTTCTCCCTTCCTACTTACTTACCTACTGTGGAAAATTAAATAATTCACCACGTGAATTTACCCTTCCCACACAAATCTAACCAACAATCCTGCACCAATAAAGAAGACATTTCAAGACATTACCCCAGCAGAAAGAAGATACAGTCTAAAAAGAAACTAAGTACACAGTGTAAACAAGCTGATTTTCAAATGGAAAATGGAATGGAGACTGGAAGTAATTGCACACAAGATAAATGAATGAGGGAGAATCAAAATAAAAAGGAAGAAAACAAAAGAAAGAGGGAGACAAGAGGGAAAGAGGCATGCAAACTGGAACAGAATGGCATGGAGAAAGATGACAGAATTATTAATAAACAAGAAAAAATTATTCTGCATATGGAACTGTTATGGAAAAATTACTGAAATTTGGATGATAGACTTTGTAAAAGAGACTACTAGAAGTCTAATTTAGTTTCATTTTTAAGAGACAGACAGAAAACATACAACTACTCCCAGTTCTAACACAAAAAATTGCACCTTTTCATCTGTAGAACTTGGGAAACACTTATTTTAAATTAGATTCACAAGCATGCATTTTAAAATGTTTCACTTTGCAGGAAAATATTTTCTAAATGGATGAGATGGTTCACACAATTCTAGATGTTAATTCCTCCAACGAACTAAAATTCCACTTCTATTCAAAGCTTCTCATACTTAAATGCAATAATATCAATAAACAGGAAAAACAGGAAAAGTATATCCTACAGCCATCTCATAAATCAGCTATCTACGTTCTTAACCTCCATGCGTCTTTCCCTGTGGTGTGACTCTTCAGCATTTAACATTTTTACTTAAGGCTGCTTCCTCACAGTACCCACATATTTGTTTGGTTACAGCATTCCATGGTTGTTAATCATAAGCAATAGTAAAAGCACAAGTCAAAAAATCTTTTAAATGCCAAAATATCCTGATACTTGAAAGTGCAGGAAAAAGAGAAAAGTTCAACAACAGCAAGTAACTACTTTACAGCCTGTACTCTACAGCTCTCTTCAGACCCAGGCTGAACAATTACATCAAAAGCCTACAGGAATATCTGATCCTTCATCACTTCATCTGCCACCTCCTGCTAACTGTATTGGGAGGTTACAACTACTTGCCGCAACTTCCAAGTACAGCAAAAGAAGGTTCTGAGAAAAAGGCTACAAAGGTTCTACTCATCACAGAACACTGCCAGAAGAGGACCAAATGTTTAATTATGTTCAGGCCTAAAGTCAAAATAACTTACTGAAAACAAAATAGCTGTTGAGTTTTCTTCTTGGAGCAAGATTCAGCTGCAAGATCCTCCAACTGAGAAATGTGAATCTGAAAATCCTCTTTTAAAAAGTGACATTTTCATAACTGTTCGGAGGATATGCAATCAGTCAACTCAGAGCCCAAGTGACTTTTGAATTTTCTGGTCCAAAGCACTACAGACAGGCTGAGCAGGACTACAAACTGACCAAACTTCCTGTAGGCAGGCTGGAAGAACATACACATGTTGCAATGCCCCACATTACACTAATGAAGTTTCTCTTCTTACCTCTGTGTTCCCAAGTGATTCTTGGTACAGGACCAAATGCCACTGCCAATTCCAGCAAAACAACCCAAGCTGAATAAAAAGCAAGCAGAGTCATCTTCAGTTCCCTTGCTCCTTGAGATTCCCTGGATAACTGCAGCAGGTAGCGTTTCTTTAGCAAAAGAAATGCAAATTCCAGGTAGTATCAGAAACCGGGTATATCAGATTTTGAGAGCAGTGTAAAAGGATTGTTCCAGCCTGTCTTGTAAGTATTTACTTTCAGCAGATCACTTCTTCAAGGGGACACACAGTTTCCAGGATGCTAAATACAGACTACCCACACTCTCCACAGGCTGCAGAGCTGCTGAGAAGCGCTACCGAACGCATTCTTCAGTTTCATTGAAGAAATAAATGATGCTGTGGAGAGAGGAGGGGAGCAAGAAGTAGAACAGAAAACAAACAGGATTGCCAAAAATAGCATAATGCATGCACTGATCTTGCAGTACTTCTACAACTGCCTACACTGCTTAATTTGGATTAAGAGTGCATCTATTGGTGAAAATAAAACACCCCACACATTACATGACAAAAAGGTAGTCAACGTAAGCAGTCGCTTCAATCTAGATCTGTGGTATGAATATTTTGAGCTGTCACTTATGTTTGATGCTCAAAATTTGACTTCAATGTACATATTTTCTTACTTTAAATAGTGAGTAAAAGAAAAATCACCTTCTATGATAAATACACAAATAAAGACAAAAAGAAACCAGTAGGACTAATTTCAGAAAGCAAACAACATAAGAAGTGCAGCTTAATGCTAAATGCTATTTATATAAACCTGCCTCATCTCCCATTATTGGGATCTTATGAGCAGAAATGAAATTTTTAGCAGTGTCTTTTTATGCACTCAGGAATGGAGTAGAAAGGAATTTAGCTAACAAAAAGCTAAAAAAAATAACAAACAACAAACAAACAAACAAACAAAAAGCATACAAAAATAAAGGAAGAAAATGCTTAAATATTCAAAGTGTTCAGTAGTCACAGGGAAGTCAGTCTGTCTCCAAGCAGTTGTTCTCAGGCCCAGAAGAGCTCTGTCCTCAGTGATCATTCAATTTCCAAAGACATCTTCACACAAGCCTTCAATTCTCCACTTTTCTGTGATCACTCCTTGGTAAAGGGTCTCGCAAGTATTTACCTTCAGTAGACTGGTGAGAGGGGGATGCATTTATCACCCACTAAATTAATGTGTTTTGGTAACTGTTTGGAGTTCTCCACGGGGCTGTACACTTTGGGGGTAGGAGTGCACAAAATGCAAGCTGCACTTTGCAGCAGGGTACTGAGCATTTCAAAACCCTAAGTGCCGTTTAAACAGGGCAGCACCCGAAGATGCCAGACATAAAAGCTATGAAAAGCTGCAGTGAGAATATCTCTAGGGAGAGAGGGTGGTCTCTAGTGCCAACTTCCCTCCACAAGATAAACGTCCCACGTTTAAACAAGCATAGGCTAAGAACCTCTGGAAACTGCAGAAAGGATTCACTGTGAACTAGAAATAACATGATGGAGTAAAAGACATCAGAAGCTTTTACATCTGTTTTACTGAATGATTACAGATAAAGTTAAAAAATAACTTTGTTCTTCCTACAAATCTTTTGCCTAACCAGAAAAAAAATTAAAAATACAACTTGCTCAAGCAAAGCATTGTATTTTATTATTATCATTATTTAATTCTCAGTTTGGGTCAGATTTAACTATGGTAATGGAAAATATAAAAAAATAGTTTCTCGAGTCACTGTAATTTCAATTAATCTTACTAGGCTTTTTTGTATTGTACCTTTCCTGTTTACATACAGTCAAGCAACTTTGTGCTTTGCTATCCAAAACATTAAGAGCACCCATGCATCAGAATTACAGAAATACCGTGCACATTGTGATGCAGACAGTCTTACAGGTAAGTATTTAAAGAAGAAACAGTAATTAAACGATTACTTTCAAGGCAGCCTACTAATCTTATTTTAATGGAAAGGTCAGGGGAAAAACAGCAGTTAGAAGAAACAATTCCACACCATTATTTCAATACCATACTTTCTTTTCAAGCCACAATGAAAAGTCTCAAAGCAATAATCATTTCCCTTAAACATTTTTTCCCCCCCAAACAGTTGGAACAAAATAGTTCAGCACCAATCCCAATAACAAATGTCAAGTAATGTTTCCAGAGCAGTCTTCTGAATTCCTGTAAATTTTTGGGGCTTAGGAAATCTTCATTATAAACAATCCTGAGTCTTCCCAAAGCCACGGTTATACTTCTAGCCTAGGTCACCTACCTACAGAAAAGCAAAATGGCAATAAAACACATAATATTACCTTCTGAAGAAGACAAAATACCTGGCTGAGTTAGTGCTTACCCTGCTGTGAGCCAGGGAATTCCTCAAAGCAGAAATATGTCCTTTCATGTATAAGTTTGCAAGACAGAGCCTTTTCATATTATTAAGTTTGACTGAGAGGAAATTATTTGTTGACCTTAGGTAAAGTTTTGCATATTAAAAAAGGGGTGTGACAGACCACAGTGAACGCTCAGTGCCAAATCACGCAAGATGTTCTTACTCTTATTAGTTTAAATAATGACTAAAATGCACTCAGGACCCCGTCCTTTAATTTAGCTTTCAATTTAATTACTCCTCCTCTTATCCTTCTTCCCTGCGCTGAAAATTAAAATAACTCCTTAATTCACATCTACTAGGAAGTCACTCACGATCTATTAGAAACTGTTTTTATGTAACATAGGGGTAGAAGGAGAAAAAAAAAGACCATACAATGGCCTGATTTCCAAAGTAGCACACCTCCATCGTGTTCACTTTCTCTCATTAGACTTGAGTGCTTTGTATTTTTGGAAAGTTTGCCTCATAATGCTTTGGGCTTTGTAACAAAATATGAGCTGCAAATCTTGAAAACAAGAACAGTTATAAATGCAAAATTTATAATGCAAAAATAAACTTGAAAAGCTTACTTAAATAATTAAACTAATTAAAGTGACTGCAAGTCTACTTTTCAGTTTTCAGTAAAATTGCTGAAAATTTTCTGAGATAAATTTAAATGACTTAATTTCACTTAAACATTGTGCTTGTTTTTAAATCAACTTCTGATTAAGTGGAGTAAAATAATATGTACACCACATGCATGAGTTTTCCATATTTGTACTGGTGACTGAAAACAAGGCAACTGCAGTAAAAGAAACAATTAACAGAGCTCCTCTCAGTTTGGCAGAGCACAACTACAAACAGAGAGCTGTGAACCTTCCTGTTAACACACATAATTAGTGCAAAGGCAGAGAAAAGGAAAGAGATAAGCTCCTGCTCTCCCAAAGCATAGAAAAATTTAAGAGTAAGGACCTGCTAGCAGGGAACAAAAAATGTGAAATACTAACATAAATTAGGAAACCAGAGAGTTGCTATTTTGACTGTTTCTGAGTCAGAAAAACATCTGCCTCACCTCAGTGGGCATCAAATGAATACTTGATAGATTTATTGGAAATAAAGTATTCTGGTCCACCTTCTGGAAAAAAAAAAAACAAAACACAAAAAACACATCACAGAACAGGTTCTGCAATGGGAGAATTTGAGAAACCATTATCAGGACGAAGACTGCTGTCTTTTCCATCCTCCACAGAGAACACAAAAGCAAAGTACACCACAGAGTTGTATGTGGAAAATATTGTCATCTGTTACAGATGCTAATTTCAGTAACTCTTATCACTATTGCAACAGTTGACTAACAAAGTAATAAAATGCAATACCAAACAATAAGAAGTCAGTGCATTCTCCCTGAACAACACTGCAAAGCCTCACTCAAGTATGCAACCAGTACCTGGGATACCTGCACAACTCATGTGAATTTTGGAATTTCCAAGACAGGAAATGCCCAATTTGGTAACCCTGATTTTGAATTTTTTTTTTTTCTTTTTCTTTTAATAAGTACTTAGTTACATTGTACAATGCCTAAATTCTGCTCAGTATTACTCAAAGTGCTAGATGGACCTTTTATTTTCTTGACAATGCCACAGACTGTATGGCAATGGGCAGAGACACTTAACAACACCAGCAAGACAGTTGGGAGCTCATGGTAGTTAGACACACCATACCTACCCTGCCTGCAAAATGGGCACAGGCACCCTGGTCTCATCCTGGCAGTCTACTCACAGCTGTGCACACACACCAAGTGCCCACAGCATTTTACCCTAACTTTGTACAGCCCTGCACTCTCACTCAGGCCAAATTTTCTTGCCATGCCACATTCTGTGCTTGAGCTCCCACCATCGCCTCCCAAGCGGGGTTTTCAGACCCTAATAAAGGATGAAAACAGCAATGTTGTAAGTTTGCATCTAGTTATATTAACATAGGTGATGCAAGCCTTTGGTGAAACTGCAAGACAAATGACCACCTAACTCTAGCAAGGAGGAAGACCTTCTCACATTTACAGTTCTCTACCTCCCATCAAATTACTTCAACATCTCCTGCTGCCCAGGCAAGGCAAAGGAGGAGTGGGTTTCCCCTTAAGCAACTGGCTGGCAACCAGGCATCCTCACCCAACCAGAGCAAAACACGCACAACTGTCCTTGACAACTTATCCCACTATTGTTAAGATACATAAATACAGAAATTTAATTATGCATTAGCAAAAGCTATATGTTACTATGAGAAGACATATGAAATTCAATACAGGGAGACAAGCAAATTTACAAGCAATCTGCTTCTTCTGGCAAAAACCAGGGGTTAAACAAATCATCTGTCATGAGGGCATAAATTCTAAGTTCTCCCAAAATAATTTTCTTCAAAGGCTTCAAAAAGCCTTAACAGAATACAGATCTCCTTTAATATTTACTGATGCCCACTTGATAACAATTTTTCAGGCTCCATACAAGAAAAAACAAACCACAGAACTATCACTGTGAGAATTCACTAAACCCTGATTTTTTTTCAATTTGCTTAGCTATTTATTCCAAAAATAGAATGAAAAGTGAGCACTCTTGCATATTAAGCAATCAAAGAGACAGAAACATACAATTTACCTTTGACAACTGAGTTTTATTTACATAGTTCATTTATTTTAGACTGGTAAGGACAGGCTAGAAATATCCTTTGCTTTAGTTCTCATCCTTTCACAACCTCAAGCACAGTGCCATTTTTAAACTGCGTAACAGAAAACTTCATTTCTACACTTTTCTTTTTTTTCTTTATTGTACAATATCTATAAACACACTTTTTGCTGAGGTGACTAAAAATCTCAAGTAATCCAGAGTCCCTTTATGAGTAATATAAATGTAGAGAAACTTAATTATTTACTTTTCAAACTCTATTTTTAAAAATACCTTATAGATACTAGGTTCTAACACTTAAGATAAAGCTTTTAAGATAATTTGAAGCAGTCTGTACCTGCACCACAAAGCTTGTTGGACATGCTAGCTCTAAAAGAGAAAAAGAAATCCAAGAAAATTGAAATTTCCAGTTTTATATCCTGACTAAAATGTTAAGACTTTCCGAGAGCTTAGTCACAGGGCTACAGTCCTCCTGGGATTCATAGTGAGACAACTCCCATGACTAAAGTGATGCCATGAAGGGATAAAGACTCTCTAGGAAGGACGGGTTGGTAAAGGAAGGTGCTTTTTATATGACAGCACAGCTGGAGAGCATGAAGCTCTGCCTAGGGATGAATTAGGAACTGATTGTGAGCTTATGGGTGAGCACAGGTAAAGGTCACACAGTGTCTGACCAGAAAGAACAAGCGGGCGAGGCCTTCTACAGACAGATGGGAACAACCTCACCATTGGAGGCACCGGTCCTCAAGGAGGACTTCAACCGCCTAGTATTTACTGAAGGGAACATAGCAACATAGCAAGATACAGGCAATTCAAGAAGTTCACCACCAATAAGAGGCTTGTTGGGAATGTCAGGATCAAAGGTAGCCTTGGCTGCAATGATTATGACATAGTGGAGTTCAGGATCCTGAGAGCAGGGAGGAGACAAGCTGTTGATGTATAGGCAACAGACCTGCTAAAGAGTCTGTCCCCTACTTTTTTGTAGCTCCCTGTTAGATACTGAAAGGCCGCTATCAGGTCACCTTGGAATCTTGGAATCACCTGGCTGAACAGCCCCAGCCCTCTCAACCTGCCATCATATGAGAGATGTTCTATTCTGTGGATGTACTCCAACAGGTTTGCGTCTCTTCTGTACTGAGGACTTCACAGCGCTCCACATGAGACTCACCAGCGTGGAGCAGAGGGGCAGGATCACCTTCCTTGACCTGCTGTCCAATAATTCTTTTGATGCAGTCCATGATACACTGGACTTAAGCTTTCTTGGGGGGGAAGGAGGGGGGAAGGACCTCCTGGACTTTCCTTTTCTGGTTGAAAGCCCTTCTTGTTCTTTTTGGCATCTTTGCCAAGTTCAGTTCAAACTGGGCCTTAGCTTTTTTGACCTCATCCCTACAGAGCGTAGCAACTTCCTTATACTCTTCCCATAGTACCTGCCCATTTCCACTGCCCGTGCATTTTCTTCTTGTTCTTCAGTTTGACCAGCATGTCCTGGTTCAGCCATGCCAGTCTCTTCCCTTCCCTTTCTGACTTGCTACACACCTGAGGATGGAGATCTCTTATGCCCTAAGGAAAGCCTGCTTAAGCATTTGCCAGCTCTGCTTCACACCTTAGTTTCCTAGGCTGTTTAGCTGACTAACTCCCTGAAGAACTAGAGTTTAGCTTTCCTAAAGTTCAGCTTCTTAATTTTCTCTTCGCCTGTCTCATATCCCTCCAAAGCATGACCTCAACCATATCACAGTCAAGAGAAGTGATCCTTCCCCACTCCTGTACAATGCCAGGGCAAGAAGCAATGGGCACAAACTGAAACACAAGAGGTTCCCTCTGAATATCAGAAAACACATTTTTACTGTGCAGTGGCACAGGTTGCCCAGAGGCTGTAGAGTCTCCTCCTTGGAGATCTTCAAAAGCTACCTGGACATGGTCCTGAAAAACTACTTTTGGTGGTCCTGCTTGAGCATGGACATTAGACCAAGTTGGACTCAGAAATCTCTTTCAATTCAATAATTCTGTGAATTCTAGCAGAATATTCTCCTTATTCTGCATGATAAATACACAGTTAAGATGTATTCAGGAAACTAATTGTTGAGTTTAAAGCAGGGAATATTTACAACCTTTAGTGGAATACCTGAGCCCTTTTTTTTAAAACCTACATTCCTGATCTTTTCTTAACTACTATGCCAAGCAAAACAAAACAGGAAAAAACAAAAAGAAAGACACAAGAAGACAAAAGGCAAGGATTACTAGAAGACAAACTAAAATGTTGGGGAAAAAAAAAAAAAGAAACCAAAGACTACAAAAGACAAATAAGAGATAATAAGTCTTATTTTCCAGATAACTCTAACCATACTGTCATTAGATCCCAACTCCAAAGATAACATTGAAGAGTAAATGGGTTTGCTTCTTCTTACTTTATCTTCTTTTAAGAACAAGAAAACTCACTCTGGCCTCGGACAACTCAAACTCTGAGACAGCAGAGGCTGAGGGCATTGTTAGAGGCTATGTAAAAGAAAACTAAACAGAAATTATTAGTGTAAAACAGCATGGACGATCAACAAGACCCATCTACAGCTGCAATGCCAGCAACTTTTGCTAACCTGGAGCTATCCCAAATCCAGAATTCAAAATGTGCCCAAGGAAAATACATGTATAAAACACTTTTCTGCTTCAGTGAGTTCTGCTAGACATCGAACCTACGTTGTGACAGTGTCAATGCTACAGCAGGAACTGTTCAACCGCCTAAGAAATAAGGCTGCTGAAACTTCAAGTTCATCTTCCCATACCATATTCTCACACTATCAGATATTGGTGAGCTTCCTCATAATTTCTTCTTAGACTTATGGGTCTGAGTCAATCAATCAAAACTATTTAAAGATGTTAATGGCAACCAATGGTACTATCAAAGGCACCTGAATGTCTTTACCAGCTATTCTTTTTGTTCTTTTTTTAATAAAAACTATACAGGATGTCCAGCAGTGCTTTCAAAGATTCAGTTGTCTCTGAAAGCAAGGCCACTATCCTTCTGACACATAATCTGCAATCCTGAACAGGGCCTTTCGATAACTAACACACGTTAGGATATATTTTGTTCTTAAGTGAAAAATGTCCCTTTTCCAGTGAATTTCTTGAAAAAACATTTCAATCTCAAATGGAACAGAATAATCAATCAAGCTTATTATAAAATAATTCATGTTTGCTACACAAAAGAAGACACTAGCCTTCCTGCTTATGAGTACCTCATGAGTTTAAGATACGTAACAGTCACTAAGAATCATATTGCAATAGCAGGGAGGGGATAACCCGCATATTACCATACCTGGTATTTCTTGGAAACTCCTGCTCAACCCTGGAACTGTGAAGTCATCCTAAATCCTTCTCTTCTGCAAGAGGTAATATACAGAATTTGACGTTAATACCACATAAACCCAAAGTGCCATTTTTGCTATGAGAATTATAATAAAACCTCCCCCAGAATTTTGCTTTCATTTCCCAGATTCTCTGTAAGAGACTGTTTCTGACAGAGACCAGAACTGATATATCTGTATCCAATGAGCCAAGATACTGATACTGCACTTAATACAAAAAACAATAAAACAACTACTACGCTGGCTTGACAAAAAGCACATGCACCAGCCCTTTTCCAATTCAGCTTGTTCTCAAGTCTCTCCCAAGTCTACCTGGACAAAATCGTTCAGCAGTTGTTTGTGGTAGCAATTACTGATTCCAGTAAGCACCTGGGACCAGTCTCTTACACTGTGACTGAATCCATAAATAATGTTCTAAAAATTCAGACTCCAGCAGTTAGAAAAACAATTAGCTTTATCAAATCCACACACAGCAATTTCAATACTCTCCTGCATTACCAAACTACTCTTAACACAAGCTCAGAGCAAGACTATCTGGATACTTTTAATAAAAAGTAGTGTATTCACACTTGTAGGGTTAGTGTCCTTAAGTACTATTCACCACAGTTTCCATTTTGAATTTGAACACTAAAAATGTTCTTGTCTATTTAATTGGAAAGGGAGCACAATTGGAAACAATTGCTGCTGTACATCTGGAAGCTCAATTCTGGATCCAGAGGATTATATTTCAAGGCAGACAATACAAAATGCTCAAAAAGAAATAGACCAGACACAAAATTACAAGAAACTGAGATAAATATTACAGGTCTGAAATGAATGGTGGAACCTATACAATGTATCCTCAAAACTACAATGTCTGCCCTGTTCGTCAACAGAGCAACAGCATGTACTTGAGAGTACATTTTGTGATGTCCAGTATGTTAGCAAATATCAAATAGCTACATCAAACCACCTACTTTTGCTAGAGAAAAATGTCTTCTTTCAGCAATTCAAAATCTTTTTGGTTACAGAAAGGGAAAGCTCTGATTCTTTCACTACAATATTTTTTGGACAAGACACCCCATGGAAATCTGTTCCCTACCTTTGCCATTACCCAGTAGATATTTTTCAAATGCTCTAAAAGCAAATAAGCAACTTTTCTGTTGTTGTAAATGCAACCGCCTACCTTTCATTCTGCTTGAGAAAAAAGAACAGCAACAGTGAATCATTCTGGAAATTATGAAGGCCTTCATAAGCTAGCTTACATCTAATCATCACTCTGGCTGTACAGAAATGAAGCTGAAATTTGTAATAATGGCCACTTGCCACAGAGATTATGGTTAACTTTGATTTTCAGATGCCAGAGTGCTTCCTAACATTTTATTGCTTCGAGTGCAAACAAACATACTCATTTCAGCTGTAGCTACATTAAAGGGGAAAGAAAATTTTCTTTTGCTCTCCTTAGAGATAACGTCTAATATTATGTGGCTTTTGCAAACACTAATTATAATGTAGGACTCACATTTAAGTAAATAGTTATAAGTAGACATCGAATTGCTCCAATAAACCCTTGCACCAAATCAGATGATCAGTAGACTTCAGCAGTTCTTATAATGGTTCATCAGTGAACAACCAGCTCCAGGTTTCTGAGCTGAGAGCAGCGACCACGGAGGAGCTGAAAGCCATACAGAGGATGTGGAAAGACCCCGGGCCAGGAAGCTCCCAGATCTCCATGGATGTGGGAGAGGTGGTAAGAAGCTGCAAGGACGTGAAGGCTGCCATGTCTCAGCTCCAAAACTCAGACCTTCATGAACACTTTATTCCTCCTCAGGGCTTTCCCTCTTGAGACAGAAGGAAGATAGAAGGAAATGCCTGCAACTATTTATTTAGTGGGAGTCTGGGGTTTTTTTATTGTTGCTGTTTTTTAAATACAGAAGCACATAGATTCAGGGTCTAGTGTGAGGGCAGCTAAATGCAATGTCTGCAGTACAAGTCGATTTGATCCCTCAGGTATCTGCTGGCTGCCAGTTTAGATACCTGTTGTCATGCAACAAAATAAGTAACTAGTCACAGACTGTCAAAAACCATGTCATAATTACACATTTTAATTCAACCAGTACTTGAATATAAAATTAACATTCATGTAAATAATTTAAGTTTTAAGGCACTCTGCAGGTCTTTCCACTTATGACACCAAGCTGAGCGGTGTGGTAGACATTGGAAGAAAGGGAAGCCATCCAGAGGGACCTGGACAGACTGGAGAAGTGGGCCCATGAAAACCTAATGAGTTTCAGTAAGGTCAAGCGCAGGGTGCTACACTTAAGTTGGGGCAATCCCAGGTGTTTATACAAACTGGAGGAAGATCTCCTTGAGAGCCTCACAGAGAAGGATTTGGGAGTCCTGATAGAAGGAGGCTGGACATGAGCCAGCAGCGTGCACCTGCAGACCAGAAGGCCAACTGTGTTCTGGGCTGCACTAAAAAAAGAGTGGCCAGCAGGGAGAGGGAGGTGATTGTCACTTCTACTCGGCTCTTGTGAGGCCCCATCTGGAGTACTGCATCCAGGCCTGGAGCCGCCAGTACAGGAAGAATGTGGAGCTCTTGAAGCAAGCCCAGAGGAGGGCCAATAAGATGATCAGAGGGCTGGAGCACCTCTCCTATGATTGGAGGTTGAGGGAACTAGGCTTGTTTAGCTTGGAGAACACTCCGAGAAGACCTCATTGTGGCCTTCCAGTACTTGAAGGGAACATATAAACAGGAAGGGGAATGGCTGTTTATGAAAGTGGATTGTGTTTGGACAACGGGGAATGGTTTTAAACTCAGACGTGGGAGGTTTTGGTTAGATATTAGGAGGAAGTTTTTCACCCAGAGGGTGGTGAAACACTGGAACAGGTTGCCCAAGGAGGCTGTGGATGCCCCATCCCTGGAGGCATTCAAGGCCAGGTTGGATGCGGCTCTGGGCAGCCTGGTCTGGTGGTAGGTGACCCTGCTGATCGCAGGGGGGTTGAAACTCGATGATCATTGTGGTGCTTTTCAACCCAGGTCATTCTGTGATTCTATGATTTGACCCAGATCTCTTGTATGATCCATTAGAACAGGTACTGGAAGAGCTCCCTAGCAACCTTAAACACTGCCACGTTTTAAGAGTGACAATCATATTCCAGTGTAAATTTGAGGAAAAGATTTGATTCCTTTAGTAACCATTACTTAAGTTTGGGAGAAAGATACATGGACAACAAAAAAAAATACACCATGAATTTTTTTTCAAATTCATGTTTTGACAACTGTAACTAAATCTTCCAAGATTAAAGAAAACACCTACTGGATTATAAATGAAAGACAGCCTGGAATATATTAAATAGAATAACATGAAAGTCACTTGAAGCAAAATTCACATAAAAGAGCTTCAATCTTTCATATATCTATGCATGTATACATATACATATGTACACACATTCACATGTACATGTTTATTTCTTTGAGGATCTGTTAAACTCCAAAACACACTAACCTGTCATAACGTACTTCTGACTGTCACAGAAACCTGCAGACAAAAAAATAACCTGCACTATTTCCTTCTGTGTACCAGCTACCATCCAAATCAGAAGCATTTATTTAATCCTTTATTTGGGCTTACTCTTTAATGTTGTATGTAGGTAGCTGAGAAAAAGAAGAAAGGAAACAGAAGAAAACTAGCTCATGAGCAAATTGTAAGCACACAGAAAACTCACTGGGAGACCACGGAGGCAAATGTCAACTTTGGGAATGTTTGCATTATTACAACATCATTTACTCATCTTACCAAAATTGTTTCCAGATCAAGACCTTGAAGATTGTGAGTTAGCATTTGGTTTTCATATCTCAAGTCAGCCAGAACCTACTTGTGCTCTAGGAGTCTAAGAAAACTATTTTTAATGGTTGTACAGAAACCACAGGTTAAGCAGACAAGTAGCTACGAATAATTACATCCACACACACTGTTCACATACAGCATGCTAAAAATGTTCTTGTGACTACTTTGTGTGACTTTAGAGTTTTAAAATAAAATAATTACGTGAAAGGATAAGTCAGATAATAAAATTTAAAAACTGTACCTATTGTTTCAGTAATTGGGTATTGACACATCAAAGCTCCTCTTATGTCTCAATCATTTTAATTTAGCTGAAGCTAGACTGTGACAATCAACTTTCAGTTCTCCTCACCATCCTAACCTTGAGTCTCACAAGCATGGTCAACTTCCCCAGAGTTACAATCTTAAGCAAATATAACTCAGGACTATTTTAGTAAAATTTTAATCAAGAGCATACTGGTGGTTCTTAATCAGATTCCAGGGCACCAGAAATACAACTCTGTATTACAGAAAGTCACAGAGCACTAGAGAAAGGAAAAGAGGAAGCACAACTGCATATAGATAATAGCAGATTATGAGCATTTAGACTGAACTGTAGGCCCTTGCTTTATGGTGATGTAAAATTTATGTGTAGTCACAAGAAGGTAGATTTGTTTACCAGAACAGCATTAGAATATTTTAAATGGTCAATAAACTATGTATTCTTTGCAGAGGAAAGATCACTGGAAGCGTATCAATCATGCTTGCAAAAAGATCAGTTTAAAAAAACAAAATAAAAAACAAAAAACAAAGAAGCTACAACCTCTGTTTCATGGATGCCTTATGTGGAAGTGCTTCAGTATTAGAGAAGTGCATGTCACTAGTTTCTATCCACTATAATAAAAAAGCTAAAATCAACATGCTTTAATTCAACACATAATTTTAATAGCTTAGATCATATATTCTGTCTCCTTTCAAATTAACCACTCTAACCACTCTCTAGCTCTAACGACTGCTTATAAGCTATAGTCTAAATATATTCAAGAGCATTACCTGAATACTGAGACCACAAAACACACAAGTGCTACTTTCACAACATTTTTCACTGAGCAGTTTTCAACACTCCACATTTTTTCTCTCCCTTCTCTTGAGAAATGCATGGATTCTTAAAAAAAAAAAAAAAAAAAAAAAAAAAAGAAGGCAATAAGAAGATAAGTCCTAAAGGCATAAAGAACAGAAGCTTTTAAAACAATTCAACAAGTTTTGTGAATTACTTGAGATAGCTGCCAGAGCCTGAATTTTTCTGGTTTTCAGAGTCAAATACCAAAGCCATCTTGTCAGCAGAGAGCAAGTTTTCAAGCATTCAAGTGTCATCAGTCCACCTGCCCATTCACAATACCCAGCTGATAATGAACAGTACGAGCCTAGTACACACTGCCAAGCATACACTGCTCATGGAAAGCAGCAGCGACAAGGCAAATTGCAAAAGACAACTCTTAAACCACAGATCTTCCAAATTACTATTTTCTGTTTCTCTGTTTTGTTGTTGTTGTTTTCTCTGAAATAAACTGGCAGCAGATGGAGAAGTAGAAGAAGGAAAAAGTTTCAAATCAGTGCACAAGATAAAAACATCTCTTTAACATCCAGAGCAAAATATTGTTCAGCTTCCTCAAGAGAAGCCTTCTAAGTTACCTATAGTTCCTGAGTAAAGGTGTCAATGCTTAAAAAACAGCAACATTCATTTCAGGGAGCCAGAAGCCACTTCCTAGGTTGTGCAAGTTAAAGCGTGGCTTCCCCAAGGGCACTGAGCAAGACTGCTGAAGCAGGGAATTTGATCCAAGTTATTCTCAAAACAAAAGAGAAATAACAAAAAAAAAGCTTATTTTTTTTTGGCTGTATAAAATTCAGAATTTTAACCTTGCAGTAGCTATTAAAAAACCTATTAAAATCCACAGGTGGAATTTACCCCCTTTTTGTAAAAACAAACTAAAACCATTCATGTTCAAACAAAACCCTAAGAGATATCAAAAAAGGATTTCCTCAAGCTTTACAAGTTACGTAAGAACATCTCCAAGTTAGGAAAAATAGATAAAATCTGTTGTGCTTCTGAACATCCGTATCTTACTGATCATGCAGTACTACTCCCTTATCACACATGCCTTTAGAAATATCTTCTCACATGTCCAACTGCATAATCATTTACATAACAAGACTGGTTAGAGTGATACCTGTGTAAAAAACATGCTCTCCTAAGAGCCAGACAACCACAATGAACTGCAGGAGACTGAGACATTCTCAAACCCTTCTGAATTGTACTCCCAGTTTCATTTGAGACAAAGAGCTGTGACACCCAGCTGGCAAACATGCCTGCAGTAACAACCTGAGCTCTCACTTGCAAATGCAGAAGGCAGTGTCCCTCCCATGTCTCACCTGCCATTCCACTCAGCTGCCCTGCTGCCCACTACACACACTAACTTTACGTCTGACATGACTCATGCTGGCTGAACTGGAAAAACTGTGCCATTTTTCCTTCACCAGCAAAGCCCTCTTTTGAAGTGCTAAAAATTTTCTTGACTGAAAAAATATGCTCTTTATTTGCACAGAGCTGCTTGAAATGTCACCAGCTGCTGTCATATTCCTTCTCAGGCACCCAGATGAAGCCAATGCTGAAGAATTTGTTGAGCAGCAATTCAGCTAGCAGTGGCTAGCAGTGAGCAGCAATGAAATGGGAAAAAGCAGCCCTGACTTTGTGAAAGCTGGTACAGATGCAGCGACTTCTCTTACTGCAGCTACTCCATGAGGTTACAGAGCATCAATCACATCTGCTCCTACACTTAGAATTCTTGTGTTCGCACTACAAACACCAAGGTAATTCTGAGCATTATCTGTGAGTATCACTCTGTACCACTATTATGTCTTCCTGCACATTCAAAAACATGAGTGCAGGTCTTTTATTATAAATGCCTCAGATCTTACATCAAATTATGTGCAAGTATGTCAGCAACAGGATTAATAGAGGCTTTGCTTGCAGAACATTCTCATGAGCATTACTGGGATTTTAACTCCTGCCAAGCCTAAAATTAAGCTTTTTCTTATGCTAAGTGAAATACAGCAGAGAGACTCATTATTATACTCGAAGATTAACATGTATGAATCTTGTTTTCATCATCATTAAGGACATTATGAAAAGACATGATGTGACAGTCACACACTCTGCAGGTTCTGCCTCTAAGTTTGTTGAAGCAACAATTACTGCATATTTCCAGACAACAAAGCTTGATGTTTCAAATATTACAGAAAAGCAGGACTATAAAATTACATGAAAGCATCAATTGGAAAAAAGATAAAATTTATGTGCTTCTTTATAGAGTTAGGGCTCAATATAAAACATAAAGCAAGAGCTCAGCTAAGCTGACCTCAAAATGCAACAGCAGCTATCCACAGACCAGCACCACAAACCTCTCAGCTCTCACAATTCAAATGTCACAGTGAAACATTAGGATACACTCAGTCATATGCAAAAAATAATCATAGAGAGATTCTTCAGAAAACCTGACAGCAATGAGCATTTTTAATTGTGAGATGGATTCTGCAGAGGTGGCAAAGCTGCGAACTGTTCCTCTTTATTCCTTCATAATAAAGTTCCGTATGCAGTAATTTAACACTGATGTGTAGCTCAGCATTGCCAAATCACTCACTAACTTCGTCTCCTCAGCAGAAGGAGTAGAAAACACAATATTAACAAAAAGCTTGCAGGTTGAGATAAGGACAGGGAAATAGCACACCAGTCATGCCACAGGCAAAAGAGACATGGCATAAAGGAATTAAATATAATTTACAGCCTATTGAAAACAGATGAGAGCAGTGAGAACTAAAAGCAACCTAAAAGCACTTACCCCTTCACACACCTCCTTTTATCTCCTCCATCTGAGCATGGCAGGGAAATGGAGAATAGATGCTGCAGCCAGCCCACAACACTTTGCCTCTGCTGCTCTTTCATGGTCACTCTCTGCCCTTGCTATGCTATGGGTTCCTCTGTGGCTGCAGAGAGATCTACTTTGCACAGTGGCCACAAACTGCAGGGGAACAACCTGCTCCTCCACGGGCCTCTCCTGGGCTGCATGGAGTTCTGTGTCTGGAGCTCATCCTGCCCTCCTCCTGCTCTGACCTGGGTGCCTGTAGGGCCATTTCTCTCCCACTTCTCATTCCTCTTTCCCAGTTGTGGTTGTGCAGCAGTTTTCCCTCTCTTACATCTGCTCTCCCAGAGAACACCCAGTGCCCGTCATGGCACAGCTCTGGCAGAGATGGGTCCCTTTGGAGCAGTTGGAGTTGGCTCTGCTCTGACACTGACGGTTTTGCTCAAAGAGGCCCCCCCAGCTTCACAAACCTTGCCATATTAACCCACTACAGATATAGAAAGAATAAAGAGAAGATACTGAAGACAGTTTGGTCCACTTCCTGGCTGCATCTCAAGACAGCCAATGAACTCAAGAATGTACTGCCATCACCTTCATTTCAGTTGTCACTCTGCACCTCAGCATATCCTTCCCTTCTGAATTGCACCTCATAAAACAAAAAACAAACCTTATTTCCCCTATATCCTGCAAAATATATGGTTTGTTTCTGTAAAAACTGTTATTCCATTTTAATTCAAATCAATTAAACGTAAGTTCAAAGTTCTCTGTGGATATATTCATTTTCTGCACACCAAGTGTTATGTAGGTGATCTCCCGAAGTAGTTCAATCAGATTTTTTTGTTTGTTTTAAAGTAATGGTTTAAGGTAGTGGATTTCACATAGCAAACAAAATAACGACTCTTACTAAGCATTTAGTTTCCTTCTGGTTCTCCCTGAACACTTCCCCCAATTTATATTAATTGGGATGACTAGATAGAAAGTACTTTAAAAATGTATATCATCAAATCAAAACACTGTCTAATATTAAACTGTGAATTCAGCTAATGTTACAAGCTAATTTCATGTATTTACAGGGAACTTTTGTTTATTTATAGGACAACTTTTCACAGACACTCTTCTTTCCAGCAAAGCACTTAGTTAGACTCAAAAGAAATTTTTTCAGAAATTCAGAAACACTAAGTTTCCAAGAGAACATACAAGTTTACACTTAGAATAGTCAACTACCAATCAGCCTGCTTTTCTTAAGTAGCTTTTGCAGATCTCTTAGAAGTCTTCCATAGTACCTAGGGGTAAATAGACTACAAGCTGAATATCATCAGCATTGCAGCTTAACAATATTTTACTAGCTGCTTTGCTACTGCTATTCTGCAGTGAAAGACCAAATTACATTTTTCATTATTATTGTTGCTATGAAAACCAGCCCCCTGTTGGGAGTGTTTGCCATTGGTCCTCACTTATTAAGATAGATTTTAAATAGCAAGCCTCTTTAAGGCTGCAGACATATTTATGATATGTAAAAACACTTAGCATCTTTAACGTAAGATTCATTTTCAGTTTCCCCGCAATGATCTGAGAAGTCCAGTGGCAACATCAGCAGACACTGCGTGTCTCAACACAAAACACAATCAGCTCCTTACTGACCCCAAAATTACTGAGCTTTTATATTCAAACAACTTCTCTATCCTTCATATTTGAGACAGTAATCAAGCACTTTATTGTTAGCTCCTTTGAACAAGGAAACTTAAAAATACCTGAGTGAGTTAAGTTTCATAAATCTAATCTGCTTTGAAAGATTGGTAGGACATTCCAGTGTTAAGTGACAGCCAACAGTTATACAGTCTTACAACAACCGGCTCATCCCTCAAGACACTGTCACACTATGGGTCATTTTGGATTATGTGAAGTGACAACACTTTTTCAGCAGGAAAATAGCCCCTGCTCTTGTATCTTTTCATTAGCATGAAACAAGGAATTCAAACATTAACTTTTGGAAACACTGCCTGAAATCAGCTTTCTGCAAGACCATGACAAGAGTTAAGCTAAAAGGTTTTTTTGTATTAGTGCTGTAACATACCTGAGATGTTTCATTTGCTGACATACACCTACATTCACTACAATACTTCTGATACTCAAGGAACCACTACCTCTCCCTCGTTCTCAGGATACGAGAAGAGGCTTCACTCTACCTTCAACCGGATATTTTGCCGGATTTCTTACAGGAGACCTTCTTATCTGACACCGGTGAGGCATCACAGGACACTTCCATGAGAAAGTCAGAGCTTTCCTGAGAAAAGCATGTCTTCCTACATGCTGTCAGGTCAGACCTTGGCCAAGATAAGCTGACTGGAACTGCTGACTAACAATTTCTCAATCCACTCTGTGGGTGACTGGTATTTCCATTCCAGGCCCAGGACCCCTCAGCAGCATTTATTTCCTGCCTAAATTCTTAGGTATATTTCCAGTTCTCACAGGCATACGTTATTAGTATTAACCTCCCCTGACACACTTCAGTGCAGTGATCGACTCCTTGCCCAAGAAAGACTGCAAAAGCACAGGTTCATCCCCGAAGGACACAGTAACTACGAAAGCAGGAGAAAGTGAGAACATGTCTATGCTGCTCAGCAGAGAGCTCCACCAGTTTTGTGATACACTTAGCTTCTAGTAAGAGCTAGGCTCAGGAAGCCAAGAGAAGTTTTATGGTGGGCTTCAACCAATATGAAGCAAGGGCAAGAAGTCCCACCACCTGCTCAATCTTACACCACCAAAAGAAGAACATATGGCCAGATGAGCAGGTTTCAATGCACAACAGGGCCTCAATCTACTACCTGGAGTGCTTGGCAGGGAACAATTTATTTCTGGGCAACAACGAGAAGGATTCTCAGCATTGCAGTTACTAACTGAGCCACAGGACCTATTCTGGGACAGCCCCTGCCATTGACAGGCAAAGATTTACAGTTTCAAAAAAATAAGCACTGTTACCATCTGCCCTTCTAAGGCCCTACTGCGTTCAGGTCTAGAACCCCCAGCACAAGAGGGACATTCCAAGCAGCTGAATGGCCACAAAGCTGGGCCTGCAAAGACAGGCTGAGAGAGCTAGGGTTATTTGGTCTGGAGAAGAAAAGGCTCTGGGGAAACCTCACTTGTCTTTGAGTACTTAGAAACTGGAGGGTGACTAACTTTTTACAAGGTGTGATAGTGACAAGACAAGAGGGTACAGTTCAAAAATAAAAGGGGGGAGACTAAGGTTAGCTGTTAGGAAGAAATTTTTTACTCAGAGGGTGATAAGGTACTTGCACAGGCTGCTCAGAGAAGCTGTGAATGCCTCATCCCTAAGAGGCGTTCAAGGCCAGCAGGGCTCAGCCTGATCTGAGTGGGTGGCAGCCCTGCCCATTGCAGGGAGTTGGAACTAGGTGATCTTTAAGGCCCCTTCCAAATCAAGCCATTCCATGATTCTAGGATCACTTGGACCATCCTCCCTGCTTAGGCCCAAGGCACTACAAAAGCTACCGCTGCCCATGTTCTCGGTATGAAAGCAAAAAACAAAAAAACAAATCAAACCAACAAAAAAAAAAACAAAAAACAAACAAACAAAAAAAAACACCTGCTGTGCCCTAACCTTTGCCCTCAGTAGCTTTGAAATTTAGACAAACAAGTTTACAAGATCTTTAAACGATTCATTAAAGTACACAAAGGAAACATTTCAAAGCGCAACTACAGCAACATGAGACAGATGGCTACAATACAAATCCCATTTCTGGATTTCTGGGACTGGAAGGCCGTCAGAGCCACAGTGGACCATAGGGCTGTTTCTGCTATCACAGGCAAATTTAAATGGAAAACACTAAATGAATATGAGTACAGAACATCAATTTATTTAAAGTCCATTACAATAATGTAAATTGTTTGTAGTCCAAAAGACTAAATTCTGTTACATTAATAAAAGTGATACGTCACCTACAGAAAAGCCACTCTGAAGATTACATCCACAGCACTGCCAAAGTCTACCTGGGAACAAGGCAAACTAGCAGGCCTGGAACTAGGGGGGATCAGCCAACCTTGCACATAAGACCATAGTCAAGCTTGTGTTCAGGCAGGGAGACCTGCAGCACAGGCCCAGACACTCAACCCATACAATGGATGTTGATTTTCAAGCAGGACTTGAGGAGGACTTGACTTTACAGTGTAAAACTACTCAAATTTTCTGCCTGAGTGGTAAACAGCTCTTTGCTGATGAGCAGGATTTGTGCTCCAAACCAGAATCCAGCATCAGAGCCAGGCAAAAAGCTCACATCAGGCAACATGGCAGCAGTGTGCAGCAGACAGGCATCATATGGCTGCTAAGGAATCCCATCTCATTCACAGAGAGCTACTTCAGGGAACAAACTTTCAGTCCAGGTACCCTACAGTTCCATCATAAAGATCTCAATTGAGGGAATATGCAGCATCAAAGGAGGCAGAAAAGGGAGGACAGGACAAAGAGTACTAAGCTCTGGTCCCTGATTTCAGTATAATTTGAAGGCACAATTCAAGCCTGCATCCCCAAGAGTTAGCCTTCCTCCTGCATGTCAGTTTTTTTTGGCAGCTCAGAGCAGTGCAAAACTGCTTCTATTTATGAGATGTAGAGCTGATAGCAGACTCTGAGCTGCAGGAACAAACTCAAGAATGATGGTCTGATTTTCTTTGCTGCAGGTTAGGAAAGCTCTGGAAGCAATGCAAGCAGTACCTCTGGCTGAGGATTACTTTTACTCAGGTCTCAGTGAGCATTTTATCTCTTTCGTGTGAAAGCAAGGCACTAATACAGTTCAGGGTTCAAGGAAGCTGACAATTTACTCAATCAATACAGCAAAACATCACCAACAGCAAAAGATGTTTTCACATGCTGACTATTACTTGGTCCAAATTGATGCTGAGTGAAAATGAGAAGTGTCCTGTCTGTGGTTCTTCTGAAAGCAGTTTCTTTTTTTCTTGTTTATAATGGTTCTCTTGCTAGAAAAAGGTAAACACAAAAATGTGAAAGTGAAGTTTTTCTATGGGCCTAAACGTCCTAAAATCATGGACTGCAAAGCTGTGATCATTTCTGCATTCACGTGAAAAATCCAGAGTCAGAATAAGCTGAGTGATTTTATTTAATCATAACCACATTAAGCTGTTCATCTCTGTAGCAGAATGTCCCAGACTTCATAGCAAACATCTCTCTATGTGAACAAATAAAAACATTTGCTCACATAAGCTGGTTAAGTGTCATTCTCCCCAGATGTCCGGATGGCTTAGCAGTCTTTGTTGTGAGATGTTTGCAAAATGTAAAAAAAAAAATAACAGACACTAATATACGACGAAATGCCTATCCAGCAGATGTGCAATGCCTGGAATTCAACAAGACTATTTTTGGTAACAGATACTGATAACATTCATTTGTGTATCACAACTGTAATTATGCAGCATTCAGTTCTTGTTGAAAGAAACAGTAAAAACAGTGTACAATTTGTTCTGTAATGGGAGTTGCTAATTAAGGTCCTCTCTCTTCCCCACACAACACTGTTGCACTGATCAGCAACAAAGAAGGGCAGCACAGTAATGAGCTCTATTAAATTCTGCCAATCATGAGCGTGCTGGAAAATACCTGAAGAAGCAGGTAGAGGAGGGAAAGTGTTACACTTAAAGCCTTGTCACTGACCTCAGGTTTGACAGAAATGTACCAAAAAAACTCTCACAAGCTTATCTTACGTATAGAGGCAGGCATTAGTTAACTAGGATCAGTGAGTCCACTTAACCTAATCCTATAAAAAACACTAGTACTATTCTTCTTAATTCCATGTTCTGGACAACATATATAAGGGATAACATTTTACAAGTATGTATTATAGGTGTATAAAACTCATTGGAAGTTGCAGAGAATAGCAAGAGCATGGAAAAGCTCAGAGCAGGGACAATATCATGCCAGTAACTCAAACAAGGTCATTTTCTTCTCTCATAATGAAATATACTGATTGCAATTAAGCACAAATCTTCCTGCAGCAGAAGTTGTTCATGTGTGGTTCAGACAGCTTCTGCAACGTATATATAAACTGCAAGTTTACCTTTAAAAGGCAGCTTGAGGAAAAAAAATAAAGGATTTCCTATAGTATACAAATATCGAATCACAGAATCATAGAATCACAAGGTTGGAAACAACCTATAAGATCATCTAGTCCAACTGTCTCCTCATCACCATTGCCACCACAAGCACTAAACCATATCATGCAGCACGTCATGCAGACGCCTCTTGAACACTGTCAGGGACGGCGACTCCACCACCTCCCTGGGCAGCCATTCCAGTGGCATTCCAGTGGCCTGACCACTCTCTGAGAGTAGTAGTTCTTCCTTATATCTAATCTAAACCTCCTCTGGTACAACTTGCAGCCATTACCCCGTGTCCGGCTAGTTGCCTGGGAGAAGAGGCCAAATCCATCTTCACCACAACCTCCCTTCAGGTAGAGGAAGAAGCCTGTGAGAGACCATGTCAAAGGCTTTGCAAAGTCTAGGTAGACTACATCAACAGCCCTTCCCTCATCTACCAATCTGGCCATCCAGTCATAGAAGGAGATGAGGTTGGTCAAGCACAACCCGCCTTTCACGAACCTGTGCTGGCTGGGCCTGATCCCTTGGACACCACGCACATGCTGTGCAATCTCATCCAAGATGATTTTCTTCATAACTTTCCCTGGTACCCCTGGTCAGGCTAACAGGCCTATAGTTCCCTGGATCCTCCTTACAGCCCTTATTGAAGATGGGAGTCACATCAGCAAGCCTCCAATCCTCTGGGTCCTTTCCAGTTAACCAGGAGTGCTGATAGATGGCCGAGAGCAGCTAAGCAATCACCTCCCCCCAGCTTCCTCAGCACCCGAGGGTGCAGCCCATCTGGTCCCATGGACTTGTGACAGTCCAGACGGAGGAGAAGCTCTCTGACTGTCTCCACCAGAATCACTGGGGGCATATTCTGAGCAGTGTCCCAGACTTCCAGATCGGCGCATAAAAAGCCCAGAGGATAACTGATCTAGCTATTAAAGGCAGATGTAAAGAAGGCATTGAGGACCTCGGCCCTCTTCTTGTCCTCAGTGGCCACATTCCCTGCTGCATCAAGCATAGGATGAGAATTATCTTTGACTCTTCCTTTGCCATTGATTTATTTATAAAAGGATTTTTTATTGTCTTTTACTGCAGAGGCCAACCTGAGTTCAAGTTGGGCTTTCGCCTTCCTAACTTTCTCCCTTGTCACTTCCTTGTAATCTCCCCAAGTAGCCTGTCCCTTCTTCCAGAGGACACAGACTCTCTTTTTCTCCCTGAGTCTCAACAGTAATTCCCAGCTCATCCACACCAGTCGTCTTCCCCCACGGCTCGCCTTACAGGACTCAGGAAAGCCTCTTTTTGTGCCTTTATGATTTCCGTCTTGAGGAGCGTCCAGGCTTCCTGGGCCCCTTTACCCTTGAGAATCAACTCCCAAGGGACCCGTGCTACAAGCGCCCTGAAGAGATCAAAGTCCGCCCTCTGGAAGTTCAAGAAGGTAGTTTTGCTGATCACTCTTTTGACATCTCCAAGAATGGAGAATTCTACAATTCTGTGGTTGCTCTGCCCAAGACGGTCCCCACCCTTAACTTCTCCCACCAGTCCTTCTCTGATGGTGAAGACCAGGTCTAGCAGGGCACCACTCCTGGTAGGCTCTCCTACCAATTGCATAAGGAAGCTATCTTCCACACAGTCTAGAAACCTCCTGGACTGCTTCCTCTGCACTATATTATAATTCCAACATATGTCAGGGAAGTTGAAGTCTCCCATTAGAACAAGTACTGGCAATCGTGTGACTTCTGCGAGCTGCTCATAGAATGCCTCATCCAACTCTTCGTCTTGATTAGGCGGTCTATAACAGACCCCCACCAAGATGTCACCCCTACAGGCCTTCCCCCTGATCCTTACCCATAGACACTCCACTCTATCATTCCCAACCCCAAGCTCTTCAACCTCGAAACAGTCTTTAATATAAAGGGCCGCACCACCACCCTTCTTTCCTCGTCTATCCCTTCTGAAGAGCTTGTAGCCATCTATCACAGCACTCCAGTCATGGGAGTGGTCCCACCATGTTTCGGAAACAGCAACAAGGTCATAATTAGCCTGACTCACAATCGCTTCCAATTCTTCCTGCTTGTTGCTCATGCTGCGTGCATTGGTATAAACACATTTCAGATGAGTCATCTGCTTCACCCCCAGCTCAAGCATCATTCCCCTAGGCTCATCTCTTGAGAGGCCTGTTTTGTCCCCTCCTCCCTTCATAGCTAATTTAAAGCTCTTTCAATAAGCCCCACTAGTTCTTAAGCTAGTATTCGTTACCCCCTTCAAGATAGATGGGTTCCATGGAGACAACAGGCCAGGGGCTGAATAAACTTCCCCATGATCAAAGAACCCAGTTTCTGGCTTGACACCAGCCTCCAAGCCAATTATTCACTGCTTGTGCTTTCCGATCCCGCTCAGAGTCCCTCACTGTCCCTGAAGGTATAGAGCAAAAGATCACTTGAGCTCAGATCCTTGAACTAAATGTCCTAAACCCCTGAAATCTTTTTTCATCGTGTATAGGCTTGTCTGAGCAATTTCATCACTGCCCATCTGAACTACGAGTAGCGGAAAGTAGTCAGATGACCTAACCAACTTTGGGAGTTGTCTGATTATGTCCCTGACCCGAGCCCCAGGAAGGCAGCATACTTCCCGATGGCCCAGGTCAGGTCTGCATATGGGGCCCTCCATTCTTCTGAGAAGGGAATCGCCCACCACGACCACCTTTCTTTCTTTACTGTCAGAGGCAGTCTCAAGGCGTGGGGGTGACCGCCTCACCCTAGGCTCTCTCCTAGGCAGTTTCCTGGGTTTTTTTCCCAGAGCCCTTCCCTCAGGTAAGCCAGTGAGTCGCTCCACCAGTCAATCTCCTGCTCACACTCCCTGATGGCCCTAAGTATCTGCACCTCACCCTTGAGCTCCACCACCAGGCTGAGCAGCTTGTCCACCTGCTCACACCTCGCACAGGTGAAGTCCCTGCCACTCTCCCTGGGCAGAAGTAGGCTCAGGCACTCCCTGCAGCCAGAGGCCTGAATAGCAACATTTCTCAGTAAACTTTCCGTCTGGGTTGCCATGGTCTTAGAATAAGCCCGCTGTCTAGTGGAGACCATGTTTCAGCCTGTGTTCTCAGAGACTGCCAAGGAAAGCCGGCATATATTTTTTTTCTGTAAGTGCTCATGTAGAAATTCCTACACAGCCTTTACAGAGAAATATTTGCTTTAAGCAGTAAAACTGATCCAAAACCACTGCTACAAATAAAGGCTTCCCCTACCGATGGTGATCTCACAACAGCTGCATCTCATTGTCACTCGCCTGGATTACCTGCTGAAGGTCTCTTACACTATCTTGCCAAAACTAGTCTGGCAGCTTGATTAATATTCAAATTCTCCTGACGATACAGCATTTTTCATTAGAGAAACCTCAACAGAGGAGTCCAGGCTCCCCATCAGCAGACCCCATCAATTTCCTTCTGAAATTAACTGCTACCTTAATTTGTAATATTAATGCATTTCACAGGTGAAGGAATGAACATGCAATCATCAATACCAATAAACTCCAATAACCCACAAAACACTGAACCTCTGAGTAACCAGAGCACTTTAAATGTTTCTGCTAGACATCCCTCTATTTATAAAGAAGGAAACATACATTTGAGACATCTCTTTCCTTCACAAGTTATTTATAAGCAGAACTAGTTATAGATGCATTTTTTGTTAGTACTTACGAAAAAAGAAGAAAACTACCAAGATTTTGTTGCAAACAGGACAGGACTATGTGATGATTTTTGGGATCAAGAAGCAAAAAAAACCAAAACAAACAAACCCACCAAAAACAACAAAAGAAACTAGCAGAGCTTTCCCCAACCAAGACTTAGAATATGAGCAGAAAACATGAAGACGCAACATTCAATTTTTTGTCGTAATGTTTGTCTACCAGCTTATGGAACAGAAACTTCAATTTCACCTAGTTTTTTGAAGGCACTTGGACTGATTGCTTTACATAAAATAGTTCTACAAATAGTATTACTACCTGCCACACACTTCAAATAGCAACATAAAAATAGTTGCTCTAGCCAATTTTCTTCCAAAAGGAAGCAACTGCTCTCCTTGCTCCTAAAGAGAATTTAATGAAGCCATCTGCTCATGGCTGAGAATATTCTAAAGACATCCTGCATTTTTTATGTTACCTTTCACAGTTCAAAGCCTGGCCAGTATCTCAAGGCTACAACCTTTGCAAAAAGCAAAGCAAAAAGCAGAAACACTACTAAAAGTGCTTTTTTTTGTTTATGTATACACTAAAGTACTTCAATATCCGCACATATACTGTGTATCACTGACAACTCTGGCAATATTTATGATTTTAAGGAGATAATAAATTGCAACATACATATAAAATTAAATCTTGCAATGCTTGTTTCTGTTGTGATGCAGTATGTTGCTTAGTAACCAAACACGTCAAATCAAGGAAGCTATTTAAACTGGTCAACAATTTAAATACCTCTATGCTAAGATCTAGTATATGCTTAACCAAGAAATGAAGAACATTTACTCCTTTTTCCCAAAAACCTCTTTCCAGTCCAACTGTAAAACACTGAAAGCCCAATGATACAGATGTAAAATAACTGCTGTATGGGCTCCTAGGAAAAGGCACTTGTATGACTGAGTTGCTCCTTTCAGATGTTAGAATATCTCCTGTCTTTCATAGATATACACGACAGGAGTGCCGAAGAGCTGCACACAGACAATCTCAGCACATCTCCTGCATTAAGTTATTGTCTTACAGAGAGGTAAGATATATAACACACATCAATACCTCCACACTTACAAGTATATTTTTCCTATTTCTGGTCTGTGAGCAGTCATCTGGCAGCAGACTTAAAAGATGACTTTTCAATGTGATAGATCATTGCGAAGGATTAAACTCTACTGCAGCCAGCAGTATAACAAACACAAGCCTGCATTTCCAACTCAAAAATACACCCGTTACATACAATCAAAGCTTTTTTAAACTGTATTTCCAAGAGTTCAAAATTAACATTTCTGCAGGTAATCTGGGCACAGAAAGTACATCCACCATAATGCCAAACACAAAGGAGCCTTCAATTTTGCCTGATGTTTCTAGATGATATTTCTAAACAACCAGTTATTGTGTACAAGTTAGAAAAAAAAGTAGGACAAGGAGGAATGGTTTTAAATTAAGACAGTGGAGGTTTCAGTTAGATATTAGGAGGAAGGTTTTTACACAGAGGTGATGCACTGGAACAGGCTGTCTAAGGACGCTGTGGAAGCCCCATTCCTGGAGGCATTCGAGGCGAGGCTCTGGGCAGCCTGGTCTAGTGGTTGGTGACCCTGCACATAGCAGGGGGTTGAAAGTCCACGATCTTTGAGGTCTGTCCTTTTAAACCCAGGCCATTCTATGATTCTTTGATAATCATTAAAAAAAAAAAATCAAGAAAATTTTAAGTGGCATAATGGGGTGAATAAACAGAATGGTATTTGTAACGGTCTAAAGATACCAACCAGTAAGAGACTGAATATACATCATGCAGTATTTTAGGTTTCACAGTTTCTATCATAATATGTTTAAGAGCCAGAGGACAGAAAACAGAAGTATCCCCATTATGAATGGTTTTAATCAGAACATTTCCAAAGGTTTACTTTCTCAGTTGGTATTGTATCTAACATATTAGACTACCTATTCAAAATTTCAGTAATAACCTGGAGGTTGGGATAGTCAGAGCAGTAGCAGAACACAGGGAAAGTCAAAATTAAACTGCTATACATACAACATACAACATACAACATACATACAACGTAATTCCGTAATGAAAGGTGAGTATGAATATCTACTTTGCTCTTGCAGCACTAAATGATAAAAACCCAGTTCTGTGATCACACTTCAGAATATTTGTGTCAAATAGCTGTTCACAAACCTCCTCAAGTATTAAAAAAAAAAAAAACTGAAACATGATCACAATTTACATTTTTTCTCCCAGAGTTCTCAATAATAAAAGCCAGTCCTTGTCTTGTACTTGTTAAAAACAAAAAAAAACCAAAAAAACTGTGAATTCCAAATCTAGTCTTTTCACATTCACAGAGGAATGAAAGCAAGGCTGTCACTTTTTGATTTTATAGTAGTGAGAAGCAGAAGTAGAGATGGTACTGCAGAGACTACGACGTCATTTTTTATCCAGTGCCTGCCTGCATTGTCCAAAAGCAGTCATAGCTAACTTGTATGAAATAGTATCTGACTGAGATAACTCAACAATTAGGCCAAGGTTACCAGAGGGACTCAATCAACCCAGAATTCAAATTCCACATGAAGCCAGTTCTCCAGTTGCAAATGGTATGGTTTTCTCATTCTGCACATGCTAAATCATTAAAACAAGAGATTAATGAAAACCAAAGCAGAAAGCACAACCATGTTGCTACAGGCATTGAAGACACGCAGCACTTTCTATTTGGAGAAGCAAAACTACTCTGTAATTCAGAGGGAAATGGTGCAGGCAGGGTGTTCATGACATCCAAGGATTTAAAACAGACAAATACACCTTTCCTCCTTGGTACTTGCACACTGAACTATGCCCTGACTGCAATAACCAGCGTGCTGCAGCCTGGCCTACTGTGGAGGCAAATGCAGCACTGATCCTGATGCTAATTTCCTGGACTAGAGCTGGCCAGGCATTTGTTACGTGCCCCCCCATTTCCATGAAGCTGTATGTTATTCTTCCTGGTTTCAGGCCTGAAAACCTGCAGCCAAAACCACATCCAATCATTGCATGATACAGAAGCAAGAGATTTGCCATCAAAAGTGGCAGAGCAGGCTGTGAAAAGGCTGGTGGCCCTCTAGTGAACTGAAAGTTCAGAGGCACCTTCACCCAAAACGTTCTGCTCACATTATCCCCTTCACTGCAGTACCACGCAAACTTTGGCCAGACAAAGCTGATTTCCTCTGCTAGTGTGGCAAAAAGAACCACAGCTGCCTCTTTACTCTTCCCTTTGATAACCAAAGGTCTCAGCTAAAAGCAGAACAGCAGGAACCTGTTGTTGAATCTTCTGCTGCTTGCTTTAGCAACTCTTGGACCTGAGGAGATTGGCAGCTAATTTTTCTGGGATATAAGAGCAAAAACACATGTATTTTCCAGGCTACTGATAGAATCACATCTCTGCAGGCAAATTTCTACCCCTGTTGGCTGCTGTTCGATGAGCATTATCAGGAATTAATTCATGAACTAACAACTGCTTGAACCTCAAGCAGAAGGGAAAGCCCCAAAGCTTTCTTGTTTCACTGTGGAAGACAGGAGAGGGAAGAGAATTTGAACTTGTATTAGTAGAACATTAATGAAGATGCAGAGACTTGCCAACAGCAGACATGATCTCCTCCGCACCAGCACAGCTCAGGGCAGAATATCGTTGTTCACAGGACTATGGGGAAGAACAATCAGACTAGCAGAGAAACTCTTGGAAGACTACTGAGTTTCCAGCACCTAAAAGGACACTCCCCTAGCAGAAAGCTCTCCACTCATACGCCAGTGGAAGAGATGCAAAAAGCTGTGTGTGTCTTACCCTGTCTGAGAGATAAACAAAAATACTAAATTTAAGAGTTTATGTTGGTTCAAAAATCTATTCAGCTGAAACTGAGCCATTTGGTTTTCTGGACAGAAATGGAGGATGAGATATTCTCTGTTGGATTGACATGCACATGTAGCTCATGTACAGCCAAATAAGCTTTAATATTAACAATGAAACAAGTAAGAACTCATTTAACCGGCAGATTTTCAAGAAGAATATTCTCCCTCTCTTTAACTGTACAGCATTCATTTGAATGCTGGAAGACAGAGCAGATAAATCCCTGAACCACAAGTTCAGCAACTACAACTTCTGCCACAGGTTGGTTTCACTACCTGGAAATCGCAAAAAAACACTGTTTGCATATTTTAGCTTACCTGCCCCATGCTGGAGTCTGAGAATGTATCATAAATTATTGCTTACGAACCCCAAACATTTGGTGCAGCAGAAATGCACAGTGCATGTTGCACAAAGTGCACAGCCCCCAGCTCCATGCAGCTTCAGGCAGCAGCACCACTAGCCTGCAACACCAACACCAGCTCTGGTCTCTGAGGAAACACACTGGAACAAACTTTAACCAAACAATGCCACCTGATTTTTTCTCCAAGTTAAAATGACATCCTCATCAGATGATGCAGAAACAGTGAAACCAGAAATTAAAGCCCACCCTCTTTAAATGAATGAGCAGTGACTGATCGACTACAACATGAGGCATAGATGCAAGTGCCTGAAGCAGGCAGAAACTGTTGCTTTCTATCAAAGCTACGTCCAGAAAACTTTACAGATGCCAGAAGGAAGTTAACATACAATTGCAAATTTCACACATGGGCATCTCATTATTGTTAACCCTTGCTTTTCATGCTTTGCATTTCTTAGTAGTGCAAATGTATTATTTTATTTTAGAAGTCTACCTCACTATAAATACGCACTATCAGAAGTTCCCAGAGATAAAACATTACAGTTGCTAAATGAACTTAGATGTGAGTAGTATCTGAAGAAGAAGAACTAGTAGGTCTGTGATTAAAACTTGGTCTACACGGATTATGTCCATGCACTTCCCCATCAGAAGTTTCGGATGGTAAGTCTGTTACTCCAAAAAGGGGCTTCATAATGGCTAAATCAAAACTCGCAGCTATAGCTTCAGCCTAAACTGTCTATCAGTAGATTCCTGAGGCTGTGGCTTAGATGTAAGTCTGAAAGATCCTCAAGATGACTAAATCTCCACGCAAGTCAATGCATTGCAGAGCAAAGGGCCTGCTAGCACAGCTCATATGTGCTGCAGTAACAGACTGTTCATTAATTAAAGCTGATGCTTTAATTAAAAGCTTCATTACCCATCAGGCAACAACAGCACATTCAGGAACTATCACATAATAGAACCACTGTTAGTCTTTTCTTTACGTATTCAGCTGCAGAACAAAAGGTAGTGGTTGTACAATCAACAAGAAGTTGAATTTCTGCAGGTAACATTTCTTCTCAAGAACAAACTCAGCAACATGAAGACCTTGCACTGAAAGTGAAAACTTTTTAACACAAAACAAGGAAAACAAAAACCTACAGTTGTCACAGTTGTTTATGGAACAGCATCCTTCCATAAACACTGCCAGCCATTCTGACTTCATATCATTTACTCATTATCATTAGTTAGAAAGACAGCACAAAATGTCTCCAAAGGAAAGACAGTTTATTCTCCACCACTCTTCCCAAGTTCTCACATTTAGCGCTCACTTGTAAGTTTTCAAACCAACAAACAAAATAAGACAAGTGGACATCTGAATGTGACAGCTACGAGACAAAAATCTCAATAAATGAGACTCTTTCCAAAACATTTGTGGTAAGACAGAGTTATCATTCAGTAAAAAATATAAGAACAACATGCTGCAGAGCATTTAACAGAACCAGATGCCTTGCATAAAGTAGCATAAAGAGGATTCTGAACTTGTGGAATTGGCCATGAATTTCTACAACATATTTAAAAACAAAAGCCCATTCATATTGATTGTTTCTAAATAAGATGTTTCACTAACCGTGTTAACTACAAATAGGAATTACAGTTAGCATAACATGAGGTCTAATTGAAAAGAACAAAATAAATGTTTTCACCATAGAATCACAGAATGACTTAGGTTGGTAGAGACACTAAAGGTCATCTAGTTCCAACTCCCTGCCATGGACAGCACTGCCAAACACCAGACCAGACTGCCCAGGATCCCATCCCACCTTGCCTTGAATGCCTCCAGAGATGGGACGTCAACAATTCTGGGCAGCCTATGCCAGTGCCTCATTGCCCTCTGAATAAAAAAATTCTTCCTAACTTCTAACCTGAATCTTCTCTCTTTTAGTTTAAAGTCATTCCCCCCTGTCCTGTCACTTTCAGACCATGTAAAAAATTGGTCCTCCTTCTGCCTGTAAGCTACCCTCAAGTACTGAAAGATCATAATGAGCTCTTTCTGGAGCCTTCTCTTCTCCAAGCTATAAAAGCCCAACTCCCTCAATCTTTCTTCATAAGAGAGATGCAGAGATGCTCCAGCCTTCTGATCATCTTCATGTCCCTTCTCTGTACCCACTCCAACATCCTTCCTGTACAGGGCCCCAGGCCTGGATGTAAAAGTCCAGATGCGTCCTCATGAGGGCAGAGTAGAGGACAATCATCTCCTTTGCCCTGCTAGCCACCCCTCTTATGATGCAGCCCAGGATGCTGGCCTTCCAGGCTGCATGCACACACTGCTGACTCATGTCCAGCTTTTTGTCCATCAGATCCCCAAGTTCTTCTCTGCTGGGTTCCTCTCAGTGAGTTCTTCTCCCAGTCTGCAAACACATCTGGTATTGCCTCGACCCAAGTGCAGCATCTTGCACTTGGCGCTGTTAAACTTCAGAGGATTCTCATGTACCCTCTTTTCAAGTGTATCCAGGTCCCCCTGGATGGCATCCCTACCTTCTGTTGTGTCAACTGCATCACTCACCTTGGTGCAATCAGCAAACTTGCTGAGGGTACTCTTGGTCACACTGTCTATGTTGTTGATAAAGATGTTGAAGAGCACCAGTCTCAAGACAGATTCCTGGGGGACACCAAACGTGACTGGCCTCCACTAGGACGTAAGAGTCACTGACAACAACCCTTGGCTACACTGATTGTCTACAACAATCCAACCAATTGTTTATCCACCAAACAGTTCAGCCTTCAAATCCATACCTCATCCCCATTTTCTGCATCTGCAAGGCAGATGAAAAACGACGTCCAAAGGCACAGAGACAAAAAAATAAAGAACCCTTGAACAAAAAGTAGTAATAGGGTAAGAAGGTAATGGCAGTGATTTGTTTTATCACAACCTGTTAGTGTCAGGTTACGTACTCAGCCCACATGATTTAAGAATTCATCTAGGGATAAAATGTTTTTCAATTAGCAATATGAATATGCACTGGCTCATGTGAAGTGCCTGCAAGTGTTAATCTCAAGAAAATGACGTATGGTGTCTTTAAACAACAGCTGAAAATTCACTACTTCTTATGGCTTTATGTTAAGAATGATTGCCTTAGTGCTATCTTCAGAATAAATAAACAAACAAACAAAAATAAATAAAAGCATAGACATAAGCTGTAATACCCCCTGCCTTCAAATTAGGATACAGACAAAATAACGTACGAAGCTGAAACGCTGAGTTAGGTAACACACCAGCTATGAACAAGAGAGGTGTAAGCCCTTGTAAACAATGAAACGAAACCACAAAGAACAATGTGTATGCTAAACACTTGCATGAGGGAAAATATGGAAAATATGAAATAAACATGCAGTTACAAAGCCAGAAGTTGTCACTGAAACTTGGTTTGCCTTCCACAAATCAGAAATGCACACCATCACCAATTTGCCATGGCTCAGACACTACAAAAAACAGTAACAACAACAAATTTTCTTTTGGGTCCTATACAGTGGCTTTTAAATCTGTTTCATAAGGCATTAAGAAAATGGTTCTCCAGGACCTCATCTTCTTGATGCAGTCCAGTTCAGAGCCAGAAGTTCTGAATCTGGAGTCCTCAAGACACATTACTCTTGTTTTGTAACACCAGGAATGCAGCTGAGGATCTCTCTTCATTTCCTTACCTCTTCTAAAGAACAACAAACAACAAACCAACCTCAGCTGTTATCTCAGTGCACTAAAGTCTTTTATTAGTGATGCAAGTTCAGCCAGATCAGCTCAGAAAGTGTGCTGTTAGGGTAGGGAAGCAAAAATTATGTTTTAGAGCACTTCTGCATCCCTTTTTTTGATCCAAGATACACCACTTTATGAAAGTAAAGAAGCTGAGAGTAAAGAAACAGTTATTTTGCCAATGTACATGCATAGGATAAGATACTGAGAGTAACAAAAGATTTCTGCAGGGACACAACCTTGACCATTCAATGCACCTCTCTTCCACTCGAATCCCATTTCCATTTTCTTAAGCAAGTTTTAGCAACAATAAGATAGGAAAAAGAGTAAAATTTAATAGAAGACTGTTCAAGTGAGCTTAGTTAATCAAAGAAATATAATGGTGTGAGTCACTGTTTGGAAGAAACAGGTAGCAGTTTGATATCTCTCAGATTACACAGAAGAAAACCTTACTGACATCATAAAAAGGGCACATATTTTGCAGAAGCTGTTCCATCTCTCCAAGGCTGTAGGGAATCAAAGAGATCTGTTTCTTCCCTTTCCCTTTTGCACCACGCTGAATTTTTACCTGGACAAACACACCTGGCAAACCACCTATTTCTCCATTTTGCCCAAACTGCACCAAGTTCGCAGGTGGCAGGGCCATCTGTGCTGCTATTGAAAAGAAGCTACCAGTGAGTAAAGGAGCCAGAGGCAAGCATGCATGGGACCAAAAAACAAAGCAGCACATGTGACAGAAAATACATTAAAAACAAAACAAAACAAAACCACAAAATAACCAAAATCTAAAAATCACAACAGAAGCCATTACTGCACTGGCGCAGAAAGGAGCTCAGGCACTATGACACTTTTCTCAATCACCAGCCAAGGACAGGGGTGCAGAAATCCACATGCTTCCTGATGATAGGTCAGGGCAGGTTTATAAATACCCTTCAAATTCAGCAGTCCCACACAAAAGAAAGCATTTCAGAGAGAGCAGGTACACCTGGCAGAGCCTCTTCCCAAGAGCAAGTGCCAGGCACCGTGCTGCGCCAACAGGGAAAACACTGATGGATATGCATCCATCTACAACCACAAGCACCCTCAAGGACATGAGGACCAGAAAGGTTCATACCCTGTCTCTTGCTCTGGGCTTCCACAATGTGATGGCCAGAATCCTTGCTAATCAGGCAGGACAAACGTGTCAGGAGAAGCGCAGAATACAGGACTTTCAGGTGGAAGGAACCAAGACCAATCAGCAAGTCCAATTGGCAGACAGCTTCAGGGCTGACCCACAGTTAAACCACATAATCATGTAAGAGCATTATCCAAATGCCCTCTTTCAGACTTGGCTGAAGAAATGAAGGTGACACATGAGTCTAGTGGTTATAATTTACCATTAAGAATTATTCAAGGCACAGTACCAGACAGTTTTATTATTTCATAAAGTGCTTTGTTCAATGTTAAACCATACAACTGATTTATTGGAACCTTAAAAGGTACCTTACCCATGCTAAACACATTAGCTGATCAAATTGTTCGACAGAAAAGTCAGCTCTCTTTTCCTGAGGCTGTCCACATTCACATCTCCCAGTTTTTGCCGCCTAAAATCTTATCAACAAACACTTCTACTTTAAACTAGAATCCAAAAGCAAAACAAAACAACAAAAATAAAACAGAAAATTTACCTGTTCCAAGTTCTTGTGTACAAAAAACTCAGATGATCTGCACTCCCCTTCACACTAAGCAACACCGTGGAAAAGGAGGTGGTCCACTTACAAAATGAAATGCATCAAGGTCTGAGACACTCATTTGCATAAACTCTTTTGTGACAGTGTTCCAGTTCCTGCAGAACCTGGATAGGAAGCTCTCAATATTCTTTTTCGACAGGAAGGAGCCATAGCTCATTCTTGCTCTTCAAAATTCAAAAATACCAAGTTTAAACTCTGAAGGAAATAAATGCTTTCATTTTTCACTGTTAGAAAAAAAGAAAAACCAAAAAACACACACACACAAAAACACCAAAAAAATCCCCACCACTTTTGTGGAGAAATTCATGTCAGATAAGTCCTCACAAGTTTCAACATCTTCTCCCATTACTAAAAGTGATTCCACAGATTAACATGTTATTTGAAATGAAACCAGACAGGAGAATACAAACCTGGCAAATTACAGATTTTAAGTGCTAGGTAAACACAGACTACTTGATTAAGTACAGCTGATTCTCCAGACACTCTCTAAGAAGCAAATTCAAGACTCATCATCTTTGTAGCTTCCTTTCCTTCAGGAAAATGATTAAAGAGAAGTTGCACACTGTTCTGTTCCCATGATGCAAATTTTGATAGGTTTCTGTGTACCTAAAAATAAAAACCTCGAATCAAACAGCTATGGCTTCCAAACATTTTTCTTAGATTTTTTTTCCACCAATCAAAAAAAAAAAATGGTGTTAGATAAGACACATTTATGTAGTATATTATTCTGTGAAATGCCTATCAATCCACAGTGGTTACCCATTTTCAAATTTAAACAGTAATTTTTGGTTTTTGCCTTCTTACCTAATCAGTATTGCGGTACTCAATCAACTGGGCCAACAAACATTGTGACAACTGTCACATAATGGTTACCTGAAGCCAGATAATTCTGTAAGAAAACACTGCCTACATTCTGCAAAACCTTACTGAATAACTATTCCCAACCAAAATTGGCAACTTGTGAAACATATTTAAAATACACACTGGAAGTATTGTATTAAATCTTGAGAAAACTACTTAAGCAGCAGAATGTGCATTATGAAAAAGCACCATCCACCAATAATAACAGAAAGAAAATAATCCCCAATTTGTTAGCAGCAAAGCAGTTAATCAAAGTGAGCTAGTCAACATTGGAAAACATACTCAAAAACACACTGCCTCTACAGTGTATTACCCCAACTTTGCTCACCTTATAGACAACCCTCCTTTTATGAGGAAGATCTATTTTTAAAACAAGACAGTCTGCAGAGCAAAATGACACCTACTGAGAGTATAGTGGAAAAAAAAAAAAACAGTGGAAATGTAGGCATGAACAACAGATTGTCAACTCAACATTAAAATTGGAGAGTAAACAAAACACACACAGTAAAGGTCTAAGAAAATGTCAACAGAAAAACATTATAGTGCCAGATGCCGTTACTAAACTGGGCTGGAGAAGTGGAAGCTGAGGAGCAGAGGAAAACACTGAGCTGAGAAGTAAAGACGGCAGCATCAAAAGGAGTAGATCATGTAAAAAGTCATCTGTAATTCCATCCTAAAACTTGGAGGGAGAGAAAAGTTAACTTGACAGCCTGCCGTCACAGAGATTATATCTGCCAACTTCACGAAGAAGCATAGAATTAAAATAACCTTCTTCGTTTGGTGCCAAGGAACATGACCTGCAGTCAGTCAGACCCGCAATAGGTAAATAGCTTAAAGAAAGCCCGTAGCTATGAAATATTTTTACTGAAAGAAACTGTCACTTCAGTCAAGCCAGATTCAATCCTAACTTGTTGATGCCCATTTTTGCACCACGGCTCATGGCAGCACCAATTCCACTGCAGTTTCACAGGCCCTTCACTCCCCACCAAAACCTGCAAAGCAGCTCTGCCCCCACAGTGTAAGTGCTGTCACTTGTAGGATGCACAGCCAGCGAACTGTGCTAAGGTGTCTCAGCACCTGACCTCCACATGGCTGATCTACCTCTGGGAAGGCTGCATGGAGCAGGGAGAAGGTTGAGGAAGAGCAGAAGCAACTCAGGCTGACTCTTTGGAGATGGAAAGCATGGCATACTGATGGCAGGGAGCAGCAGGCTCTCCAGACATTATAAATGCCACTTTAACCATTTTAAACCACCACCACTGCCACTGTTGGCTTAGATTGAAGAGTACCAGCAACAAAAATTGCATATTTATACATGTATTCACAATAAAACATAGTTCACTGCAGCTTTCATGCTATACTGAAACAACAACAACACATACAATCATGATGGAGAAAAAGGCAACTATTTCCACTGAGGACAGAGAAGATGAAGACGCAGGCTAGCACTGTTTTGGGAACAACCAGGCTGTCCTGCCAACAGTACTCAAGCTCATGCTTTACTTGCCTCAAGCTGCACCTCGATGTGGTTTAGGAAGAAGGAGAGCACGGACACTGGTATGAACCCAACAACATGGAAAGGTCACACACCCAAGCGATCATATCACTTTTTATTTCGCTACCCTGGCAGCGCTACTGTGCCAAGCCAATGCTAACTGCACACATTCAAGGTCCTCCTCAGGAAGGCCCATCACTTTTGTGCCCTAAGAGCCACCAAACACAAAGACCAATCAGTGCAGTACAGGTTCCAATCAGTACAGGTTCCCTGTAATATGGCAGTCACTTAATCCTATCCTGAGAGATTTCTGTCTGTCCCAGCAGAGAGGCAAAGACTACAGACTGGCCTCAGACCAGCCTTTTTGCCTTTGGCACAGTGCTTATACACATCATCAGTATCTAAGTACCAAGGTAAAAACCAACAGTGCCTCTTCTGCGTTTTCATGGATGTTTAACTAGCATGCACTATTATCCCATGGCAAAGGGCACATCCTTTGCTGTAGCTGAAGCATGTGAATAGTACTGGTAGCCAAGAAACCATCTCTATCCTTAAGTAATGTTTGTAAACAAAATGAGCCTCTTCTTCGCAGACTGTCTAGGTTCACACTGCTAATATTAACACAAAACTAAGACAGCATTAAACGCATGCTTCAGGAACATGCCTCAGCACAACATATAAATTGATGAGAAGGAACATGAAACATTTTTTTCAAAAATGTACCAAGTTTCTATGAGAAGCTGTACCTCTATCTGAGCTTAAAATTAGGTCTCTCTCACAAACATGTGCACAGGATTATAGATTTTTTTTCCTAAAATCAAGTTTCACGTTTGTGGAACAGATCCAAAGAGCTGGTTTCTATGCATTCCTGAGGGAGAAAGGGCTATAGAAAAGCCTTTTTTTCTGCATGTATTTCCCAGGAGGCCTAACTAATGCAAAAAGAAATGTATCAGGCTTCTACAGTGGGGGAAGGGCAGGAGAGGATTAACATGTTTTATTTGCAGAGTGTGTGCAAGTGGGGAGGAATGAGTGCTTCAATACTAGCAATTAAATGTATTTCTGCTGTAAACCTTACGGTAAGACAGCTAAAAGGTCCTTTTCAATATAAAGTCCTACTTGAGTAAATGTCAAGGAAAATTGTGATGAACTTGATCAAAAAAGCTGCTGTGACCCTGAGGAACACTTTAGATAATATACATACATCTCTTGAGAGTCACCAATAACAGCACATCAGCATCTTGAAGTTAAGAGTATAAACACAGAAGTGCACACTCACATTACAAGTCATCATCACCTGCACAGCTTCACACACAAATACTAGCAGTGTTTTCCTCCTCCTAAATTGATTTTATACATGCTTCTCTGCTAGGCTTTTCAAGAATTTGCCAAGGTCAACCCTAGGCTCAGAAACTTTTCAAACTGAAATCAACTCAAAAAAAAGCTAAAATAAAAAATCAACCAATGGGGAACAGAGCAACAGACGTTATTCCAGTTTGAGTGTGAATCACTCTTGGGGACCAGTCATAAGTGGTGTTCCCCAGGGGCTCGTGCTGGGGCCTGTCCTCTTCAATATCTTTATTGATGACCTGGATGAAGGTACTCAGAAAGTTTGTAGATGACACAAAGTTGAGAGAAAGCATCAATCTGCCTCAGGGTAGCAAGGCTGTACATAGAGGGTTTGGGACAGGCTGGATCACTCAGCTGAAGCCAGTGAGGTTCAACAAGATCAAGTGCCAGGTCCTGCACTTTGGCCGTAACAACTCCAGGCAATGCTTCAGGCTTGAGGCAGAGCAGCTGGAAGACCATGTACAGGAAACAGACCTCAGGGTGTTGGTTGATGATTAGCTGAACATGAACTGACAGTGTACCCAGGTGGCCAAGAAGGCCAGTGGCATCCTGGCTTGTATCAGAAATAGCATTGCCAGCAGGAGCAGGGAAGCGATTGTACCTCTGTACTCAGCTCAGGAGAGGCCTCATCCCTAACACTGTGCTCAGTTTCAGACACCTTGCTACAAGAAAGACATCAAGGCCATGAAGTATGAGAAGGGCAACTAAGCTGATAAAGGGTCTGGAGCACAAGTCTTACGAGGAGCAGCTGAGGGAACTCGGATTATTCAGCCTGGAGAAGAGGAGGCTCAGACGAGACCTTATGACCCTCTATAACTACCAGAAGGGAGACTGCAGTGAGCTGAGGGTTGGCCTCTTCTCTCATATAACTAGTGGTAGGACTAAAGGGAATGGCCTCAAATTGCACCAGGCAAGATACCTGAACATTAAGGTATACTACTTTTCTGAAAGAGTGATCAGGAGCTGGAATGGGCTTGCCCAGGGAAGTGGTGTAGTCACTGACCCTGGAGATCAGTCTAAATGTTCAAAGAACATTTAGACGTTGTGTTGAGGGACATGGTTTAGTGAGAACTGTTGGTGATAAATAAACGGTTGGACTGGATGATCTTGGAGGTCTTTTCCAACCTTGGCAATTCTATGATTCAAAAAAATTCTGATGCACAAATCACAAAATACTCCAGACTGATTTTCAAAGTAACATGCTCCCTTCAAACTTTTCCAGATTATTAGCTCTTCATTTTTTATTGTTTTAATGTTAACTCAGCAATGTACTTTTTCTACCCTGAATTTCCCTACATTGAAATAAAAGCACTTCTACTAGGAACTCCTTTTCACATATCAGTTCCTACCATTAAAATAAACCCAATGGAAAAAAAAAAAAAAAAAAAGAATTAAAACACTGTTGCTCCAGAATTAACACTGCTGCTACTGGGTACTTCACCACCCACAGGCAGTGCACTGTGCAGTTTTTGCCCCATCTGATCTCTCTGGGGATCTAATCCTGTCTCCAGCCATCACATCCTGTGTCTCTAGCTCCAGCTGCTCATCAAAGCACCACTGCTGTTCAGAAAGTGGGTCCCACCTCCACAACTCCTGGAGCTTTGCTCGTGGGGTTTCGCTGTTGTTTTTGCTTTTTCAGCTTTCCTCTTCCCTTACTCTATCAGAGCAATAGCAGTTACAGCAAATGGTCACAGGATGAGTTTGCCAAATGTATGAGCAGCCTTCATTTTTACCAGAAGGAGAAGCAGCAGACCATGTGGCTGCAGCCCATAGATTAGTACACACTTAATAACATACAAATGAACAAGTTTTCAAGTTTTGCTGCTCTTGCAGGTTCAGAAACTTCATCTTTTACTTAAACAGTGTTTTCATTTTTAATATAGGATGCAAGTAATACATAGCTGTTTTTATACAGAGTAAAAACAAGTTCATTCACAGTTATTTGGCATTAATATTAGTTACAGTTTAAAGAACCTAGGTTATTTAACAAGTTCTGTCAATAATATCATCCATCCTTCTCCCCATACCCACTTGCAGAAAAGTGAAAGAAGCCAAATTAGTTATTAAGTTAAAATCAAATAATAATGTTGCTTGTTCTGGGACTATTTTTAGGTAATGTGCTACTTAGCATTGTATTTAAGACATTTAATAACAGGAACAAAAGCAACCAAGATTTACTGTTAATTTTCCTCATCCATTTATTCTTTTCTATAATCTCATTTTACAATATTTTAAGGATTCCAGCTTTGCAACATTATACCTGGAATAATAACCTTACAAATGATAGAAATTTGTACACCTTTCTAACTCAGAGATCAACATTTTCAACAGTAAACTATCTGCTAAGGAACTGAAAAAGCACTGAAAAAAATACTAGAGTCTTAGGAACAAACTATTATATCCTAGAAGATAATTTCTACAGTACAAGGCAATATTCAATAGCATAGTTTTTTATTTAATAAAATGGCTAGGAAGTAAAAATCAAACAACAAAACATTGGAAATACTTGTACAGGCTCTCAAGGTGCAGAGTAATTAATCCCATGAACTATGATGATGCGGGAGATTTGCCATCATTAGGAAAAAAAAGATGGAAGAGAGATCTATTTTCTGGATAAGAAAAGCAAGACTAGCGTATGAACACCTGGGCTTGGTATCAGATTTTGTAGTTTCAGATTTTGATATTACTTAAGAGCTAAGGTAACAAGTTGCTTTCTTTCCACAGACTAATGTAACAGTTCAGGTTGGCAGGGTACCCTAGGTCCATCTGGCCCAATCTTCCTCCAGCAGAGACACCCAGGTGCCCAGGCAGGTTCTGGAGATTTCCAAGACAAGAGATTTCACAGCCTCTCCGAGTTATCTGTGGCAGGGCTTTTTCACTCACATGGTTAAAAAAGTAATTGTTGATATTCAGTTGTACCTCTAAGGCAATACTGGGTTATATTTTTGTCAATTTACCTTTTTGACTGAGACAATCACAAATGCAACTTGTCTTGGGCAAGTGAGGGGAGCACTGAGGAGTAGGCAGAATACCAGTTGATGTGGCTGTGGGACAGTATAAGCCAACTGTTTTCCAAAACGTTTGTCTGGTTTTAATCAAGCTGCTACCTTTAACACTTCAGCTGACAAGATCTACAACTGTCGGCTTTAGATACAATATCCAGAAGCAATGAAAACTGACTGCAGCAGTAGCATGCAAGTCACTCAAGTGTAACACCACATGAGGGCAGTGACTCACTCAACTGCCGGCTTTTAAGTGCTACTATCTTATGCATCTCTGTGAGAGACAGCAAAGATCACGTCTTTTGGCTATATTGAATGTATTTCTCTATTTTTAAACAAAGGTTTAATCATTACAGCAGCTGTTTTGTTTTTTTCTTCATTATTACTCTACCCAGTGCATCACCAAGATGGAAGCTGCATCCTGTATCAGTACATCTATGCACGCTTCGAAAACATAGTATCTACTCAGAAGAGAAAAAGACTCCATTCAGTCACCTGTTTGAAAATCATTTTGAGAAAACCTGGTTTTTGCTGTTTAGTTACATACACAGCTTGGAAAAATTCCATCTAAATTTCAAAAATGTCTCCTTCATAAAGCCATATTCCTTTGCGTCTGCTCTTACTTGCCACTTCAATAAAAATTTTCCATATTAAGTAGTTTTAAATTATGCTATGTAGCATAATTAAAAGTGTTCTCTTTGTATATTTTTGCATATTTAACTGGGAGACATTTCAAGCTAATGCAAAGGAAATGTCTTAGTACACATTTATTTCATACATTATGCTTACCTTGCATTACATCATTTACTTCTCAATTTCCAGATAACCTCTAGCACACTGCAGGTGTTATTTATAAACAGCAATTATAACACAATATGAATTACAACATAAGTACACTGAAAGAACATCAACAGAAGGTAATGTAGAGGGAACTCCTCAAACTGCACTCAATAATTAAAAGTCTTCATAAGAAATCCCACGTGAACTAAAAAAAAAAAAAAAAAAAAAAAAAAATCTCACGGCAGGCCAGGAAGGCTATAAAATTAAATTAATGGGAAGGTAAACTTCAGCCTCAAGACACTGTGTGTTCTGCATGCAAGCCAGACCTCAAAAAACTTTCTCTTGAGACATGAGAACAAAATCTGAAGCTGTCTGGGATAGTCTGGAGCAAAAAGAGAGCAGCAGTGGGTGGCATTTTGCCTGCAGATGCAACATGATTTGAGGAACTCATCATTGCTGGTACAACACATCACTGTCCAAATTATCATTCAGTACAGCATTTGCACTATTACTGCAGGTTGAGGGGCTACTGAACTCCGTGTTAAAAGAACAGAATGGTGAAAGTATGGCTAACAGGACCCACCCTCTGTGGAAATGGCTCACAAACCTGGAAGCCAGTAGCGTGTGCTGGCACAGCGTAAGGATATCTTCTTTCATTTTCAGGTTTCCCCTTGACAGCATTTCCCTCCTCAAGACTGAAAATCTGCAACCCAGTGGCTGGTATAGACACACTACTGATATGTACTTGAAGGTACCACCCAGCAGCATAGCAAATCTCAAGCCTCTTTAGTTGGCAAAATCCCTGCAGGAAATAATGCACACAACAGCCAAACAGTTGGATTGGTCTGTATCCAGATTACTACCCTCCCTTCTTTCCTACTTCACAGAATATCTTGTCTGCTTCTATCACCCACAAATCTAATGCAGGAACAGAAGATCCTGTAATAAGAGCCATATGATCCTGTGCTAACAACTATAGCTTCCCAAATGAAAAAAACAGGTATAACTTGAAGAACTTCAAAAAGAAATAATATGCATCCTTGGTATAACATCTGAACTTCAAGCAAACATGGCCCTTCAGAATCCTGTCCCTCCACCACATTTTGAGACAAGAAAACTTGTATTTACCTGATAATTGCTATAATTAATATATACTATAAATACTATAACATGTATCAGTATATATATGTTATGTACAATAATATTACTAAAGTAAAATAATTACTGATAAATAACATTTTAGAAAGGTACAGATTTTTAATTGCCTGGTGCCTTTAAAGTTTAAAGCAATACTTAGTACAAAAGGAGAGCACTTAAGAGGTACAAAGGTTACACATTTGTTTTATGTTGGTCATTCAGGCAAATCTAAGCAACAACTTGAGAATTCTGAAAATTTTCCTCTAGCTGAAGCATCAAAATGTAGGCTCAGGTAGACCACACAGCTTACTTACGTGATCAAAAACACTTCCATCTGATCAAGTCCCAGGATCTTTAGAAATAGATCTCATTTTGCACTCAGTCACACTGCAACCTTCCCAGAGCCATGAACTCTCCCTTGCCTGCTGCTCCATGCAGCTCAGGAAGGTAACACAGCAGGCCAATACCATCAGCATGTGTTAGCTGGGAAGATCATGATGCAGAGTTCATACCCCTCAGTGCTGCCCCACCAATGAGGAACCTAATTCTAAACATGTGTGGTGCTTTTAAAAACGATAGTAGGTTTCACAGCAGCTCTTCTGGGTTTTATTTCATGTTGAGGCAATGGCCAGAAAAACAATAGCTGCTTTGTTTGTACAGTAAAACAATGTGATACTGCCCAGATCACTCTGAATCACCAAATTGTGAAGTTTTACTGCACTATGTGAAATAGCTAGACTATCAACCCGAGCCACAAAGCATCAGATCTTAAGAGATTTCCCTCTTCTATTTACCCATTTCCCCCTTCCATTCGCTCTCTCGAAACAGATGTCAGCTCCTTCATTAACTACATTCCATTAACAAGAAAAGCAGGCAGCCGGCTGATACAAACAGCAGCAGTGCACTCCTTTGGCTTTAGGCATGGAGACCACTGCCATGCTGCAGGCACCCCACTGCTCCTCACCACTCCTCTCTCTGCAGCCTGCTCCCCTGATGCCCAGATAGCCCCTACAGCCACCAGTATGGGGATCTGGGAGAGCACAGGCTGGGTGGCCCAACAGCCCACAGCTGGCAGTGGACAGGGGTCAGCAGAGACTCCTATCAACCTCCAGAACGAAGCAGAAAGGAAAGCTAATTACAAGATGAAGCTTCATCTTGTAATACATGAGCAAGGGGAGAATGCTTTGTACTCAGTGTATTAATGACTCCTAGAAAGGGCGCACTGTTCAAGGAGCAAGGCCTCCACACCCTGGTAGAGTACAAGGAGGCAGCAGAAAGACACCAAAACAAGCGTAAGTAGGACTGTTCTTCCAGCTGCTGCAGCCCCACAGGTGGCCCCACATCACAGCCACCCCTTCTGACCCATCCACAGCCAGGCCAGGCCTCAGCCCTGCAGCTCACAGCATCTCCTAGAGAACCCTCCTCTCCACATGGCCTCATCTGCTGCCCACTCACTCACCTCCTGCAGAAACCTTCTTGACTGATTTCAACAAACAAACAAGCTAATTAAGCACTTAGACCCTGACCACAATAATGAAATAGTCCAAAATATATATATATATACACATATATATATATATATATGTATATATATATATATATATATACACGCATGTATGTATCTGCTTATACTGCAAGGCAATCTTCTCAAAATGTTTAAAAATTCCCCTCTCCTTTTTGTTTTGTCTTCTGTTCCCTATTAAGAAAAAGAATTGACATCTATAAAACATAACAGCAACCTCTCACAATTTAATACATTTGTGTTCCTATCCAAAACAGAGCTTTCAAAAACACTGATTATTCTGATGTCTTCTAAAAGGCAGATTTGTTCCTTGTTTGCTAACGCTGCAAAGCAAAATGCAAAATATATCCTATCGATTACAGATCTGGAGGGAGTGAGTTGCTTGTTTGATCAAGTGAGCTTTGCTGATGCTGATAAGCAAGGTACACTTAAAAATAAGCACAAATGGAAAAGCATTTACTAGTTATGCAACAGATATGCTGTCTTAGCAAAAACTAAAAGCATTAGCATGATTTAATAGCAATAACGTGAAAAACTAGTAGTACATTCTAGAGCACAACCACAACTGAAGACTTTTTTACCTTTCATTTGTTCTTATAATATCAGCATGACTATTTGAAAAACATACTGATATTCAGCTGCTAGTTATTTATATAAACACAAACTGTTCTGTATATGCCAATATCAATCACTTCAAAGTCTGATGTCTTTGAAACACATCTCAAGATACGAACTAAAATGTTGCTCGTTAGCAGCATACACAAAGCAGCAACCTGTACAGCCACAATTTACACAATGCAAGTATCAACGACTTAGGCATTATTTTTTTATTGTTGCTGTTATTTTTTCTTATTCTAACTATATGGCAATAGAAACTGTAAAATATCTGTACACAACACACCAACTAAAAGGAAGTTTCCCAGGCAGTCCCATGATAGCAGCACTGAGGTCCTTGGGCGTTTCTGTTCACAGAGACTACACCTCAACATGCGCAAGTATTCTGAAGCCACAGACAGGTGTTGAATTCAGGCTCCGACAGAAATTAAGACAACTTTTTAGAGAGAAGGGATCTCTCTGCGAAGCACATAGAAACATAAGAACTTTTACAATTAATCTCCATACAGAGAAAGTGACTCACAGTTGGATTAAAAAACTCAATCTGCTGAGTAATTCAAACAGCTTCATTGTTAGCTGTGATGGAATTACATCAGTCAATCAACAATGACAAAACTGTATAAGCCTCTCAGATTTGGATCCTGTACCACTAAACTTTACAAAACTGAAGCAATTATTTTCTGCTGCTGTTAATTATTCCTTCTTGTAACAATTTAGTCGATAAAGAGACCTTTATCCTTTGAATAAGCTTTCAACTTCTGCTGAATAGCCAAAAATTAATTTCTTACCTTCAACCCAAGCTGCATGGCTCTTCTCACAGCTCTGTCACAAAGATAGTAGGAAATGGTTGCTTTGAGCCGTAGGCAATGGCTCAGATTTTGTCATCAACTAATGAGACTGTCACAAAAATAATGACCACACATCAATAGCCTATTGGATATCAGTCCATTCGCTGCTTGAAACTAGGTTTTGGATCAATAGTGAAACAAACCAACCAGCCAAACTAAAAACCCCACAATACTGCCCAAAGAAGAGCAGCAAGAATTAAAAGTGTCAGTGTTGGTCTCACTAACCAGACAGCAGGACACATATTAGCAGTAAACAATCTTTTAAGCATATGTTAAAAGACAGACTATGAAACAGAACATATAGCTGCACGCAGAGTCAGCCACCAGCCTTGAATGCTTCACCATGCCAATGTTAGAAAATGTTAGAAAACAAGAGATCCCAAGACACAGAAAAATCAAAATAAACGCTCAGTGTTCCATAAGCTCCCCCTCTCTCCCGGCTCTCCCCCCTTCTCCCCCAGGGCCTTGGTTCTTGGTTAACATCTCTCTGGCTGGAAATAATTGCCTGCCTCCAAAAAGCATCTGGGACAGTGTTCACCCCTTAATCAGTAGAAAGACTTCTAAGCAACACAAGGCACTGCCACCTCCTCCCCAGAGTAATCGCACTGTCTCCGCAAGGCAGTACTTGTGCCATCCAGAATTAAAGTGAATTCAGATGTGTTGCTCTGCCCTAATGAGAACCATTTCCCTGCACAGCCCCCCTCCAGAGGCCCACTTCACACCACTATACCAGCTGCCTATCAGGACGTTTCTTATCAATACAGATACTTGCCAAGGGTCAATTAGCCCAGCTGGCATGCTGATCAAGGGAAAATCCATCCGTAGAGATAAACTAGGCTTGTGGTATACCTAAGTACATACATGCCATCATTAATCAACTGTGTTATCTCTAACTTTTTTTTTTTAATCACAGTGTAGCATGGTAACACACCATAGTATGCATTACTATTTGCAAGTCCTCATGCCCTGGCAGAGGCAGGATTCCAATAAAACTACCCTAGATTTACAAATCATGGATGAATTTACAACAGAGGACGTTTAAGCAGCTCTCTGCAGAAACAACTTAGAAAATAAAATTAGGTATCTACTTCTCAGTAAACTCGGGGGAGATAGAGAAAAACCAATGCTTGTAGGATTTATCAGTACACTTGCTGCAGATATGCCAAGAAATAGACTGTATGAATCCAAGTAGCACCAGTCTCAGCAGCTGCTGTAGCTTCATTCTAGGATGTAATGTCAGCATCTAAAAAACTGCACAGCCATGTTCCTTCAAAATGGTCACTCTTTTTTCTGCATCACAGTTGGAAGATAAAATCTGAACATGATGTTCAACATCCTCACTCGAAAAGAGGCACCAAAATCATCTTTTTCTGGCAAGACATGACATGCTTAAACCCCATAATTGTTCCCTTTCATCCATGACTAATAAATTCTCATCACTTGGTTTGTGAGACTGAGAGGAGGCCTCATGGCGGCTGCAGCTTCTCACAGGGAGGGAGGGGCAGCACTGAGCTCTGCTCTCTGTGACAGTGACAGGTGGAACAGCGCAGAGCATCATCAGGGAGGATCAGATTGAGGGTTAGGGAAAAGGTTCTTCACCAGAGTGTGGTGGGCATGTGACAAGTTCCTCATGACAATGGGCACAGCCCCAAGTGTTAGAGCTCAAGGAGCATCTTGACAGCACTCTCAGACGTAGGGTTTGAATTCTGGTGATCCTGTGTGGAGCCAGAAGTTGGACTCAATGATCCTTCAGGGTCCCTTCAAGCTCAGGATATTCTGCAACAGCCAGTTTTCTGTCCTTTGCATCAGTAACCTTCTTAACAAACTAACAGCCAGAGCCCCTTTTCTACTTCATGCCTTTCACATACATGTTTGCAGCAAGATTTAGAGGAAAGACATAACAGCTGACGACATGATGTAGCCAGACCAGACAGCTCACCTTTAACCTGCTACAGCTCCACTGCTGCTCCTCCTGTGGGGCTTACCTGCTTCTTGGTTCAAAACTTGCCACAAACTTCCTCCAGAAGGGACTGTCTTTCCCATGTGTTTTGATCTACAATCACTGCATGGCCCTTAAATGCTAACAGAGCACAACAGCTGTTCTGCTGCAGTAAAACAATCAATCATGATTGAATCTGATGGCTTCGGATAGTTACAGGAAATTGAAATCATTAGTTAAGGAAGTGACAAACCATCCTTTCCCAGGCTTCAGAACCCTCCTCTGCACAAAAGGAACTACTTAGTGGTCATATTACTGTTAGATCAATGGACTGGAAATTTCAAGTTGTGTAGAACCTCATCGATGGCCTCTCGGAGACTGCAGCAAACCTCAGCTTGTTGTCACATGAAAATTTTAACAGCTGATGTTTCTGTCAAGTGGAGAAGATTAAACTACTGTTAGTCCAACCCATGTTAAAGACACACAGAAACCTTTAAGACTCTTCAAAAAATATCTGAAAAACAACTGAGAGCGCACCTGGGTATTGAAAGTAATGAGTTTTGAAAAGAGAAGGAGACATCCTTGCTCTGGGAGATCAGAAATAAAAAGTTTTATATTCTTTAAGTGATGACACCAAACAGAGGAAAACCCCATAGAAGGATGTCGCTGCCAAGCCCAGACCCATAGCTGCTATGTGGCCACACTGCGTCTCTCACTGTCTGCACACATCCTGCTGCTGGGTCAGTGTTGCAAGCCTGGACAGTGTATGCCAATATGGGTGGCTATCTGCTGTACACAATTTTCAAGCAGCAAATGAATATGTATATTTTTCTTGGACAGTGCAGCATTAGGAATGCTTCACAAAGGCAATCACTACATGCAATTCTGCTTTGTTCAAGGCATTAGAAATACTATGTATACAACCAATTTACATCTCCTAGTCTCTGAAAATTAACTGAAGTACCTCCTTTGCTTACACATGTAAATTTCCAAACAGTTTGCTACCAAATTTGGATTAAAACAATTTCAAAGCAGTTTAGTATTAAAGTTTAAGGCCTGAATTCTAAGTCCTGTTGGAAATAATTATCTTTATAAGTAGCAGGTCCCCTTTTTATCAACTGCTTTGAAAAAGAGGAAGTGAAACATAAAGAATTAAAAATAAATTGTATTTTAGCTACCACTTTTTTTTCTTTAATTGAGCAGAAGTAATCATCTGGCTTTGTTACAATTTTGGCCTTCACATTCTTACACTTGAGACAATCCAGGAAAGAATAAAGCTGTTTGTTTCAATACATGCATTACCCACCTGGCATATTTTGATTCACAGCAGTACCAATAGTTCCACTGATGCATTTTCAAAAATTGACTGTTAGAAAGAAATGCAGCAGCTCAAAACTCGCTATTTTTTCTTTGTGAATGTTGACACGTAGGCAATGATGCCTATTAATATCAATCTCATAGCAATAAAACATTGTTTCTCACTTCTAAGGAGAATTCTAATGTACGCCAGTGTTAAAAAGAGAGGCCTGTGAAATGCTGATGAGTTTACTGTCAGTATCTGATTAATTTTAAATCCAGGTATACCCCTGCAAAGAAAGGAAACTTCATAGGCGTTACTGTTTAAACAATTAACATAATCATAATGCCTGGATAACTAAATACAACATTTGAGTATCAATATCACATTTGCAATTCTGAACAAGTCTGCCTCGAGTGTACGTATTTGTTCCTGCTGTGCTCCAAGGATCTGCATGCTTCTATCACCAAGATTTTCCAAACATCATAGTTCACGCAAATTCAGAGATGCAGCAGCACCTTTCTAACTTCACGTGCATTTTCAGATCATGAAAAATTCAAGGGGATGAAGTTGTGCACATATAATATGGAACAAACTCAACACGTTTCAATATGCTTAATTGTTGGACAACTCAGTTCCCCATTTCTATAACTTTCCATCTGGCTTTGAGGAAATGTCAAATAAACAATATTACTAGGAGTCTACTTTTCACTGTTCTCACTGAAATGAAACAATTTACAGACGCAAACACTTTCAAAGCTTCTACACACTCAAGATGGAGCTTTCTAATCTTATGAAATTGGATTTCAAGAGCCTAAAATACCAATTAAAATCTTAGCTGTGAATGTTACAGAAGCAAACTAACAAACCAGTTTATTAAACATAGCTGAACACCAGAAAAAAGCATCACAGTATGCACATTTTCTTGATTGCTACTGTTAGAAGTACAGTCAGGCACAAAAATATGTTTAATAATTAGCATTTCTTTCCTCAAGCTTTTGGTTTTTGTGGATTAAACACTACAACAAAATTACCTCAGAAAGAACGTCTGTGATTCCAGCTTTTACTGAAAGCATTCTTTAATCACAACACAAACGACTGCCCTCTTCAGAGGTGTAACTGGATACAGTCGTGGAGTGTTTTATTCAGGTGGAAAGGTAACTCGATCTAATGCTAGCTTGAGCCTTAAATGCAATTGTTTAACTAGTTAAAAATAATAGTTGTCAAAACAGCACCTCGGAAACTGAGAAAAAGCTCAGCAAAAGAAATCTAGAGATTTCATATTCAGATGGGTTTTATTTTGTCAGTAACTAAATTCTGGGACCCATTTTCCAGCCAACTTACATTAAAGCCTTCCTCCTTGTATAACAGAGATTCCACTTGGCTGGTCCCAGGGATCCTGTCAGACAGCACTTCCCTGGAGTACTGATCATGTGAAGCTCCAACCAGGCTTTCCCTGCCCCACCTGCACAGCAGCCAAGTCTTTGGCCAGTGACCAAGACCCGTGATTCCTAAGAAAAGCACTGGATGTGAACCTCAGAGAACAGGAGCTTCGCTCTGTTGAATCTTGCCTTCCCCACCATAAGCAGAGTGATCCCATGCAGGAACTCATGTGGTGCACAGCTGGAACACCAAACCTATAGTTACATCACTGCTGAACAAGCTGTCACCTCATCATATCTCACTACTACAAATCTTACTCATCAGCAGCACTTTAAGGCTTGTCCACCCAGTACATTTTAAGCCAAACATCTATAAAGACCCTGAACCAGAGACACTTATACATGAGGGAGCAACTCCTTAATGCCACTCTGGATGAGGTTTTGTGCATCTCAGTCTGGAGATGTCCTGCCTGTGGCAGGCAGTTGGATTAGGTAATCTGTACAGTCCATTCCTACCCAAGCTACTATGTGGCTTTGTCATTCTATGATTTAGCTCTGTCCAGCCTGCAACCAGGACACTCACCATATCAATACAACAAGACACTCAGAAAATCTGGAAGTACTCAAGCACTGTAAGCCTAGTCCCCTTCAGCAGAGCCCTTTGTCAGAATCTGGAGGATGCCCAGCAGTGTTATTCAGCACAGGTCTTCAACCCACCCCCTCCTCCACACATCAGCCACAGTCATGCTCCTCTCCATACCACCAGCACTTTTCCTGAGGGGAAACAGTATAAAGATTAAGCAGGAACTTTTACAAGAAGCCATGTGAGCTGCAGAATGGTGTAAAATACTGATAATGGTGTAAGATGATGTGTAAAACTGCAAATGAATAGTGACTGTAAAGGTAGGAAGGAAAAAAATAGAATAAGAAAGTAAGACAAGGCTGCCCAAGGAGGTGGCTGTCACCATCACTGGAGCTGTTGAACTAAGGGGACATGGTTCAGTAGGGAAATATTAGTGATAGGTGAACACTTGGACTAGATGATCTCTAATCTTGGTGATTCTATGATTCCAATGCAAAAAAAGTAAAAAACAAAATCACTGTGAAGCACAGCATTGTCATCTAAGTCTGTGCAACAAAAAAACAGAGCTGAGTCCTCTTAGGACTAGTAACAACCATACTCTCACAGTCCTACTAAATGAGCAGCTCAGTTATAAAATATGCACTAGATCACAACACATATTTTCCTATACTGTAAAAGGAAGTATAAGAAATGCAACATAACATACGGTACCAAACTGTCGACACTAGTAGGTACACATTTCAACACGCAGGAACCCTTTGACTGTTTCCTGAGACAGAGCTGCACAGGTTTCATTCCCTGGATACTCAGAAAGACAACTGACTAACTCTAAATCCATCCTCTGATTCACTAGAGTGGTGGGAAGCGTCATAACTGTCAATGATCTGTCTGATGTATGGTCTTGACATCACAGAATCGCTCAGATTGAAAAAGACCTTAAAGATCATCAAGTCCAACCACAACCTAACCATACTACCTTAACAACCCTCTAGATCATGTCCCTGAGCACCATATCCAAATGGTTTTTAAACACATCCAGGGATGGTGACTCAACCACCTCTCTGGGGAACCTATTCCAGTGCCTAACAACCTTTCAGAAAAGAAGTTTTTCCTGATACTAACCTAAACCTTCCCTGGTGCAACTTGAGGCCATTTCCCTTCCCCTGTCACCTGTCACCAGTGAGAAGAGACCAACCCTGCTCTCGCTGCAATCACCTTTTAGGCATTTGAAGAGAGCAGTAAGGTCTCCCCTCCCTCAGCCTCCTCTTCCCCAGACTAAACAGCCCCAGTTCCTTCAGACACTCCTCATAGGGCATATTCTCCAAGCCCTTCAGCATCCCTGTTACCCTTCTTTGGACCTGCTCCAGCACCTCACTGTCCTTTCTGTACTGAGGTGCCCAAAACTGAACACCGTACTCAAGGTGGGGCCTCACCAGTGCCGAGTATAAGGGCAGAATTACTTCCCTAGTCCTGCTGACTACAGCATTCCTGACACAAGCCAGGATGCCACTGGCCTTCCTGGCCACCTGGGCACCCTGCTGGCTCATGTTAAGCCCACTGTCCATCAGTACACCAAGGTCCCTTTCCATCAGACAGCTTTCCAGCCATTCCTCCCCAAGCCTGTAGGGTTGACTGGGATTGTTGCGACCAAAATGCAGGACTCAACTCTTGGCCTATTGAAACTCATGCAGTTTACCTTGGCCCATCGATCCAGTCTATCCAGGTCCCTCTGCAGTGCCTTTCTCCCCTCAGGCACATCAACATTCCTTCCCAACTTGGTGTCGTCTGCAAACTTACTGAGGGTGCACTCAATCCCTTTGTCAAGATCATTAGTAAGGATGTTAAATAGAAGCAGCCCCAGTACCAAGCCCCAGGGGACACCACTCGTGACCGGCCGCCAAGTGGATTTAACTCCATTGACCACAAATCTTTGGGGAGAGCCATCCAGCCAGTATTTCACCCAGAGGAGTGTATGCCCAGCATGCTTTGTGTATGCTGCTGTCTTTCAAAAGCAGATTTAGACCCCAAAACATACGCCCAAGGCAACATATTATCAAAAATCATCTTTTTCTAATTACATAGCACAGACAGAGGTACTTCCTCATATCAGAACTCTTATGTAGTCTCTATTAACTTTCCACAGTAACCAACCAGGTTTTTCAATAACAAAAGCCTTCTTGAGGAATTTTAGGAGCTGGTTCTAGGGACAAAGAACAGCACTAATGCTTCTCCATGGTCCCAAGAGAAGCAGCACAGCCTTAGAAATCTGGAAAAAGCAGTTATCTGCAGCTGTTAAATTCTGTTTTGGCACCCCTATTCATCCCCATCCATTTAGTCTATTCATCAGCAACTACCAAGCTTACCAGTGTCTATAAAACTGCCTGCTAAAAGTAAAGAGGTGGTGTGACATGGGAGAAAAATTCAGCACAGAGTCCTAGCAGAATAGCTCACTAGGTCTGTGATGTTCAGTCACTGCGCCAGTCACCACCTTTATCTTCCTGTATCATCACTATGGACTAGTTCGAACCAAAACCAAATGTCAGTGGCCCAAAGCAAAGGCACAGAAGAAATAAGAGCTTTTCTTCATCCCTCTTCAGAGCTCCCATTTGGCTAGTCCTGAAATCAAGGCACAGTTTTCAATAGCATTACTCTGGAATCCGCTCACATATTCAGTATTTCCTCCATCTTCCCAGGAATGCATGAAACACAGAGGCAGGTGAGAGGCAGGAAAGATTAAAAAGAAAACAGAAAAATATAACAGAAATTATTCCAGCTACCAGAAACCTCCAGAAAGCACGATGTGCTGCACATGACCCCTACACGTGAGAACACCTGACCTAGATGAAGAGTACTGCTGCCCCAGCATGGCTGTGGAGCACAAAGAATCTGAAGAACATGTAAGTGGGGCAAGGAGGGAGGTGCACCAGGCATTCAAATGCTCTTCTGCACAACGCATATGCTGTTAGCCAGCCTCTGTTCTGGCAATCACAGCTAGCTCTCCCCTCTAACAAGGCTTTTGTGCATCACTGCAATCCCTGTACAACTTCAGAGACTGTAATTTATGATCTATTTCATGTTCCTTCCCATTAGAACTCATTTTATTCAACACAAAAATAGTGGTTTTCCTCAAACCTTTACCAGAGACACAAATCTCCTTGCATAAGGGACTTCACGTACAATTTTGGTGCAAAATACAATGTAAATAAATAGTAACTAAATTGGTGGATTGGTGATGTCAGCCCAGCTATGATCAAAGTCAGACTGTTATCTTCAGAACATGATGCTTGCTGCAAAATGTCATCTCAAGACCCATCAAATGGGGAAGGGGCAGCTGCACTCCATATAAAACTTTCACACTCCAAGGAATGTAAATAAGGGATATCGTTAAAACAAAAGTTTTAACAATAGTTACTTAAGAGCTCTACATTTGTAATGTTTAAAAGGTTCTCCCTTTCTGTATCTTTAATCAAAGGTTATAAATAAATGACAGCTGTCACCATGGATACGCGCTGTCCAGGCTCTCTCTGCGGGAACCTCAAAGCCTCATCACCACTGAGAGTTACACAATGTGGGGGGGTCACGTTAACACCTCTGACTCCCAGAGCCCATTTGTTGCGCAGAAATTAGTGCAGCTGACTAGTTCACCTCCTGCCAGCAAACATTAACTGCTACTGCTGACCCAGCGTCCTCCTGCATTCACCCCTTCCCCAAGGTGCCCTGACCCACCCCCCGCACCACTGCTTCTCAACAGCACGCAGATCCCCAGTGCACACAACACTCATTGCAAACCCCAGCCTATCAGACACCTCACCTGGACAAAAGCTTTGTTCCATAATGTACTAAAAAACTGTTGCTAACACTACTGAAGTACAATACATTTCCATCCTATTCTTAATAATGAAGGCGTAGCTATGAAGAAAAACAAAGGCAAACATGCAGTGACAGGAACAGAACTCATATAAAAGCCAAAAAGTAAATTAAAGAACAGAAGACAGGCTCTGAATAATGGTTACTGTTTTCCCCTGGCAATTGTCAGTACTAAAGCAGGAAAGAAAAGTTCTTTAAAATCTTTAGGGAGGGAGAAGAAGAGAAAAAGAAATCAACCATTTGAAAATATTTACATATCGATATCTCCATACTGCAGACAAACACTAATTCAGGCTTTAAATATAGGTATTCAATTCACATACTGTGTATTATATGAGTCAGAGATTTATTTCATACAAACTCACCAATTAAACAATGAATTCCTCAGACACATTAAATATGTGAGAATCAAAATACACTGTTACTTCTTTTGAGTGTTTGAAAAAATATATTTATTTCAGTAGCATTAACTCCTGGTTGAATACCTAGTCAAATATCTTAAACAGCTAATATGCTGTAAATGTACACATATGGATAGGGTTTTCTTCAGTATTGTTTAATTCTTTTGGGAGATAGAATTGCACAGAGGAAATCTCTTATGCCTGTCTTACATATTTATCACAGAATCCCTCAAAACGAATTCCTGTGCAAAGGAAGTGAAATGAAAAGGCTCTTACGTGCCTCACTTACCAAGCAGATAATCAGGATGACCTTTCAAAGCAGTTTATCAATTCCAATGACACTTAAAGTAAAACTGCAGTCAGATTCAACTGAAGAGTGAATTTATCTCAGTTGAGGTAAGCACCTGGACTTGCAGTAGCAGATTTTTAACAACTCTAATAATTTCAAAAAGAGAAAGATAAGCATTCTCTATCACCAAAATAAGACCAGATTTGAACAGGAAAAATAATGTAATTCACACTCCTGATCAAAGAACAGGTACTTTTCAGTGGCTAATTTTTTTTTTCTAAACCACTTTTATCAGTGGCGTTAATTTTCTTTACACTCGCAGCTGTGATGGACAATTCATTTTCTGACAGATGGATCCTTCAAGTAGAGTAGGTCTGAAGAACAAATAAGGAGGGTGATCTGTGTGTGCATACATTCACATACTTAACAAACCCTTCATAATCACACCACTGCTGACTCAAAACCAGAATGCATAATATTTTGCCTCAGTCATTTTATGCCTTTTTTGATTAAAAAAACAAACAAAAAAAACCAACAAACAAGTGTGTGAGAGAAGGGATCTTTACCAGCACAGCATCACTCCAGCAATTTCCACATCCACAATGGCACACCAGAACATCTCTGATCCACCATCCCAGCATTGTTACTGCAGTGCTTCAGGGAAGACAGGATGTCTACAGCTGCACAGATCCTGTGCAGGGTGGGAGCCACCCACAGCTAACTCCTGCCTGCAGCAGCCCCTCCATCTTTAGATGCACTGCAGACACTCCTTGCTGCACCCAAATTAAACACAGACTTAGACAGAAATGTCTCTCACCACCCACAATACAACGTCTGGCAACAATTACAGAGGTTACTAAGGAAATCCAAGCTGGAGCTTACAGAGAAGCACAGTAAATGCCATATTTGATTAAACTGGAAAAAGGCTCAATGTCCAAAAGCATGCCTGCACTCCCATCCCTCTTCCAGCCATATCACCTGCACATAGAGAAGAACTTCTCCTGCCACAATCCCTACCCTCCTGGCATCTAAGTGAGCAGGCCCAAAGGGAACCCAGAAAACTCATCTGGCCTCATCATGTGCTCTGCTCATCTGAACAATTGGAGCTTTGTTCTCGCATGTGATCCAAGAAGTAGTTTCTGAATTGCACACAGACACCTACAGATAAGGTAAGGATATGGAAGGGTATCTTAAAAATGCAGTACTGACACGTGTTCTCATCATTCCAGATTAAGTAATCAGAGGTCCCAAAAACTGAGCAGTGCTATATCCACGTGCACTCCTGGCACAGAAGGTTTGTTCTTCCTGCAACTATGGGTTACAACACCATGCTGGACAGAAACAAGTCCCCAAACTCCTGAGCCCTCATACAGATCTCCAACAGGATAAAACAGTTCTAAGCTCTGCAAGAAACAGCCAGCTCCTCCTGAAGCGCTTTCAACTTGGGGGCTTTGCTACTACAAACCTACGCACACCTAAGCACAGCCTGTGGACTTGGTTCAAGGCAGTCATGGGATGCTTCTTTACAAAAAGAAGTGTGTATGGCTCCATTCCCCTCCAAATCTATTAAATCTGAAAGGAGAGAACTCAAGCATGAACCCAAGACCTTTCATGTCTCTAAGTCTGCTGCCTACACCCCATATTGTTCTTCCAGTAACAGCCAACTGTAATACACTATCTCTTCTAGTGCAAATGAGAACGAAGACGTGCTAAAAAAAAAGTTACTCTCCGTTTTTCAGCATGTTCCTTTGTATAGACAATGACAAAGTTCATAGGGTATCATATATTTATGAAATAAATAAATAAATCAAGCACAACTAAGCGTGTACATATATATATATATATATATATATGTATATATATATAAAGTAATCATTTTGAAGCAAGAATAATGCCTGCTTTATATCAAGGGAAGGAGGAAAGACTCAAAAAAAGTGCAGCTAAAGCCTGCCCCTGAAAACTACTCCCAAACAAAGCAGGAACTGTAATCACTTTTCATGTTCTTATCCCACCCTGATAACCACGCAGTGGGCAGTGACACAGGGATAGGAAGGCTTCTTCTCACCTCGCGGCACCACAGCAGCCCCAGCATGGAACCTGGGGCACTGCTTTCCTGCTCCCAGTCTGCCAACCCCAAATATTTCCCAGTCACCTCCCTGAACGTGCTCCACCAATAAGGGATCTGCTAGGTAAGCACAGTGGAGTGTAGGGGCACACCGATGGCGAGCCATCACCTTCCTTCCCACCAACCCACACCACGCTACAGGACTGAGAGCCAAACACAGACCACCCATCCTCGCTGAGAGGCCACACTGGTTCTACAACACAATGTTCAATCCTCTTTGGCCTCCCTCATATACAGGCTAATACGGCTAATACTAATTTTTTAAGAGGATCAATGCAGAAAATGCCTACTGGATAATGAGTTCAGTGTTGCACACGAACAGAGGGAAAGGAACCGTGGAAGAGGAGGTAGACAGCAAGATGCAAGATTCTGCATCATTAACAAAATTTGATAACTCAATACATGAGCCACAATTATCTTCATTTATTGTCCTCAGAACAGTTTCTTGCATCCTCACAGCTACAGTTCAAGTTTCCGTTAATTTGCCACCTGTTTTGTTTCTCTGTATGTACTGTAAGTACATAAGTACTGCTGTTTCATGCTTTAACACAGTTACTGTAACCACAGCACTGCCAACACCCTTTACTTCTCTCACCATCCCCTCATTAAAAAAAAAAAAAAAAAAAAAAAAAAAAAAAAAAAAAAAACCTAACAGGATCAAAGCAACTTCCTACTTATGTATTCATGCCATTTCCATAAGTCTGGTTCTGCTCCCAGCTCTGCCTGCTGCACTTCGCAGGGCAGGAGAACCCTCTGCATGGAAGCCACAGCAGTATCCCTGGGCCTCACAAGGCTCTGTGCATGTTGATGCCAACAGGCAGTTCTTCATCTACCCATCCCTGAGCACCAGACCTAGTGAGACCAGCAGGACTTTCCCATGCTTCTTAGTGAACATCCACTGTCTGCCTGGACACACTTGATCGTCATCAAAGAAACAGACAGGGAGAAAGCCAAGAGGCAGAACTTCAGAGAGAGAACAACCAGATACAGCAGCCAGAGGTGCCATCAGCTCCACACATACATCCAGCTACCCAAATGGACAGCCACATTCCCTTTCAGTTAACTAAGGGCAATGCATAGCATCAGGCACAACAAAGAGCAGCTACAAAGCATGCAACAACACTGCATCAAGAAGGATCTCAACTCTGTAACTGCCAGCAAAGGAATTTACATGTATATACTAAAATAAAATAAGACTCATCCGTGAACACTGATGGGAAATGTTTTATTTTCTTAAAATTTACAAAAACCATCTTCCAGCATCAGTGACATGAGCTCCTATTTTTCCTGAAGACAATTAAAAACTCAATGAAAACATCTGAAGAGTACAAAAATAATACAAAACTTGGGAGCTTTCCTGTCATAGTTACTGCCTGTGAAGATCCCAGCTCTGGAAGATACCCTCAGAAGCAGAGTAAAGCACCACCATTTACCCTTGCAAAATAGATGTCAGAAGGAAAAACTGAATCCAAGGATAGCAGTCCAGGTCAGAAATTAACTTTTGCGCATCTGAGATAGAACAGCCAAGCAACCTGGTTGTGAAGCCATGAGGCTGCAGACTTCCCCACAGTTCCTTTTATACCCACAGAGGGCCACGCGGAGCCACCACACCATACCTCAGCTGCCCAGGAGGCAGCCATTAGAAAGCAGAAGGCACCGTATTTCCCCTTCATCCTCATGGGACCCATATCATAGAATTACAGAATATCCTGAGTTGGAAGGGACCCATAAGGATCATCAAGTCCAACTTCAAAGAGGACTGGCCATGAAAATAGAAAGTCCTGTTGTCTGGAAGTGTAAAGCCACAATATTTGGTGTCACATGGTTGCAGCCATGCAGTCCTACTGCCAGAAGGTTTAAGACAGCAGCTGTTTACTCTGGGGGAGGAAAGAGTACTGAATCATAACACCAGCAGAGAAGGCAGCATAGCACAGCCTTTCATAGCCATTTCCAAGCACACCTCTACCTACACTGTCCAGAACAGCTATGAGACAGTTTGCCAGCCCTGAAACAAACCCATTCTCAATAAACACTGATCTCAAATGCTTAATTCACTGTGGAAGGAGCAGTCACAGCCATCACCAGCTACAATGGCTTCTGTTTCTTTTTCGAGAAAAAAAAAAAAAAAAAAAAAAAAAAACTAGAGCAGCCTGATTTCAATGGGGCTGAGGGCACAGTGCATTCACCAGCCCCTCTGCAGCTCCCTGAGCACTGCAAGGTGTGCAGAATGATAGCTTTCCCAGAGCAGTCCACTGGAGACAGGCCTTACCCGCATGTGCACAACCAGCTCCCTCCTCACAGCCAGCGTACATACAGAAACCTGCTTCCTCACTGCTCAATCCCGTTAGCAGAACAGGGCCAACTGCACAACACCTGGACTGTCTAAAAAACGCCCCTGAATATGATGGACCTGACTGCTGCACTGATATCCAGAGCCCACCAGAAATGATGGGGTACAAGAGCTCAGAGATGGCCGCTGAGCTAAAAGCACCTGGCAGAAACAAAAACAAGTTGTAATGCGGGAACCTCTTTCTGCCTCAGACCAGAAGCACATATAGGAAAAGCCTTCCAAGCCACAGAACAGTCGCCAAGCTCCTGTTCTCCCAGCAGCTGCCACAGAGAAGAAACAAGGGCATCACAGGGCCTGCTCCATCTCTCACACTCAGAACTCTGTGCTCTAGGTCTTCATACACTCATAAACATGTCCTGCCCAAAAGCCCATAGCCCTATAGCTCCACTTAAAACCTGCAGGGACGAGTAGTGATATACAGACAGGAAGTCCCGACGTCATTGTACCCATCACACCCATGCACACTCAGCACTTCGATTCAAACCTGATTTGAACCCTCCTGACAGCTGAGAAATAGAGCAACACGTAAACACATACACACGGCCGGTTCCCACGGCCAGCACCACGCGTAATAAGGAGCGAGCTGCTGACCCGCAGGACCCTCCGCCAGGCTGGCACGCGGCAGGGGTGGGCGGGGGAGCCCCGCAGGCCGGCCGCGCCTCGATCCCCGTGCTCCTCAGCGCCGCTGCAGCAGCAGGTGCAGTGCCTGCCCGCAGGCCCACAAGCAGGGCACACGGCCACAGCCCATGACCGCTCCCAACCTTCCCAGCTCCACGCCTGCACGCGTCCCGTCGTGCTCCGGGAACGCTCCGCAGGTACCGTGGCGTCGCGATCCCGCCCGCCCGCCCGCCAGGCCGAGACACCCACCTTGGAGGCGCAGGGCCGCGGGGAGAGGAGAAGCGAAGCGCGGCGCAGCCCGGCGGCGGCGCGGTCGCTTTGCTCCGGCCCCTGACTGCGACACTGCCTCCGCCTCCCCGGCCTGTCCCTCAGCCCGACCGCGCACCTACCTGCGGCGGAAAGGTACCTCACCCGGCCCCCGCCCGCCTCGGCGCCTCCTACTAGGAGCCCTCCTCCCGCTCCGGGTGGGGAAGGGGCGGGACGGGGATGAGCGGGGGAGAATGGGGGAGGAGAAGGAGGAGGGAGAGGAGGAGGAGAAGGGGGAGGGCCCTGCGCCGCGTGGAATGAAGTTGGGGTCGCCTTTCGCTATGGCGGGTGGAGTTGTAGCTTCCCCTGCTGTATGTGTTTGAGAAACACCATCAGAACGGTGTTACTCAGGAAATGAAGTCTCTTAAAAGCACAAGGCTGCTTTGGTAATTTACGAGAAAGAAAGTTTTCATGCACGGCAAGACCTGGCCGTTGAGATATTTCGAGGCTGTTAACAGCGCCATGATCATTGCATGCCTTACACAGCAAAAGCCACTTCCTCTCACTGTCTCATTGCCTTTCCCAGGTGGTGGTTTTACTTGGGCCCTGGGCTGTCGTCACACCAACACCCAGCACAACCACATTGAATGGTGGCCTAGTGAAGCCAAGAAAACAACAAAGTAACTGCAGTGAGTTATGTCAAGCAGATATTCCTTTTATTACAGTGCTGGGTTCATGGTGATCACTCCACCAGCATACACACTGAGGGAAGCAGTGACTACATATTTAAAGGTCTAACATATACATACATATTCATTAAATTCCACGGACATGGGCAGAAATTTCAAGAAATAACTAACTTCTATGGTGATCATGGGATGAAGGATGAAGTCATTTTCACTGTAAATTTCCAACTGTTAAAAGGCATGGAGGTAGCCCAAACTAGCTCCCACTGATGTTATGTTGAGCAGAAGCATCTGTTTTGCCATCTTATCTTCAACAACAGGACATCTATTCTACTTTCTTACCTTCACTTGACAATAAGCTCCACAGCCTCCTCTGCATTCTGTTCTTGAATTTTCTTTCTTTCCTGAAGTTTATACAAGCCTCCATCCTTCAGTTTATATCTGCTCAAGTTATGCAAAAGGCTGTTCTCACAATATAGAAGAGCTGTTCACATGATTCAGTCCCCTCCTTTTCAATATCCTAGGCCTTTTGCCTGCAGTACTCCACTGTCCATTCTTGAAGTATTTAACTGTTTCCACCTGGTGGTTCATCAGTGTCTCTTCCGGGTGGCATAATTGTCTAGGCCTTTCCAACAGCACCAGAGAGAGTACTGTACAAGTATGCAAGTTAACACTACAAAGATAATTAGTATTACCATGCTACAAACAGTTGCTTTAGCCAAGTAAATTTAGTGACCCAGCTAGTGAGTTACGTACAACTCCTTTAGCTGCTAATAGGTTTAGGGCTTGTTGGTTCTGTACCACTGTCTTGCTTAGGGACTAAACTTCTACTTGCAGATTTTCTAGGGCTTTTACAGTTGCATTCTTTCTTTTTTTCCATGGTGGCCAAAATATTGACAACCACCTTCTCCAATTCACTAACCTTGAGAGAGGGAATATACTACCTCACAATACTTTGGAAAGCTGTTGGTCTTTCAATTAACGGATTTCGCTTCTCTTCCAGTGGATCACCTGGAAAATTTTTGACATATACCCAATCCCCTGGATTAATATAATGGATTGGCTGATCCAGTCCCCTGGCTTGAGTCCGAGGCCTGACTCTTATTCATAGGGTTATCTGTTGTTTAAGTAGGTGGTTCATCTTCTGTGCCTGACTGCTTGCTTAGGACCTATTAGGGATATGTAGTTGCCAATTGATTCTCAGGAGCTTCCTAATGTGTTATACCTGTTTACAAAAATGAGTACCCTTATCCTTTGATATCATGTCAGGCACCCCAAGCCTAGGCATTATTTTGTTCAATAATATCTGTGAAACCTCCCTTGCCTTATCTGTTTTCTGAGGAAAGGCTTCTTGCCAACCTTAAGAAGTGTCTGTCAGCATCAGTAAGTACCTATAACCCCCTTTTCTAGAAAATTCTGATCTATTTACCATTGTTGCCCTTTCTCAATTGATTCCCTTTCTCAATAGATCCCACTTGCACCAACTTCCTGGTACTAGGATTGTACAATTGCTTTGTTCAAATACTTACAAAGAGTGTCTGTCTCTCCAGTATGTTACACTGTGTTCCCTTAGAATCAGTTGCCATAAGATACTAAGGAGCACAGCAGTGCATCCATCTGTCAGCTTGCTCTCTTCCATTCTAGAACATTGATTGGATTCCTGTTCTCTCTAGAATACTTCACAGGTTCTGACACAGGAAGCAGAAATCTGAAGCTTAATGTCTGGAATTAAAGTCAGTTCACTAATTTCTTTCCCTTCAGCTGACTGTTTTGCCACCCGACCCACCATCTTGTTTCCAATTTCTTGTATAGTGTTACCTTTCTGATGTCTTTTACAGTGTATAATGGCCATGCTCTTTGGTAGATTTACATCGTAAGAATTTGTTTTCCTTGTGTGTCAGCAATCTTCATTCTTTCCGGATAGTACTATGACTGTGTACCACCCCAAATGCAAACTTAAAATCTGTCTATTTATTTAAGACTTTTGTCAAGGTGATTATTTCAGCCTTTTGGGTGAAAGCCCCCACAGATAATGGTTTTGCTTTGATTACTTTGTCAGTAGTAGCTACTGCATAACTTGCCTTACAGTTTCTTTGTCTCACAGAACTGCTTCTGTCAATGAATCCAGGAATCCTCAGCATTGCCAACGGTTCCTCCTTTAGGTGTGGCCAACTGCCATAGACAGTCTCCAAGCAGTCACACACTGCTGGCTCAGAGGCAGCTTTGTGTCAATGTTCTGGGCATTTGGCAAATTGCTTCCTTCCATTCTGTTCCAAGTTCTCTTTGGTCAATTGGGCTTTCTGTTGAGAACCTCGATAAGCATTCAAACCAAGAAAATTCAGCACACTCGCAGTCCGTTCTACACAGTCCTCTTTTGTTACTGTGGCATCCATGTACTGCAGTAAATTTCTGCATGTACTGCAGTAAATTTCTGCTTTGGGATGGAGGAACCCAAAACTTGGGCTCACAAGCTGACTCGTTTTCAAAAACCGTTGGGCTGTTCTTACAACCCTGGATAACACTGTCCAGCTTAACTGAGTCTTTTCTCCCCATATTGGGGTTTTCCTACTCAAAGGAGACTTTCTTTGGCAAAACCAGGCAGAAAAAGCCATTCTTCAAATCCAGAGTGGTAAACCCCACCTACTCATTCCTTAACTTGGTTAATGAAGTGTATGGATTTGTCACCACTAGATGTATATCTTCAACAATTCTACTAACTGCCCTCAAATCGTGTACCAAATTATAACTCTTGCCATGCAGTTTTCTACTGGCAAGATTGGGGTGTTGTATTTGGGTTCACATTCAATCAATAATCCAAACTCCAAAAAGTTATTATTTCTTTTATCCTTCTGGTATCTAGTATCCTCAAAGGGCACTGCTTTACCTTGATTGGGCTGGCTCCTGTTTTTAACTTAACTTCTATTGGTGCTGAGAAACTTGGTAGCCATTAAATCCATGAAAATTCAGCACACTTGCAATCCGTTCTGCACAGTCCTCTTTTGGCTCTGCCAGGCATCCCTGATGTCATTCTCCTCTGTAGGTGGAGAACTTACAGCAGTGAAACCTTCCTGGTGTAGGTAATGCTAAGCAACTTCTTAGGGACATAGCTATGACATGACATTCTAAGGGAAGAAACAATGTTTCTTAATTTCTTTTGCATGGTACAAATTCCAGGCAGTTCTTGGAATAGATGAGGAAAATCGCAGGAGTTTGCCAGGCATTCTCAGGGAACTTATAGTTTGTATGACCTGCCCAAAGCCCAGAGCAGCATCTAGGAGCTGGAGTGAAGTCCAGCAGCCAGGCAGAAAGCCCATTGCTTTTGCTTTGCATACCTAGGCTAGATCTCACCACCTTTACAAATCATACTATTCATTGAATAGCATCGTTTTCAGTCTCCAGTCTCAGTAAAACTAAGTAAAAAATAGTATTTTGATACTTCTGCCAGATCTAAGGGTTGGAGGGAAAACAAGGATTGGTGTCTGGACTTTGTGCAAATACGAGTATCTCAATAGGGTTCAGGGTCTCCCTTCAAGTCAGCTGCAATACCTGCAGTATTAAGACATTGAAAATGCTGTAACAGTAGCAGTTAGAAGCACAAAGCAAGTAACAAAAATGGCACCACTGAAAATTCCCATCAGTTCCTGTTACAAGTAACATCTTTCACAGTTTTTGAAAACGAATGACCCTCAGACGTGCTGTTTTCAGTCTGGGAAGTTTTCCAGAGCTCTGTAACATTGGTCTGGTTTGTACGTGAACTGGTAGAGTACGGCTAAAGTCATTTATCCTCACAGTTACTATAACTGGATTTGTTTTGCTAAAAATGATATCATTCTTCAAATAATACATACTGCTGCAATGGGATCATGTAATGAGTAACTATTGAGGAATGTCCACAGCAACTTTATAATCGGCATTCCAAATGAATGGTACTTGAAACATGATACATGATACATGAAACATACTTCTTAAAGACTCCATTATAAGCATAATAATCTTCAAAAGAACATATAATATATACAATGAAATAGTAATATGTAATGAGTGCCTCAATCACAGTATACCCAATTCTGAAATCACATTCAGGGGCATATGCACAGAGGCATTCAAAACCTAGGTAAACTGTACCAAAGCTGTGCTGGGAAATATATATATAAAGGAAAAGTTAAAGAAAGCTTTAGCAACAGACTACTCTTTAAGTCCTTAATTAACCTCAGAAAGAAACAAGTTGCAGAGCAGGAGAAGAGCAAGGTATGAAGGCAGACCGGAGCTGTCCAGGAAGCTGGGTCTGAAGCTGGGACTGAGAAATTCAAGAGTGTGTGAGTGAACAGATGATAGGTATTTAGTCAGGACAGGGAAGTTTGAAGACTAAGATATAATGCACTGAATAGGTCAGCAGCAGAATAAAGGGTTAGAGGATAAAAGAATAAATAATTGAGTTGAGAGCATGTGAGTATGTTAACAGTTCTAAACGATGTTCAACTAGACTGTTTTATAGCTAGATAGCTATGATTTTGTGACTTTTCAGATGATTTTTCATTGGTATCTATCATTGCTGGGGAAAAATAACATGCATTCCTAAAAAGAAAAATATACAAAAAAGTTTTTTAATAATAATCTTGGAAAAATAGATTGATGAAAGTATTGATTTTAAATGTGTTTTATAGTAATGACAATAGAAACAATTTTGGAAACCCTATACAGAAGAAATAGCCATACCAAAGGCACTCAGAAGCACACAAACACAGTCTAGTAGATTCATGCTGCTTAATACTAACACTATCAAACTAATGGTGATACAGGAGTAAAATTATTTGCAGAATAGGAAAATGTCTTTGTCGTAGCAAGGAGGACGATACACAAGAACTTGAAGTGATTTATGCACAATTATAGAGTAAGTCAGTAAAGATCCATAGACAGATAAAACCTTGAACTTCTACATCTCTGTCTTCCCCATCAGGCAGAGAAAATGCACTACCACTCAGTTTTGCAATTACAGAGGCAGTGGAACTAAATTGTAATGGTCAAGGGGCATTATCTCCTGACACTGTGGATTGTTGTTTTTTGTTTGTTTGATTGTTTGTGGGTGTGTTTTTTGTTTGTTTGTTTGTTTGTTTCCTAAAAACTTCCTGTGTCATTATGGATAAACACAGCAATTATGTAGACTATACACTCCAAGGTTTAAAAACTGTCTCTGTATTTACCATGTGTCTTCTTCTATGTCTAAGACAGAAGGAGAGGAGGGAAAAGTATGTGCTGTACAGGCATCTGCATTAGACTGTGTGCTGCAGAGGAAGTGTGTGATTGGACTGCATGGCTGAGGAAGGTGTCTTTGTCCTCTTTTCATGAGTATAGTGGCCAAGAGTACAGACCATAGAGAATAATTTCTTTTTTCATCTCTTTACTTCCTAATCGGCAAGAATCAAATCTCTTTACTTCCTAATCTGGTAAAACTACGCTGCCAGTGTCTAGCCAAATGGTAGTCTCCATGAAGTCTGGCTGCAAAAGCCTGCAAAGTTTGCTGAAGGGATGGGGAATAGACTGGTTTTAGCAAAAGGCTGCAAAGATTATAGGAATTCCCCTCACTCTGATTCTGGGTAGAAGTTCCTAATTTACGAGGAGCACTGACTAGCAAGATGTATTACCAACATGCTTTGCTCACAGACAAAACAGCAACAGCTAAAACAAATAACAGTTTTCATGTATCAGTGTTCACACTTTGAACCTTTAATTCTTACTTAAGCAGCTAGTTCAGCCAAGTTACAATTAGGGGTACAAAAGGAAGATTCTCACCTTAAGTGGTGAGTGTGGCATTGAAAGAAGCAGGATCAACATGAGTGCTCAGTGGGGATGATAAATGGATGATAAAAGGCACTTTATCTTCTATACATAGTGGGAAAAGTGCATGGGCTAGTGGAGGGAGGCATGATGTGTTTATTAATGAGAAAAACAATATAGAAGGTGTTAGCAGTGCCTATTAAACTATGGATATGGCTCAACTGTGCTAGTCATGAAGAAGTATGATGCTGGAGAAATAACAGACTCCATTTTTAGCACACAAAGAGCAAATATAAGGCATGACAGCAGTGCATCAAGGTAGATTTTACACTAAGTTTTCAGTATTCTTGCACAAGACAATTTTTATTGCCTACATTATTGATAATATTTTATGATTTGCTTATATTTTTCACAATCACTTCTATAAATTAGTAACTTCATATCACAGTTCACAGAAAGAAATTAAGAAATGGAATTATCAGGGATTTGCCTGGTGGCTAACTAGAATGTAAAAATTTCTACCACAGGCCTGTTATCTCTACTGCGTGGTGAGCAAAGTGTTTGCCAAAACCTGCAAAATGGAAGTCAGCAATGCGTACAATACAGTCAGCAACACACCATGAGCGAAATGTGAAAGCAAACTCCTATTCTCTTTCCACATCCTCTTCATTTCCTCTGTGTTGGCATCCCCTATGCTTCTCACTCCAAGAGAATGCAAAAACCTGATGTCATTTGCTGCCTAATCTAAGATGCTCTAATAACCACACCTTTGCTATACTAAATCTTCACTGATGATATTACAGGGATGTTTATTTCCCAACTTACAGTAAGGTTTTGCTTTCCACCAGTTGCTCCTATTAGATTTCTGTTACTTCATATAGAGAATAATGGTGAAAGATCCAGTTGCCTCACTATTATAAATTAAATAAGAGGACACAGAGTTCAGGAATGAGTGGGACTTTCTAAGATTGTATGTGTAATTTGCAGCTAACAAAAAAATCTTGGGAACACAGCTCTGTTCCAGAAAAAGAAAAATGGAAAATAAATAAATAAAGACAATAAAAGAAAATAAAAGATAGAGTAGAAGGGATCAAAAATAGTCTTTGACAAGAGACTTATAAAGCCATAAAAGAATCGCGTTAGGATGCAGAAGATAGGAACGTTTTTTAGCTTTTCTTTGCCTCACATAACAATCTAAGTGAGTGAAATTGCAGAATGTCAAATTTTTTATCTGTCCTATTCCTGCAAAGGAAACAAACACAAAGGCTTTCGGTTACTGCATTTCATGTGCACTGAGCAATCTGGCCAGTGCAAAAAAAGTGCATCTAAGGTGTCTAAAACATCCTTCCTTAGAAGGAGAAGAGTTATCAAAAGTCTTATTGTCGAGCAAGTTTGGAATTTTTTTATGTGATCGTGGAAATTTGCCAGTGGTCAACATCAAAACTGTCAGCTGTCACCCAGTCTGTCAGCTGGCACTGATTTTCACCCCTCACTCCCCATTCCCTCAGTGGTACATACAAGCTGATACCAGCCACACAGCTGTATCTCTCGTCCTGCTGTTGCCAGTAAGCTGCACCTTTTGGCAAGTTTGCCAGAATGGAAGCCTCAAGAATGCTCCTGGTTTGGATTGTGCTCTGATGCTGATAGTATTACCTGCATCTGTCTCAATGATCACCCAAGAGTGGTAGTGTCATAATATTTACTCTTCTTCTTTTTTTTTTTTTTTTCTTTTTTTCTTTTTTTTTTTTCTTTTTGGCTATTGCTTTAAATTTCTAATTATTTTAAGCTAACAGAAAAATAGCTGAGAAAAATGTCAACAAATTAATACTAAGGACATTATAAGATGATAATTGCCTCTGTTTTGGCTTCAGGAGTGAAAGTAAGTGGAGGAAAAAAAATCTAGTAGAAAGAAAGCATATCTACTAACAGAAAGCCATGGGAAAAAAAAAAAAAAAAAAAAAAAAAAAAAAAAAAGAGGAAGACCATGAAGTCTCAGATAAAAATTTAGAAAATTACAATGACTCAGCTAGGCCTGTTATTTATATGTTTCTCATATATAAAATACACTTTTGCACTGATGAAAGGTAAAGAAAATTCTTTAACTAAGAGGAATTATAAAATAGCTCCCTGACTTTCTAGGGTTTTAAAGCTCTTTTTCAAGACCTGCTGTCTCCGATTATCATATATTTTCAGTGTCAGGACAGGCCTGGATTTTCTACTTCTGCTATTCACTGCATGAAATGCCTAGAGGCAGACATTTTAAAGGAGCACTGCGGAAGTATGTTGTTACTGTGTATTCAGCCTTTCTCCACTGTCAAGATTCCTTTATTGGAAGAAGACACATGATCCTACCTCGTAGGATAAGAAAATAGCATTTATTATTGCTCTCTCACCCAGTTTTCCTGGGATTTTGCACCTGAACAAATAACTTAATCAAAGTCTGGATTTCAGGGATCACATCTATTCCTGGCAGCTACTGTTGCACTACTCTCAGACCTGCCTGCTTTCTTTTTGGTATGAAGACTGGCTGCTTGTATGAAGGCAAATACAGCCCTAACTCCCCATCTGATGGTACCCTACATGAGCAGAGTCCAGCCTGGTGCCATCCTCTGATGCCAGGCATCCAAGGCTGGTCGCTTGGACATACTTGTAGACATGTCTGATGGTCTGCTGCAGTTAGATAGTATGGCACAACTGAAGCAGCCAACAGCATACAGAGGGCAGATCATGATTTTCACTGAGGCAAAGAGCAAACAAGCCACAGTAGACATCATCAGGTGCCAGGTATCTTTTCGAGAAAAATTTTCACAAATGTCAAGTCAGCAATCTCCCAAAGCAGATCTTAGCAACAGACTTGGATTGCCCTTTTTTGTAGTTCCTTACCAGTGATGGAATCCAAGGGGACAGCATGGAGGTGCAACAGCGAATGCTCAGGTTGGGTATCAGGAAAAGATTCTTCACAGGTTGAACAGGCTTCCCAGGGCAGTGATCATGGCACTGAGCTTCAGGAAGCATGTGGGCAGCGCTCTCAGTCATGTGATCTGATTTTTTGGTGGTCGTGTGTGGAACCAAGGGTTGGATTCAGTGATTCTTATGGGTCCATTCCAATTTGGGATGTTTTATGATTTTATGATTCTAAAGTACCTCAGGAAAAGGATCCTGATGATAATACAGTGATAAGGATGAGAAGCAACATTATCTCTAACTTGGACTGGTGATAAAATTCTCACTGGTACCATGTTTTTGTTCATGTGATATGGTTACTGAACAGGTGAGAATAACTGGATAACCAACAGCTGTCTCAGAGGATTTTAACCCCTGTAATACCAGTTGGAAGGCATTATCTTTCCATGCATCCTTGTTGAGTCTTGGGCTGTTAATTTGTTTTCAATGAAACAGAGAAGGTGAGCAATAGCAACATTTTGCTGATAATAGTATTTGCCAATCTCACTGACATGGACCTTCCTCTCTGTAGTCTTTGCATGCCAGCTTAGCCAGCAGTTTTGGCAATATGGTCTCAACTACCTCCAGCTCTCTTAGCACTGACCATGTCTGCATTTAGCAAGTTGGTGCAGGACCACATGCCCTTGCTGTGTCAGCTGGGCAGACCTGTGCAGGGATGCGTGCTGTCCACATCCTCTCAGGCAAAAGCTATGGGTGCAAAGGACAGCCCTTCCCTTTGGAGAGACCTCTTCTCACAGAATCATATAATCATAGAATCCTTAGATTTGGAAGGGATTTCTGAATGCCATCTAGTCCAACTGCCCTGCAATGAACAAGGGCACCACAGCTAGATCAATTACCCAGGCCTTATCCATCCTTGCCTTAAAAGTTTCTGGGGACCACATCACTGGGCAATCTTTTCAAGTGCCTCGCCACTCTCACTGTAAAATATTTTTTCCTTACCTCTAATCTAAATCTACCCTCATTGAGTTTGGAAGCATTTCCCCTTGTTCTGTCAGCACAGACCTGCTAAAAGTCTGTCCCCTTCTCTTCTGTAACTCCCTGTTAGATACTGAAAGGCTGCATCAGACCACCATGGAACATTCTCTTCTCCAGGCTGAAGAGCCCCAGCCTGCCCTCGTAAGAGAGGTGTTCTATTCTGTGGATCATTTCTGTGGCCCTTTTCTGTATCTGCATCTCTCCACATACTCCCCGTGAGGCCTCACCAGCTCAGAGTAGAGGGCCAGGATCACCTTCCTCTACCTTCTGGCCACACTTCTTTTGATGTAGCCCAGGATACAGTTGGCTTTCTGGGCTGTGAGGGCCCACTGCTGGCTCATGCCCAGATTCCCATCTACCAGTATCCTCAGGACTTTTATGGCAGGGCTGCTCTCAGTCCTTTCACTCCCAGTGTATACTGGTAAAGGAGATTGCCTTGGCCCAGATGCAAGATCATGCATTTGAATTTGTTGAACCTCATGAGGTTCACCTGGGTCCACTGCTGAAGCCTGTCTAGGTTTTTAGAGTACCAGTTAGTGACAAATTTGAACTTTGAGCTAGTGAGTATTCACTGACTTTAAAGCAGCAATAAAAAATAGTAAATACATTGCTGTCTAATACTAATACTAATACTAATGTATGGAGTAGTAGACTGGCAGGAGAACCAAAACAGGCTGTCCATATCTTCTGTGCTTGACAGCCCTTGCACAACTTGATGTCCTCAGTGCCTCCACCTTCCTCCTGTCTTCAGACATTCATTTGACCTTTATGGGGCTGGATTTTTGAAATGAATGAATGCAGTGCAGGTACTTGGTCAATAAGCACGTTTGTTATGCCTGTTTCATTATCTGAATGGAAGTCTGATGTCCTCTCTGGCTCACGATACACCAAAATGTATCCACCAGCCAGAACTAATTCACAGTATGAATTAATTAATGAGAAGTAGAAGTGAGAGTAGGAGAAAAATGATGTGACTTTTCACCCTTTATTGTATAATGCTCCTCCCTGTTCTCAGGGAGAAGCTCAAAAGACGTTGCAGGAACTGTGATTTGCATAGCTTGGTCTTGTTTGTACATGTTGTTAAACCACTCTTCATGCTGGTTCAGTTACACCCAGTACAGATACCTAGAATAAATGCAGGGTTTTATGAGGCAGTTTAGGAAGTGCAGAGCCATGTGTACTGGGGCTTGTGCCGTAGATAACAGAACAGCTCAGGCCACAGTAAGTTGCTCATTCCCCTCCTTCTGTTCATAAATTTTGAGGATTAAGGAAGATTGATCATCCAGTCTCACCCTTTGTGTCACAGAGGTCAGAGAATTTCAGCCAGGGATTGCTGCAGATGATAAGCAGAATGGGTTTTCCTGGAGCACAGAGCAGGTAATCTTATTTGAAGGCAGAATTAAGATGGCAGGATGCAGGTCTGTTCTCTGTTTCTGAAATGAACCGTGTTTTATGGTGTGGGAAGCTTGCCCAGCCGGTATTCAGAGTTCATATAATTGCTTCTCACACTGCTGCTTTGAAGAAGAGAATGTTAGGTTTTCACGATTATCTGTTCAGCACAGTTCACAGACATGAAAGTTGCATACAAATGTATGTGCATGGATATACATACCCACCATACAAGACTGATGACTTGCTTTCAAAGTGCCAGAAAGCTCAAGAAATGCTGTCCTAGTGCATATGTAGCCTAATAAACAAAACAGGATTGCACAGAGTAAAATAATTAAGCACAGAGCTCAAGGGAGATGAAAATTTGGTTGTTGGTTTTTCTCCCACTCTGCCCTGGAACCTGCCAGTCTAAAAATGAAATATGTGTGGGATATGTCCTGCATGCATGGTGGTTCTGCAAGAGGTGGTCTGACAGTAGTTCTGTCTGAGAGCTGACTGGCCTACCTACAGGCTCTCAGCAGCATGGGGGATCTGTTTAATCTGGGGGCACCAGCTAATGACCAACTGGTAACTTTCTCATGGTATGTCAGAAAATTGCAACAGCACTCACTGCGTGACAGAGAGATCCATCCCCCACAGAGCTGCAGGACCATAGGCTTTCATGCTCTTATGCTGGTGGTAGCAATAAACTCAGGCACCTTAGTCCCCTCCATGTAGTTAAATTACTTGTTACAGTTTGGTTCACTCTGGTCAATGTCCTCAGCTTCCATGTGAAGAATAATTTTCCTGAAAGCAACTGCGCTCAGAACTCAGCAATTACCATTTCTTGCCTCCTGCTGGCTGTTGTAGCAATAAAAGCCCTTATTTCCTTTCTTTTTTCATTAAATAAGACAAAATGTCAATGCCTTAATGGTATTAGAAAGAAAGAAAAAAGTGTTTGTCTCCACCTTCACTGACAAAATTACCAGTCAGGCTTGAGAGAGCAGAGAAAAAAGGAAAGGGCACAGATAACTCTTTGGGCATGAAGCTGTAATTAGCGCTTGATGATTCACTGAGCCGGGGCACAAACACATCTTCACTCTTGTAAATGCTATCACACTCTATGGCTGCTTCTTTTTCAGCCATGCTGGCTGTCTGCTGGCACACAAACATGGCAAGTTTCTGTCCAGGGAGCTTCTAGGCCCTCAGATACTCAGGGGTGAGGCCACTAAGGATTTGGTAAGAGTCCCTGCACATGGCATCTCTGTTCCTTTCTGTGTCCCCTGTCATCAGCTGTTTGTGCCTGGTCCTTCTTGTGCAACACGCTTTCCTTGGCAGTGTCTGGTACTTACAGGTTTCATTTACCCCTTCATTGGGCTGTTTGAAGGAGCAAACCTGGAGCAGTCTCAGCCCCAGGAGCAGGCAGCAGCATGGCCACCAAGAGCTCCATGTCATGAAACTGCAGCCTGAGCAATTGTGCTTCTGTCTAAAATGACAGAAGTCATTTTAAATGATGAAATGAAATCTCCTAATTTCATTTTAGTGCAAGGAAGACAGACCACATGAGAAAGATCAAGGGCTGTGATGATTAATGAGTTAATTAGTGAAGTTTGAAGCACCCAGCATCTTCCTGGCTCCTGAGCACAGAGCAGGGAGTGAGGAGGCCAGGAAGTGACAATGAGCATGACAGCTATACCCTGCCAGGCTGCAGAGCTTAAACAGCCTCCTGGGAGACTCAGGCCTTCTCTTGGCAGGACTGTGCTTCTCTAGCAGCCTTCCTTCTTCATCTGCCCACAGCCTTCCTCTCTATGCATTTCTGGGAGCTTTATACTGCTCTGCAAGACTGGGTGGTTCCTTATCAAGTTGATCTCCCATCTTTCAGATGTTGTTCATCAGTAATGCACAAAAGTTTCCCATGCACTACAGCCCTGTGGCACTAGGTGTGACGCCACTCTCTGTTCCCTGCCAGTGTGTATGTCTACTGCCACGCTGCAGAAACATGTCCAGTTACCAAGGGAGATGCAGACTGAACTCAAAATTCAGTATTGCTGACACACGCATTGCTCCTCTGGTAGCTTGCTGGCATGAGCCAGCATGGTGATAAATCAGGGGAAGTGATGCATGACTAGTTTTTTGCAAAACACAGTTATGTTGCAGTACTGTTTATTATTTATGCAGCACCATTCAGTGGTAAGAATGACTTATCCGCACACAAAGTATTTTGTTTAGTCTAATTGTACTCAGCATGCATATATGTGCAATTATTGCTTGAACCACAGTCAGCATTACAGAAATCTGTTCATTGCTAACTTGCTATGATGGAGGCTGAAATACTTCTCTACAGGGAATACTTCTATACAGGGATAAAGTTCTTACTTAAAATAAGCATGGCTTTATCTTTGTCTTCTTTACAAAACGTCAAGCTCTCATCCTAATCATATCCTGCACACATCAAGTAGCTCTGAGCCCCAGTTCCCTCTGGATTAAGTGCACAAATTGCTGGTAAAATGGTAAGCCGCCAAAAGTACTTCAACCCTTCCAGAGAAGGCCTATATCTGTGTTCCTTGTGAATGAGTATTATTATCCCCAAGTAAATAATTGTACTTCTATTTTGTTACACGTTGTCAACGGTTTATGGGCTGGTCCGGCCCAGTTCCGTGACCAGCAGGGCGGAGGGATCTGCGGATCCGCGCCTCTGGGAAAGGGGAAGCAGGGGACCCCAAAATACTTGAAAACAACAGCACTGATCTGAGGTGGAACAAATGATTTTACTAAATATAGTATTAGTAAAATACAATGAGAGAAAGAGAGAGAGAGAGTCCGTTTGAATTGTATAGACCTCACCACAATTCTCAAAATTCTCAAAACTCAACAGTCCAGTTGAGTGACTGAAGTACAGACGGCGAAGTGCAGATGGCGAAGCGCAGGCGGCGAAGCGCAGATAGCAAAGCGCAGACAGTGAAGAGCAGGCGAAGAAGAAGAATCAGGTGACCTTGCTTGGAGTTATATCCCCTTGCTGACCGCAAAGTCTCCTGGGGAAACGTAGTTCTTCTCCGACAGACGAACATTTGGCAGATATCAAACCCCACCCCCAGTGCATTACATGATGTTATGGTGTGGAATACTGATGACCAAAAATCATAAAACCATGACACACGTTTAATGAGTCTAATGTCAATTTCAGAGGAGGATTTATTTTTTATATGAAACTTAGCTTGTTAAAGAAAGGAGGTACTGATTCAAAAAATGCTGAACTTGGATTTGCCATGTTTTACAGAGAAAGGCTGTGGCAGAAACAATCTTTTCTTATAATTTAAAAAGTATACATTTTGGTTTTGGGAGTTCTCTTTTTGGAAGAACAGTGCAGAAGCTTTGAACTTCCTCAGAGATGAGGTGTCAGATTGGTGAAGTGCCCTCTCATTGGTGAAATTTGTTTCCTTCTTAGATAAAATGAGAAGAAAACATCTCCAAGATAGTTGTACACTACAGCATGCCATGGTGAGTATGACTACTATAGAAAGGTGTTTGTAGTCTGTGAAGAATCATAGGAAGATTTCCTTATTTCCTCCAAAAACTTAATCTCTGTAAAATCAGGCCTTGGGATCAAATGTAATTTGTGACATTTCCTATCACAAAGATTATCAAAATAGCTTTTTTTTCAGTAGAACCATGGAATCACAAGGTTGGAAAGGGGGATCTGCAAGATCATCTAGTCCAATCGTCCTCCCATTACCATTACTACCTCAAGCTACTAAACCATATCTTGTAGCTCCTCAACCAGACCCTCTTGAACACTGCCAGGGATGGCAACTCCACCACCTCCCTGGGCAGCCCATTCTGGAATGCTTGACCACTCTCTGAGAGAAAGTTTTTCCTTATGTCTAATCTAAATCTCCTCTGACACAACCTGTGGCCATTTCCTCGGGTCCCGTTTGTTGCCTGGAAGAAGAGGCCAAATCCCTCCTCATCACAGCCTCCCTTCAGGAAGTTGTAGAGTGCAATGAGGTCTCCCCTGAGCCTCCTCTTCTCCAGACTGAACAATCCCAGCTCCCTCAGCCGCTCTTCATAAGACTTGTGCTCCAGACCCCTCACCAGTTTCGTTGCCCTTCTCTGGACACGCTCCAGGGCCTCAGTGTCTTTCCTGTAGTGAGGGGCCCAAAACTGAACACAATACTCGAGGTGTGGTCTTACCAGTGCTGAGAACAGGGGGATGATTACCTCCCTGCTTCTGCTGGCCACTTATTTCTAATACAGGCCAGAGTGCCATTGGCCCTCTTGGCCACCTGGGCACACTGTTGTCTCCTGTTGCATCAACCAACACCCCCAGGTTCCTTTCCTCCTCGCAGTTCACAGCCATTCTGCCCCAAGCCTGTAGTGCTGCATGGAGTTATTGTAGCCAAAGTGCAGGACCCGGCACTTGGTCTTGTTGAACCAGCTCTCTGACTGTCTCCACCTGAATCACCGGGAGTGTATTCCACGTAGCATGCCAGACTTCCAGATCAGAGCATAAAGTGCCCAGCGGATAACTGATCTGCCTATTAAAGGTAGATGTAAAGAAGGCATTGAGGACCTCAGCCTTTTCCTCATCCTCAGCGGTCACATTCCCTGCTGCATCAAGTAAAGGATGGAAATTCTCCTTGGTTCTTCTCTTACCGTTGATATATTTGTAGAAGGATTTCTTATTCTCTTTTACTTCAGTGGCCAATCTGAGTTCAAGTCGGGCTTTTGCCTTTCTAACTTTCTCCCTGCATACCTTAGCATCTTCCTTGTAATCTCCCCAAGTAGCCTGTCCCTTCTTCCAGAGGTCATAGACTCTCTTTTTCTTCCAGAGTTCCCAGTTCATCCACACCAGTCTTCTTCCCCTATGGCTTGTCTTATGGCACTCAGGAACAGCCTGGTCTTGTACCTTTAAGATTACCACCTTGAGGAGCATTCAGGCTTCCTGGACCCCTTTGCCCTTCAGGAAGGACTCTCAAGGGACCCCTGCAACAAATGTCCTGAACTGGTCAAAGTCCACCCTCTGGAAATTCAAGATAGCAGTTTTGGTAGTCACCCTTCTGACATCTCCCAGAATAAAGAATTCTACAATTTCATGATCGCTCTGCCCAAGACAGTCCCCAGCCTTCACATTTCCCACCAGCCCTTCTCTGATAGTGAAGAGCAGGTCTAGCAGGGCACCATCCCTTGTAGACTATTGTATCAGCTGTGTAAGGAAGCTATCTTCCATGCACTTAGAAAACTCTTGGACTGCTTCCTCTGTGCTGTGTTATATTTCCAGCATATATCAGGGAAGTTGAAGTCTCCCATGAGAATGAGTGCTGGTGATCACGCAACTTCTATGAGCTGCTCATAGAATTCCTTATCCTTCTCTTCATCTTGATTAGGCAGTCTATAACAGATCCCCACCAAGATGTCACCCCTACAGGCCTTCTCCCTCATCCTTATCCATAGACACTCAACTTTATCATTCCCAACCCCACGCTCTTCAACATCAAAAAACTCTTTAATATAAAGAGCCACACTACCACCCTTCCTTCCTTGTCTATCTTTTCTGAAGAGCTTGTAGCCACCTGTCACAGCACTCCAGTCATGGGAGTGGTCCCACCATGTTTCAGTAATAGCAACTAGGTGATAATCTGATGCACAATCGCTTCCAGCTTCTCCTGCTTGTTGCCCATGCTGCGTGCATTGGTGTGGATGCACTTCAGATGAGTCATCTGCCTCACCCCCAACTCAAGCATTGTTCTGCTAGGCTCATCTCTTGAGAGGCCTGTTTTGTCCCCTTCCCCCTTCATAGCTAGTTCAAAGCTCTTTCAATAAGCCCTGCTAGCTCCTGTGCTAGGATTCATTGCCTCCTTTGAGATAGGTGGGTTCCATCCATGGACAACAGACCAGGGGCCGAGTAAACTGCCCAATGATCAAAAAAACCAAAGTTCCTGCCTCGACACCAGCCTCTGGATCAATTATTCATCACGTGTGCTTTCCAAGCCCGCTCCGTGTCCCTCACTGCTCTTGAAGGTATAGAACAAATGATCACTTGCACTCCTGCTTCTTGAACTAAATGCCCTAAATGCCTGAAATCTCTTTTCATAGTTCACAGGCTTCTCTGAGCAGTTCCATCACTGCACACCTGAACTATGAATAATGGGAAGTAATCAGCGGACCAAATCAGCTTTGGGAGTTTTCTATTTATGTCCCTGACCCGGGCTCCAGGAAGGCAGCATACTTCGTGATGATTTGGGTAGGGTCTGCAAATGGGGCCCTCCGTTCCTCTGAGAAGGGAATCACCCACCACAACCACCTTTCTTTCTTTCCTGACAGAGGCAGTCTCAAGGCGTGTGGGTGACCGCCTCTCCTTAGGTCAGATCCCTCCCTCTTAGGCAGATCCTCCATCACCTCCCCACTCACCTCCCCTTCAATATCCAGAATCTCAAACCTATTGCTTAATGGGACCTGGGGAAGCAGGGTAGGCAGGCAGGGGTGTGCCTGTGACACTGAGTCAGGACTCTCCTCCAATCCTCCTAATTCCGTCAGGTCTGTTCGGTTGTGACAAGGCAGGAGGTCTGCTACCTTCCTGTGGGTATCTCTTTGGCACCCTTCCCTCTGGCACACTAGTGAGTCACTCCACCAATCAATCTCACCCTCAGACTCCCCGATGGTCCTTAGTCTCTCCACCTCCTCCTTGAGCTCCACCACCAGGCTGAGCAACTCATCCACCTGCTCACACCTCATGCAGGTGGAATCCCTGCCATCCTCCCCAAGCAGCAGCAGGCTCAGGCACCCCCTGTAGCCCAAGATCTGAACAACTGCGTTTCTGGGCAGGCCCTCTGTCTGGGTCACCACAGTCCATGGTCTGATGGAGACCATGCTTAAATCTGTGGTCTCAGAGACTGCTGAAAGCCAAACTACTGAGCAAAGAGGGACAACACTTACACCCTTCCACTTGACCCACCTCCCACACCCACAGCTGCAGCAGCACCACATGGGCAGTGTGAGCTGTGCTCACTCACTGAACCTCCCTTTTCTCAGTGGGCAGTGACAGCAGTTACTCAGCTGGTGTGCTTTTCTCCCCAAGGATGTTTAAAGCTTATCACCAGATGCCAAGGTCAAGGGCGAGTGGTGACATGTTCGTAGGGCATTTAATCTGCGCGGCTAATGTGCCAGCTTCACACCTGCTTGTTCAGCAGCCTACCCACAAGCTGCCAGTCTTCCAGCACAAGTGCAGTGCTGTTGCTGGCTTCAAAAAAAGCCTTAGGAAGAGCTCTTTTATTGGCCTTTTTCACTCCAGATCCCTTGCCCAGTGCAGTTTTACCTGCTCTGTGTCTAGCCTCCAAAGTAAAAAAAAAAAGCACCTTTTTTAAAAATTTGCTCTTTCTGAATATTGGCACATCTGGCTGTGGTATTGGCTGCTTCCTAGGCAGGTAATGGGGCACACAGATGTTCTAAATGATGGTGGAGGGACAGCCACCTGCCTCACTTTGTCAGATTTCCTGCTGGTTTTTGGAGTGATCATGTAAAATCTGTATCTCATCTTCAGTGAGAGTTTTAGACTAGGCAATGTTATTGTGAGGGACCAGATGGCCAGGACAAATCTGACTATGGCTTGTACTTGGTGTCCAGCAGCAAGAAATAACTGGAGTGACTTGTAGTCATGGTGACATCCTCCTCACTCTGGGGGCCCTGTGTCCTTGCCTGAGTGATGTGGGCTGATGGCTGTGCACCTTTGCTGTGGGGCCTGGGCACATGTTGGGTCCAAAGGGAGGCATAGAAAGGGTCAGCTAGGGTGGAACTGACCAGACAGGCTGTACTGTGCTGCTGCACAGCTGCCCCACTGCCTGCTTCTGCTGTACTGCCAAGCAGGCTGTACTGGCTGAGCAACGTGAACTTTGCTTGTTCCCTTTTTGGAGGTAATTAACTGAAATGCCTTCCTAACTGTATAAATGCTTTACTGTTGAGCTGAGGAGGAGGGATGGGGAAGAACTGTATTAGAAAAAATAGCAACTTAATGTTAATTAAATGCTTTGTCTAAAATTAACTGAAATGTAAAATGGGAACTAACACTATCAGATGTGAATCCCCGCCTAACTGAGTTTAGTTACAATTAAAACGGTGTGGTTACACTTAAAACAGCAGGTTGTGGGGATGCTAGTCATACCCAGCTAACGTTTGTTTTTCTTATAGCAGGAGCCACTATGAAAAAAAGCAAATGCTGTCAACATGTAGGAGAAACCAAATACGGCTTACATCCATAAGCTCTGTGTTCCCTTACAAAAATTTCAGAATTGGATTCTCCTTCTCACAGCAAGTCTCTACTGGCCTGTGTGTTTTAGCCTTGTGAAGGCTGACAGCTTTTTAATCTCAGAGGCTCTGTTTCCAAGCTGGCCTTTGAGTTCCATGGAGCAGAGTCATAAAAATGTGTCATGAGCAAAGAGGAATTTGAACTGCTGAGTGCAGCTATGGGCAAAACACAAAGCACACAAAACCCAGAAAAATCCAGGGAGATTTCCTATAATGAATTGCACAAACCAAACACCCTCTAGCTAGGGAAGTATCCACTGTGCTGATGAGTAACAAACCACAAACATCACAGCAAAGATACTATACTAACTTTTGCTAATCATTACAAACTGGAGTATAATTCCTGGGAAACACACCTACTGTTTAGAGACAAACAGAATGCTGGAGTGGAGTACAAAATATCTCCTCATGTTACCAGAATCTGCCTGGACAGGATGCCGATCTAGGTGGGGGAAGAGAGGACCTGGCCTCATCCCACCCTGGTCCTCAGTTGGTCCCCATCCCTATGTACTGTTTATTTCCCCAATGTATACTTCCTATCTGATTTATCACATCTTTCCTTTTTAGTTCTTTCTGGATGTTAGTCCTACCATCCTCTCAGGGGTATGCTTTATTTCTGCCTCCAAGTCTTTTTTTTTTTTTTTTTTTTTTTTTTTTTTTTTTCCCATTCTTATACAAATTCAGTAGATTGAACAATATATGTTCACAGAGCTCTAACTACAGTAGGAAAGTATGTGAATGCTAGGTATGGGTCAAGTGACCACCAAATAATTTTATAAGTTACTTGAGCTAAAACACCTGTTCTTTTTTTTCTTTTTTCCTTTATTTTTTCTATAGTGGGTAATAAATTTAACTGAGAACAAAATGTACCTCAGGCTGCTTTCCCTTATTAAAAGTCAGTATTTTTCACCCACTCTTCTCCCTTAGCTTTTCTGTAGACAGATGCAGACCTCTTTGCTTAAATCAAGGCTTGTCATTCACTGGCACATCAAAAGAGCAGCCCTGATCATGTCACTTTCATTATTTTGTCTTTTTTTCTGTGATCTCCACTGCATCCATGCTGCAAAAGAATGTCACTTTATTACTTCTCTTCCTTTCCTCCTGCTCTTTGTGGAATCCGAGCTGGTAATCAGAATAATAATAATTTACCTCCAAGGGAATGTGAATGCAAGCCAAGTTCCTCTAGGAGGCAGAGAAATCAGTTTGGTATTGTTTACTTATCCCCTGTGGATTCACCAGATGGCATCAAACAGGATTATTTGGAGTCCCTGCTTAAGACTTAAGCAGCAGAACTGATGGTGAAACCTCAACAGGAACAGTTCAGATTTTTTTTTTTTTGTTTGAGGATGTGGCCTGTCTTTTATATTGATTCTAAAACAGGCAAGGAAACAAAACATACTGTTGCACACCTGGTGTGTGTGTTGAGCAAACCATTCTGAATACTGCCATTTGTAAGCAATTTTGCTTGCTCTCCTAAAAGCTGCTCCTCTGCTGAGGATGCTCTCCTTGGTCTGGGGTGAAGGTCCTGAGCAGGTCAGCAGAGGGGAGGTGATGGTAAATGAGACATTGCAGCTGTTCTCTTCAAAGCCAACTCTGTGTGAACTCAGTAAATAGAGGATTTAGGTTTCTGTTCTTTAAATATACCAAACATAAATTATTCACTGAAAATACATTTGTCAAGGAACAGTTGGGCAATATGCATAAACATGGTGCTACCCTGGCTCATATGAGTGGCCAAAGGGATGAGAGGTTTGGCACCATCACTGTGGTGCTGCATAACCATGGCAATGGTGCAGATCTGCCTTTCTGGAAGCTGCTAATTATAGTGACAAGAGTGCCCATTGCCATCACACTCCCCACTCTGCCACCAAGGGCCAGCTCCAAGAGAGCACACATCAGTTTCCAGAATGGCCCAGACAGGACCAACTGCCTGGTGGCAGCAGCCGTGTCCTGCGCTGTCATCCTATGGCTGATGGCAACATGCCATGTCAGCAAACTGTGGGATCCAGAGCTGAGGATGCCTGTGGGATGTACAGATCTTGCAGATCTCTGATCGGTGCCTTCTCTCATTGCTGAAGAAGGAAAAAGCAAGTTTTTTGCTGAATCACAGAAGGCCTTTGTGGCAGCAGGAATGGAGTGCTGCAAAGCCCCATTCATCTCCCTGGGTACTTCCCGGTGCCTCCTCGGAGTGCCATGAAATGCCACATTCAGGCACTTCCTTCCCCCGCTTCCATATATCCACCTTTCACAGGAAAAGCTGCCTGTAGTGCAGTGCAGCTGGGAATGCCTTCTCACACCTCTTCCCCTATGTAAATGTGCTTCCCAGCAGGAAAATCTGGAGAGGCAGGTAGCACAGGTATGTCCTGCTCCTCAGAAATTCCCTGCTGCTTCTTTTTCAGCAGCCTTCCAAGATTTTTTAGTACTATGTAAGAAATGTGAAGTGATCTTCCTTCCTTCCTTCCTTCCTTCCTTCCTTCCTTCCTTCCTTCCTTCCTTCCTTCCTTCCTTCCTTCCTTCCTTCCTTCCTTCCTTCCTTCCTTCCTTCCTTCCTTCCTTCCTTCCTTCCTTCCTTCCTCCCTCCCTCCCTCCCTCCCTCCCTTCCTCCCTTCCTTCCTCCCTTCCTTCCTTCCTCCCTTCCTTTCTTCCTCCCTTGCTTTCTTTCTATGATGATCTTGCAGCTGATCTCAATTTGATTTATCCAGATCCTTGGCTGAGGTTCCATTTTTTTACCCCATCTTTTACTCTTGTTACCTGTTGTATTAGGCGCTTGCGCCATCTTCGGGCTGTAACGCGTTAGGACCTCCCCCTCCATATATAAGCACGTGTTCGTTCCATTAAAGCGCCATTTTGCTGTTCACCATATTGGTGTCACCTTGGTAATTGGCCACGCTGCGGTCTCCCAGGAAAAACGAACGGGTGAAGGTTACAACAGTTACCCATAATGATGTCCCACTGGCACATTAGACAAATAGAAGAGCACTGGCCAGCTAATTTGTTCAATTACATTCTCATAACTGAGGAATTGCGTGAAAATTAAAAAAGGTACACCATAATGCATTTATTACTGTCCATTAAATCATCTTTCCACCAAAACTAAATGGTTAGCAGTATATCTGCTAGTCTACTGGTTTGGTGTGGGTATAGGTATCAGATCTGCTGTCAGGATGACTGTTATTGTCAGGGTTCACAATGCACTTAACATGCTGTACCAGCTTTAATTGTATGTACAATATTATACTGCCACTTCCATGTCATCAGCAGAAATTAAGTCAGCAAATATTTTGGGAAAGACAGCTTTATATGACCACTGTCTTAGGGGAATATTTGATTATGTATGCTTCTCAAAGATTTCATATCTATTGATGGAAGCACTGCCAGGCATCAGAGGTGTCCTTTATCTCATTATTGCAGGAACCCTGTGGCCTTTCCCATAATAAGACATGTTGTTATACACTTACTTCATTTATGTCTAAAATCCTGAGACTTTTTGTTTGATATCAGCTGTGACAACCTTTATTTATAACTTCTAAAAAGCATAACTGATGTATTTGTATATCTAGAATTGTGGTAGGCCTTGCTAACAGTCAATAATCTGTTTGTCAGCAAAAACGTTAATATCCAAGCCTGAAATCAGGTGAAAACCTACTCATCAGTTCAGGTTGGTGGTTTCAAGATTGTCTTAATTACTTCAGATCCAATCTGAAAAATCTCTGAGGGTTTTCATCTTATAATCACTGAAAAGCAAGTCCTCAGGACTGTGCAATAGTGGGCCTGAGAAAAAGAACAATTTCAAGTGCTGGATGCCAAATCCATCACTGCACTGGCTCCTTAGGAGCTGAACCTGCTTGCACCATGCACTGGTTTGGCTCCAAAGCAGCAAAGGTGGAAAGCTTGTCAAAGCAAAAGTATTCCAACATGCCATGTGAGAGAGACCAAAGTGCAAGTTGAAACACATTGTTCTGGCTGCCAGAAGCCCTGCATGATTATTTGAGAGGCTGTTGTGCAGTCTCACTAAACAGGTCTCTTTCATTTTACTTATTAAATATGGCAAGTCCCACGACTATCTACTCACTGCTGCATAAAATGCAAGGCATGTTTGTGAAATCTGATTTCTCCTCTCCTCCTTGCCTCCTGACAACATCCATTTCATATTCTGAAGCAATCATAGGTAGCTAATCCTGCATTATTTGTAATGCAGGACATTCACCTCTGTGGCTGCAGTACCACTTCCAGGTGGTTCACAGTACGTATCAACAGACAGTGCTGTGGGGCTCTGTGGTATCCCCACAGTCTGTGCAGCACAGAAGGACACAGTCCAGCTTCAGATCCATAGGCAGGCTGCTGCTGTTCTCCAGGTGCACATAGCTCAGACACTTCTGTTTTCTTACAGGTGTTTTTTCCCCTCTGCCTCGATTTTGGATACTGCAATCAATTGACTTGACTGGGATGAAAAAGCAGTTATCTGTACCAAAATTCATTTGGCATTAATATCCAAATATTTGGCACTAATATCCAAGAAGAGAGAGGGGGGACATAGCCTGCAGTAAGGAAACTGTATGTCTCACACCCTGGTTTTCTGCTTCACACCTTATACGGTAGATGGAAACAATCTCTGAAACAAGATCTGGAACTCAGGTTTTCAGTCTACTAGGTTTTACTCCTCAAATTCATCTGCATAGGATCAGGTGCTTGCATAGCACTCAGCAGAACCCAGCAGAGGATGTCCCCACAACTCTGTGGCACAACTCTGCTGGGGTCCAGGGCTCTGCAGCATTGCCACGGAGGGTAGATGTGTCCTGTTCAGCCTGTTCAAATCCAATGTGTGTTATAAAGTTTGACGTGTAATTCTTAGTAGTCTGCTAAGTTTCCTCCTAAGCATGAACTGATAATTTTGAATTTACGTCAAAGTATTAAAGGGAAAACTTGCCCTCAGAGCTATCTGCACCTATCCTTAAGTATTTGTACTCTGTCCTTCCTAAATGTCTCAAGCATGTGAAGAGAACTTTTGTTTCCCCTGTTATTTCATTTCTGGTGTTATTCAGCAAAGTGTATGTTTCCTCAGTCCATGTTTTAGGAGCAGGGAGGCCTGTTTCTGCCCAGGACACTGACAGCTTTCTGCATGCAGGGCTGGTTATGATTGCTAGCTCCACCTTGGCACTGTAGGAATAAGTAGCACTGCAGTGCTCCAGTGCTCGCTGAGCACCAGGATGGCATCAGTGCAGACACAGTGACTCCAGAAGCAGTATGGCACCCATCTCTCAACTGCCCCAGGCTTCAGGCTGTTCTGCCACACTGTTTTGGAAATGGACCTAAGCAGGCCCAAAATGAGAGTAACTAACAGTAAAACTTCCCTGTCTTCTGCAAGTAAATTTCCTAAAATGATAGGCAGATGCTACTGGAAAATCTGTGAGTATCTGGGGGGGGAGGGAGGGTAAGGGGGGTGTGAGTGGTTATTTAGAATCTCTCTGATAGATTACCTGAATGTAAAAGCATTGATCTCACAGATCTTAACACTGAGACAAAAACAAACATTAATTAGTGATTTCCTCTGCTGTTCACTGATCCGTGTGGGAACGTGACTGGAATGTGTCAGGCCTGCTCAGCAGGCAGGTAGCCAGGACGGCTGATGGCAAGACCCATTGCCACCTGTACCCCATGGCCTGGCTGTGTGAGGCTTGCCCTGCACCAAGCAGTGCTGCCACAGAACAGGGCTCACTCTTGGAGGCTGCTGAGATGCAGGAAGGAAGATCACTACCCAAATTTAGGGGTAACAGTATTGGTGTACTGCTGTCTTTCGCTCTGAATCATGCTTCCTGTCTTCAGGCCATTCTGTCCCAGCTGACTGAGGAAGTGGCTCAACTGCAGCAAGGAGGAATCAGTATTCACCAAATACTTTGGCGCAGGGACTGCTACAGAGGTAGGCTCAGGGGATCTTATCAGTGTCTATAAATAGCAACAGCCAAAAACTGGAACACAGGTGGTTCCCTCTGAACACCAGGAAGCACTTCTGTGCTGTATGGCTGACAGAGTACTGACATACGTTGCTCAGAGAGGCAGCAGGGTTCCTGTCTTGGAGGTCTTCAGAAGCCACCTGGATGCATTCCTTGGCACCCTGCTTTGAGTGTCCCACATGGACCAAGAGATCCCTGCCAACTTTCATGCATCCTTTGACTCCGTGGTTCTGTGACCACACTTCCCTCTACATGCAGCAGTTGGTGCAATGCTACACATCCCTTAACCAGCTCCTAGGATGACAGCAAGGTAACCAGGAGAAATCCCAGCCCCAGAGCAGAGTCCATGAGGGTCTCTGCTTGCAGATTTGTGGTAATGGCAGAAACAGAGCTCTTCTTATTGTTGCATACAAAGATTGGCTAAGAAGGCTTGCAGCAAGGGAGGGATGTGCAGGAAAAAGTGCAAGAAAAGGTGAAACAAGCCAGTCTGTAGCCGCAGGACTTCAGGTGGCAGACTGCACGGGTCACTTGTTGCCCAGGACAACTGTGCAGGGACCAGGGATATGAAATTGCTGCTTCCTGAAAAAGTAACATCAGGATTTGACCGATGACTGAGATATACAGTACAACAACTACTTTCTATTCTGTTAGTGAGTTACTAGGGAGGATATTAAGTACAGATATTAAACTCAAACATTTGAAAATGTGGGATTGGATACCTTCCAGGAATTGTCCAAGGAGCTCGCTTATCCATTAATGCTGACACAATGGAAAAAAAATATAAAAGGAACAGTAAAGAAATTGAAAAGATTTGGAAGAAAGCCAATATTTTTAAAAAGCTAATGGGGTGACTGGGGCACTCAAGGCCTGTAATCTTGTCATCCATCATGGAGAGAGAATGGAGTGGCTGGTGCATGTTTTAATTGTCAAGGAGCAAAAGGCCTCAGCCTCCATGACACCCGTTAAAAAGCAGTGATAACCAGCACTACTCAGAATGGCTGCAGCTGAAAGAATGAAGAACTAGGTGCCTGGGGACTGCAAAGAGCAGCTATGTGCTGGCAGCTGTTGTCTACAGCAAGTGTTTTGCAGAGAGTCTCAAGATCTAGGGGACAGGTCAGTGGGGTCTTCCCATGCCATGCTCTGCCAGAGCACTGTGCGTGCATACCACGTGTGATACTTGTGTGCACTTACTGCTCACTCTCACACATGAAGCAGAAAACTAGCACTGCCTCCCGCTGCTCTGTATGTAAGGCTGCATCTCATGCTTTTTTACCACTATTTCTCTGCTAGTATGTGATGTTAGTTGAGAGATGGTGTGAATTGGCTAAAAATGTTATAAATTGGGTTAGGAGAGTAATTTGCTTATTCTCATGTTATTCCTGCAGTAGATTCAAGAGCAACAAAAAAATTAAAAATCAAAGCTGAGCAATCCTGCCTCTTACTCCTCAAAGTATGGCTGAGACTGCTAGTGGCTTTCTTTGTATTTGCCTTTTGTTGTGCCATAAAGGCATGAAGACTCACTTCAAGGAGCAGCACTGAGTTTGGGTTCCAGGTGGGTTGGTTACACCTGCTTTCTGGGAAGCTCTCTCTGTCATGACTCTTTGTCATGAGCATGTTTTCCCTATCTCAGTCTGTCCAAGCTGCTACAAAGTGGTTTAGTCAAGTTCTTGCAAATTATTTTCAGTTTTAGTATATGTCCTTGGATTGTCTGCAATTCTAGTTTAACAAAATCATTCAAACTCATTACAAGAAGATGAGCTGAAATGTTCCATGAAGGCTCTTAAATCTGAGAGACAGTGAGCTCTGCTCACTGTGAAGTGGCACGGGGGACCAGACTCCCAGCCACAGGTTGCCTAAAATAAACTCCAACATCATCTCATGCATTCCCCATAATGGCTTCGAGACTCCCAGGCAGGGAGAGCCAGCCTGTGTGTGGGCAGCCTCTATCTTCTGTGCTGCAAGCACTGGTTAGACATGTGGCTGGGGAATTTGTCTGTCAGCACTGGGCCCTGCTGCACACCCCCAGGGACCTGACACAGACACAGCTCTGGCACAGTAGCCAGCTGCAGCCCAGTGCTCCAGCACCTCCCCAGTACTGCCTGCAACCACAGCAAAGCAGATCCCTCCTGCAATGCAGCACCAACAGGGCCTTGTCCAGGTCACATGGATCATCAAGAGTTCCCTGTCTTCTTGCTAGATCCTGTTCCCTTTGCTCTAAAAATGCAGGACAAAAGCACTTAAAGCTTTATGCGTGGCAGCACACCTGAACTCAAGAATTAATTTGATTTCTCACAACCTTCTGCAGGTTCTTTTATGGAATAATGGTGTGAAAATTCCAGCATCATAACTGAATTATTTTCCGGCCATATACCAGCAGAGTTCCCTAGGACCTGCACACTGCCAGTGTGGGCTCCAGCCCAAGTTGTATGCTCAGTAAATCATAGATTCACAGAATGCTTATAGTTGGAAGAGACCTTTAAAGGTCATCTAGTCCAACTGCCCTGCAGTGAACAGGGACATCCGCAGCTCGATCAGTTTGCTAAGGGCCTATGCAGCCTGGACTTGAAACTCTCCAGGGACAGGACATTTACCACCTCTTTGGGCAACCCATTCCACTGCCTCACCACACCCACTGTAAAAGATTTTTTCCTTATATTCAAGCTAAATCTCCCTTCTTCTAGTTTGAAATCACTTTTCCTTGTCATATCACCACAGACCCTGCTAATGACTCTTCCCTCTCTTTCCTTTTGATATGGAAAGATGCTCAGGTCTATCCAGAGCCTTCTCCAGACTGAACAACCTCAGCTCTCTTAGCCTGTCCTTTCAGGTGAGGTGTTCATTAACTCGCATCATTTTTGTGGACCTGCTTTGGATGTGCTCCAACAGGTCCATGTCTCTCCTATAGTGAAGGCTCCACATCTGGATGCAATATTCGAGGTGAGGCCTCTCCAGTGCAGAGCAGAGGGGCAGGATCACCTCCCTTGTCTTGATGGCCGTGCTTTGTTTGATGCAGCCCAAGATACAGTTAGTTTTCTGAGTTGCAAGGGCACATTATGATTTATGTCCTACTTGCCATCCACCACTACCCTAAGTCCTCTTTGACAGGGCTGTGCTCCACCCACACCTCCCTCAGCTTGTATTGGTAGTGGGGATTGCTTCAGCCCGGGTACAAGATGTTGCATTTGGCTTTGTTGAACCTCATGAGATTCTCCTGGGCTCACTGCTCAAGCCTGTCTAGCTCTCTCTGGATGACATTCTGTCCCTCCAGTGTGTTGGCCACACCCCACAACTTGGTGTCTGGACCCAGGCTGCCTTTTGTCACACAGACTGGGCTTTGGCTGGGAAGGGATGGCATCAAGTCTGCAAAAAGAAAGCCTAAAATACCTTGTTTTACATCTGGTGAACTCTGACTGAGAAAACAAAGCATGAATATTCACATCAAACTTTTTTTTTTTCAGTCATGCCTCAGACTTCATTCTTGACTTACTGAGTGCTGATGTAACACGAAGTTAGCTAGATCAATCTGTGTTCATAACAGGGGCAGCAGGCCTGCAGGCCCACTGACCCTAAAAGGGAAAGGGAAAGGGGGAGGGCAGGAAGATGGGAGGTGGGAGCTGGGTCCGGGGACAGAATAGTAGCAACAATCTGAGGAGGAAAGTTGATTTTACTAAATATCATATTGGAATGCAAGGTAACACAATATAATACAATATTATTGGAATTGAGGCTAATAAATAAAATAAAATGAGAGAGAAAGTATCTGAAACTAAAGGGCTTCGAATTGAAGGCGAAATGGCTGGGGAGCACACCCACACACTGCCATGCAGTGAGAGAGAGCACAAGTCTCTTGACTTGTGGGTCTTATCTTCCCCCCTGAATGCAAAGTCCTCTGGGGTAAGTGAGAACCAGGTATCAGAAAATTGTCAGTCCATGGAATTGGAATATTAACTCTTTAATTCCCCACATTTTACATGATGTTATGACATGGAATACCAGTAACAAAGATCGTAAAACCATGACAAGTCTTTGTCTTGCACATACTATTTTAGTGGCACATTGCCCAGCTGTTCATGCTTTTGAGAGCACAGGCATCCAGGCGGTGCATTTGCAGGGGAAACTAGAAAGAGATTTGTTCTGTTTCACCATGGAGTGGTGAGGAGCATGGTGACCCCTGGAAGAGGCTGTGACTCTGTGTACAGGGAGAGCTGTAGTCAGAGCAGAGTGGTAGAGCAGAGACCCAGGGGAGCGAGCAGGCTGTGGAGAATGCAGAAGTATAGTATATAGAAGTATATATGCCAGAAGTATATAGTGCAGAATGGGCCTCTCTCTGTCTTCCACTTCAAACACTGAAGATGCTGTTCACTGGTTTATCATAATCATCTAACTGTTGTGTAAAATTACAAATATGTATTCTGCTTTTTTTTTTATAGCATAATTGTAGCCAGAATTTGGGCTTGCAAATGAATGAAAACATAGGATGCCCCAGACATTTTGCAAGCAGAAATGCAATGATTACATCAAGTTGTAGAGATTTGAGACTATTTGACTGGAGATAGATGCTATTAACCTCTTATGTCTGCTACAAGTGTGTTAGGAAATTGGCAAGACAGTGCAAATCATACTCCAAATCTGTATTACAGAATAAATAAACAAATCGGCAAGAATCTAACCTGTGCTTAGGCTGATCCCCTTGCAATGGTACTTTCAAGGTGCTTTCATATACATAACAACCTATAAGCAGAAAATGTTGCAGGAATATCCTGAATAGTAAAACATAATATTCCTCATTACAATACATACAGTATTTCAGGTACTAGAATGCTAGATGCATTTAAACCTAGGTTATGACAGTAGGATACTGTGTAAATAGAGTGATGTTGCTTGATGCCTCATTTACTGCCATAGCAGTAAATTGCTCTTTCCTCCCAAGTCACGCTTCCTGTATACTTTCTCATTTCAGAAGTAATTCTACTTGCAGGTAGCTGTAGAGGTGGTATTGGTAGGTGGTATTGGTGTCAGTACAGGCATCGCTCTCCCTGAAGGCCAAGGGCATTATAGGCGAAATGCAGAATTTTCTTCACTGTTTCCTCCTGTTACTCTAAAATATTGTTGCTAGGCTAAGATCCCACCCTTCTGTGCACAGCTGTTACATTAGTAAGGATCAATTCCCATTTAATTTCCTAAAGGGATGACAAAAGGAGTACTGAAAACTACTCGAGTGTACTTGGTGAAGTAGTGCTCAGTCTTACAGTAACAAGAGACATGTTGACCCATCTGGTCAGACTGTATGGATGCTCACAGGTGGATTTCCAAAGGTTTTCAAAGACCAGAGAAAAAGCTGAGCTTAGAAGCTCTGCAAGAGCATAATCGTGTATTTCTTACTGCTTCTTAGCAAAATTTTGCTGACTTGTAAATCATATACAGAATCACAGAACTGTAGGGGTTGGAAGGGACCTCTAGAGATCATCGAGACCAACCCCCCTGCCAAAGCAGGTTCCCTACACCAGGTCACACAGGTAGGCATCCAGGCAGGTCTTGAACATCTCCAGAGAAGGAGACTCCACAACCCCCCTGGGCAGCCTGTTCCAGTGCTCCGTCACCTCACTGTAAAGAAGTTCTTGAGCACATTTGTGCGGAACTTCCTATGCTGCAGTTTATGTCCGTTTCCCCTTGTCCTGTCTCCACAAAAGTGAAGTTGATAATGTAGTTATTTGAAGACAAATTTGATGGCATGCGGCCAATGTAACATAGCATTCAGGCTCCAGTGTTTAGTGGTCCCTTCTGCTGGAAAGATTTGACAAATGCTGTTATTCCTGCCAGAAAGCACATTCATTTTGCTGAAACTTGACTAAAGGCTGAGAGAGCTGGAACTTCTCAGCCTGGAGAAGGGAAAGTGGTTCTGTGAAAAGACACAAGAAAAGTCACTGTTTCGGTTTCTATGCAATGACCTTGACTAGATTTAATGTGTGGAGATTCAGAACTGGTCTCAAGGTTTAAGTCCTTTTTCCGTTACCAACAGTGTAACAGAGTAAAAAACAAGAAGCCCCATTTCTTCTAACATACAAACAAAAATACCCCAATCTCATGTCTTCCTGAAAAGTGAATTATTTTCAATGTGAGATCATAACATCATTAAATAGAGACAGTTTTAGGACACACTTTTTCAATTTTTCACAGGAAAACTAGATTTCAAGGAATGACTGCTTCTTTTTATGTGAGCTGGACTTAGTAAAAGCACTCTAAGCTTGACAGCCAACATCACATTATAACCTTGCTACTACATAAAAATAAAATATAAAAAGAAAGAAAAAGAATCCTAATTGACTCTCTTGCTTTAACTTTCTTCTTCATGAATATGATTCGTATTATCACCACACCTGAAAACATCAGTTAAAAGCAGGGCATCAGCATCCAGGGGAATATCTGGTTTTATTGTAGGAGACCACCCCTGACAAACCAACTAGATAGAGCCAAGAAATTTTGAGATATATACTGTTATTGCAAACTCTTCAAACTCAAGTGATTTAAACAATAGATATACCAGGAATCAGGTCCACAAAAAAAAAACTTGTTTAATTTGTTTAGGGAATGTGAGGTTGCTTACTGTTGCTATTTTGTTTTTTAATGTCAATCTTAACAAAGTTAAGTGTAGTTAAGTATAAGTTAAGTAAGTTAAGTGTTAAGTAAGTGTAGTTAGGTAAGTTAAGTGTAACTTTAAAAAGTTGAAATGTATTTGCTGATATATATTCTTTCAAGCTGTGAGAGTCAGAAAGCTTTAATTAAAGAAAGGCTTCCCTTTGATAGTATGAATCAGAGGACTGAAGGTATTTAACATGACAGAAAACTTGCAGAGATTCAGCCACTCTGTTAATTCAGCCACTCTGTTAATCTTGTTTTACAGATGTGGAACCAGACAAGGCTTGGTCAGATTCACCATTCTGCCCAGGGTTACATATTATCTTGGACAGAGCTACACGCCTCTGACTCCAGGTCATCAGACAAATCCTCTTCTGCAGAACTGAGAAGATCAAATTGTATAATCACAAGTCATAACAGAAGGTTAGTTGGCTGACACCATCCCCTGGTTTGCCAGCACATATCAAGCTAAACATATAATTTCTGGACTTCTCTCTTTCAATGATTGTTTTTTTTTCAGGGGAAATTCTTGCAGCTGCTTTCCTGTTTTGATCACCACACTTTGCAATTGTCATGCAGAGATAGAAAATCTCTGTTACAGTCTCATTATTGTTATTTAAATATTGGTACCAGTGCCCCAGGATAGCCAGTCTTGAGTGGGCCACAGCCCCAAACCCATGTATCCTGAACACTGCATGAGAGCACAGTCACCACAGCTTGTAAAAGAGATGTGTGTTTTCCTCCTGGTGTATCCACACAGACTGGAGCCAGGGGGGATTATGTTTATAAGAATATTGTACCATTCTTCAATTTTGACACGTTCAGCTAGGACCATGAGTGAAGAATTTTGGAAGAAGTGTGGGGCCCGTGAATCACAGAGTCACAGACTGGCCCGGGTTTGGAGGGACCTCAAGGATCATGAATCTCCAACTCCCCTACCACAGGCAGGGCCACCAACCTCCACATGTAATACTAGACCAGGCTGCCTGGGGCCCCGTCCAACCTGGCCTTGAACACCTCCAGGGACAGGGCATCCACAAGCTCTCTGGGCAGCTTGTTCCAGCACCTCACCACTCTCTCTGTAAAGAACTTCCCCCTGAACATCCAACCTAAATCTTTCCTCCCTCAACTTATAACCATTTCCCCTCATCCTGCTGTTATCTACGCTTTCAAATAGTTGATTTCCCTCCTGTCTGTAGGCTCCTTTTAGGTACTGAAAGGCTGCAATGAGGTCACCGCACAGCCTTCTTTTCTGCAGGCTGAACAAGCCCAGCTCCATCAGCCTGTCTTCATAGGGGAGGTGCTCCAGCCCCCTCATCATCTTTCTGGCTCTTCTCTGGACCCTCTCCAACATCTCTCTGTCTTTCTTGTACTGGGGGCTCCAAGCTTGTACACAGTTCTCCAGATGGGGCCTCACAAGAGCAGAGTAGAGGGGGACAATCACCTCCCTGCCCCTGCTGGCCACCCCTCTTCTGATGGAGCCCAGGATACCACTTGCTTTCCAAGCTGCAAGAGCACACTGCTGGCTCATGTTCAGTTTTTCATTCATCAGGACCCCTAGGACCTTCTCTGCAGAGCTACTCTCAAGAACCACGCCTTCCAGCCTGTATAAATGCCTTGGATTCCTCCAGCCCAAGTGCAAAACCTTGCACTTTTCTATGTTGAACCTCAATAAGTTCACCCAGGCCCACCTTTTCAGACTGTCGAGGGCCCTCTGAATGGCATCCCTTCCCACTGTGTCAACCACACCACTCAGCTTGGTGTTGTCAGCAAACTTGCTGAGAGTGCATTCAATTCCATTGGTGACGTCATTGATAAAGGCACCAGTCCCAAGACAGACCCCTGGGGGATGCTGCTCGTTATCAGTCTCCACCTGGACATAGAACCATTAATCACCACCTTCTGTCTGCGGCCTTTCAACTTTTATCCTTCGAGTGATCTGCACATCAAATCTACATCCCTACAATTTGGAGATAAGAATGTGGTGGGGGACCGTGTCAAAGGCCTTGCTCAAATCCAGGTAAATGATATCGGTCTCCTTCCCTTTCTCCACCAATGCTGTCACTCCATCACAGAAGGCCACCGTATTGGTTAAGCATGACCTTCCCCTGGTGAAGCTGTGCTGGCTGTCTCAGATCATACGCTCATTCCTCATGTGATCAAGTATGTCGTCCAGCAGGATCTGCTCCATGATCTTCCCAAGCACAGAGGTGAGACTCACCAGCCTGTAGTTCCCGGGGTCTTCCTTGCTCCCTTTCTTGTAAATGGGACTGATGTGACCCTTCCTCCAGTCATCTGGGACCTCACCTGACAAGCACTACTTTTCAAATATGATGGAGAGTGGCTCAGCAACCACTTCAGCCAGCTCCTTCAGAGCCCTGGGATGCACACGATCCGGCCCCATAGACTTGTGCACATTCAGTCTCATGAGGTGGTCTTGGAACTTGCTCTGCCCTTACAGTGGAGGGGGATTTACCGCCCTGGTCCCACCTAGAGGTTTAGGGATGCAGGGCTCAGGGACGTGAGAAATATTAGAATCCTGGCTGCCAGTGAAGACCAAGGCAAAGAACTCATTCAGTACCTCAGCCTTCTCTTTGTCCATTGAAGCCAGTTCTCCTTTTACATTTACCAAAGGAGGTACACTTGTTTTTACCTGTCTGTTCTGGCCAGTGTACCTGTAGAATGTCTTCCTATTGTTTTTCACATCACTCACCAAGTTCAGTTCCACCTGCACCTTGGCTTTCCTGATCCCACTTCTGCAAGTCTGGACAGCATCCCTGTATTCTTCCCAGGTGACAAACCCTTGTTTGCAGAGCTTTCTTTGCCCTCAGCGTGCCCAGCAGGTCTTTGTTGAGCCATACCGGTTTCCTACCTCCTCTGCCCGCTTTTTTATTCAGAGGGATGGAGAGCTCTTGTGCTCTCAGAAGGCATCCTTGAAGAGTAGCCAGCTCTCCTCAACATCTTTGTCTCTAAGGACAGCATCCCAGGGAATCTTGGCCAACAATTCCTTGAACTGCTGAAGTTTGCTCTTCCAAAGTTCAGGGTCCTGGTCCCACACTTTGCCAGGCCCGCATAACTTGAGATCATGAACTCGACCAGGGCATGGTCATTACAGCTCAGGCTGCCTCCTACCTTAACGCCTTTAATGATCTCTTCCACATTGATGAGCAGCAGATCCAACAATGCTTCACCTCTCATTGGTCTGTCCATTACTAGAACCATAAATTTATTCTCAATGGATTCCAGAAGCCTCCTGAACCTGAAAAACAAAACAAACAAACAAACAAAAAAAACTCCTGAACTCCTGAAAAAAATAAAAAAAATAAAAATCGGAACTATTTTGCTTTAAGTAACTGGTATGAGAAAGCCACCCTAAATAATAGGGTGTATTTTTTTTTCTCTCATAAACATGTTTTCCAGCAGCAGGTTGTTCTTCATTTCTTTTAATGTTCGTCCAGTACATTGCTAAACAAGAGATTAGATCAGTCTGTATATGCTATCATTTCTTCCCCTAAATATAGAGGATGAAATCAGTGTTCAAAATAATTAAGGAAAGCCCACTTTAGTGTCCTTATCTTGTTATCAGAAATTTTGGAGGCACAGAAAACCTTGCTAATCACTGCCTCCCTTGTCATTGTTAGACAAATTACAGCACCAAAGCTGTACGGTGGGAAATGAGATACCAAACTAAAATGAATTATCCACAATGGAGTCATGACGAGAAAAGTCAGTGCTCAGTAAACTCATCCAGGAGTTTGAAGTACCATTGCCTTCCCAGCTAAAGATTTGAGTTATGGCTTTGGGTAAACAGCTACAAAAAGACTTCAAGGACAGAGATACGCTGGATATAAGATGAAAAAATTACTAATCCTGCAGCCTCCCTGTCTGCACACTCACATTTTACTGGAGATGGTCCCAAAAATGTTCTTTTGTCTGCATTAGTGTTTAGAACAATATCAGATCTTTTGTGCTGCTTTCCTGTAGCTAAGCCACATCTGCCCTTTGAAGCCAAGTCCATGTGAATAGCCATGCTCCACAGCCTCCTGTGCATTGTACCTGTACCAAGCTGCCTGGGAATGTCTCCTGTTGAAAATACATGCTATGCAGGAAAGGGTAGTCTATATCCTCTCTCTCTCTCTCTCTTTCTCTGTCAATATAAGTATACAGTGGACAGTTTCACTCTCCATCAAAGCCCAAAATATCTTGGGCTTGAACAGATCCAGAAACTCCAGCATATTCTGGTCAACACATCCTTCACTTCAAGCTGTTTATTACAAACACTGTACATGAGCCTCAGAGTGTGTCACAGACTGAACATTGTTCAGGACTGGTGGAGCTCATGCTGTCAGTGTTGGATTTTTAATCATTAGTAAAATCATTTACCAGTGTTACTGTGCTGCCCCTCTGCCATATTTAAGGTCATTCACAAACTATGTACAGTTAGAGAGATTTCAGGTACCTGCATTTTCTGGAAATAGAGATCAGAACACATGCTTAACAGGAAGGCTACCTCCTCCTGCTCACTCAACAATGTGCCTCAGCATAGAATTCAAATGTTCCTTGAACACCTCCAAGGTAGGTGACTCCGCCACCTCCCTGGGCAGCCTCCCTGCTACATCTGTCTGTGGCTCCCTGCAGCTGACAAACACCTCATTTCGACGGAATTTCATTATTTTTATGTTTGGTCCAAAGCTCCACATGGAGTGATGGGACAATAGGGCCACAGGAGAAAGTCACAAGAAACCGATAGGAACAAGGAAAGGCTAAAATGAAAAAAGCAACAGATCAGCAATGAAAACTTGGCCAGCTGGCATACAAACATTTCAGTGAAATTCATTAAAACTATCCCAGTGCATGCCAAGATTTACTGAACTCTTCACTAGTAAACAGAGATAGCCAAGAGCAACAGTCCTAGTCTAGTAATGTCAAAATCAATTGCTGCTATTCCATTTAGCATTATACTGCACCTAATGTTGGGTTATACGTAGGCACGTTTATTAATTGTCACTATTCTTTTTTGTAAACCTATCCATCAAAGAGTGCAATTTTAGGGGGAGGATATTGAGGGTGCACTTCTCACTCTGGCCATTGTGCAGCAGCTCTTTAGAGGAAAAAAAAAAAAAGACTTGTTTTGGGTGAGTTGAAGGGGAAAGAGAAGAAAACCTAATCACTTTCTGGATTTAAGCTAATTCCTGTGTTACAGTTGCAAAGATGGGATGAAGCAAATTTTCTGCTTTGTTAAGGCTCCTAATCAGAGAAAAGCCAGAGCTGCAGTGAGTACTTGTGATCTTGGTGAGTACTTGTGATCAGTAAAGATTTTTGCTTTTCTGACATTTCTGTTTGTGAGAGGAAGGATCAATTAAGCCCTTCCCCATCAGACACTTGTCTAATTTGTTTACATATATGACAGATTCACTGTATTTTTTGAAGGCTGGAAGATACAGGAGAAATCAGAGTGACACACCGAAGATCTGAGTTCATCATTCAAGCTTTCCTTCTCAGTTTGTCTGTCTGCTGTACCCATGACAGAGGACACAAAGGAACTAATGAAGGAGCAGACTGTTTTGCCCAGTCAGGCACAACAGAATTTCACTATGGAAGTTCCATTAGACAGTTACAGGCTGAGACCTAAAACTGCATAGTGGATGTAGGGGTTACACATCTGCCTTCTGTGTGGAACACATTTCATGCCGTTGAATTAGCAATGAAATAAATGTCAGCATCTGAGCTGAAGAAAGCCTATTCTCTCTTTATTGTATCATACAGACAGCTGCTCAGAGAACTCCTTCAGCAATTATTTTTGGCTTTCATTGTCATCCTTAAGAAAGTTCAGCATAAAACACAATAAAAATCAGATTATTTAATATGGTACCGTTCAAGTTACATTCAGCTGTTCAGAAATTCCTTTTGGCATTGCATGGAGCAATTGATAGTGTGAAAGCTGATGTCATCTCCGTGGTCTCTAATGGCAGTCCCTAATGGGGAGCCAGCAATGCTGTGTTGTTCAGTAGCTTTGCACTGCTGAAAGAGAGGGGCCCCATGCAGCAAATTAAGAGCAGAAGAAATATGTTAAGGAGCTAGGGGAAGTGCAGACGGAAAACAGCTATACCACAAGAAATTCCTGAGTTTATTTGCAACTGAGGCTTGCTTGAGACTTAGTGGTGGAGACCAGAGGGATTTTTGATGCTCTGTTCTTCTGGCTTAGATTATTAGTAAGTGCTATTTTTAGTATCACTTATTACATAAGTATCTGTCTGAAGCCACCCTCAGAGCAAGGTTTCTAGGCATTTCTAGACAAAGGTATGTGTTCAGGGATAGTAAACCTATCACTTTCTGGCAGGCAAGCATGCATGAACATACATGCACAATCTGTCCAATTCGGCTTTAAAATGTAGGTTTTCTGAGCTGGATGTTATACAACCATGGTGCACATGAGCTGTGAATGTGTCTCAGATTTCCAGTCACACAGCAACCAGCCAGAGCTGCTGTGAATGCACAATAAGGTTTCAGTTGTTAGACACACGGTAATCCCAGGAGAGGGTCCTGCAAAATTTGGCCTGAGAAAACTGTGATTGGGAAGAAAGAAGGCACAGAAAGACAGGCTAAAAATAAAGATGTCATGCTTAGCAGTGGTTCAAAGAAGCTCCTGCTGGTAGTAGAGCTGCAGCAGCCTGTCCCCCCATGCTTTCAGCCATCCCCGTAGCTACTCCATGCCTTCCTGCTCGCCGTAGGTGTTGATTACAGAGACTTTGGCACAGGAGGGCAGCCTTCCCCAGACATATAAACTTTGCATACTCACCACTGTCTGAATACAGAATGTGTAATACACGACTGAGTTTTTGCATTTTTGTCACTTTGAAGAAGCACACTATAGTCAGTTCTCAGTGTAGTACTGAGATTTGAAGATAAAGATGAAAAGGAAAGCCTTTTCTGTCTGCAGTTCCATTAGTGACTTCCGATGGTCAGAAATAGGAATGAAATGTATGGTCTTGTTTAGAATACACAACTCAAATATGCGATGCTGTTTCGGACAGTGTATGTGACTATCTTTGATTGAAGCATCCCATGGTCAGATAAGTACAGTATAAGAATGTGAGCAACACATAAAGAAACCACTTGTGAAGGTGAAAAAGTGCTTGAACCTGTTAATGAAGGTAAACCTGAAGGGGAGAATAACACCCTGCTTTGGAGTGGGAAGTAAGTGAAGGAGCCTTTCAGAGCCAGTTCCAAGGACAGCCAGCGTGCCCTGACCCTAGACAGCATGGTGTAGTGAGCAGCAATGTCTGTTTGTGCCAGAAGGTAGGGGCAGCTCCCTATCCGCAGCAAACCTCGGCAGGGTGTGCAGAGAGGCCCCAGCATACTGCTAGGCACAGCATTTCTCTCCTTCGCTTGGCCTCTGCTGAGCTCAGCACTTCTTCACAGAGGGCTCTTGCTGATCCAAGTCTGCATTTTCAGAATTAGCTTCTTCAACATCCCACCTATATAAGAGGAAATAGACAACTAAAACTAGCCATATTCCATAAAACCTCTAAAGCAAGGTTCTTTTCATAGATCAAGGAAGAAACTTTCACCTATTATTAGAAAGATGCTTCTGTGTCATTAAAACAGCATTTCTGGTTTCTTGCTTTATTTCAAGAATAGCATATGTAAGAGAAATACAGGTTCACACTTGTGGTGTGAACTCAGCAACACCAGCAAAAAAACTCTCCTGACTACAAGCAGACACTTGATGCAGCATGCCATTGTCTATAGAAAAAAATGCCAACAACCAAAATTAATGCAAAGGCCACTTTTGTCCTTTTTTTTTTTTAGCCCAAAGACTGCAAAGACATCCAAATTGAGGGCTCTGTACTGAGCTGCAGTACAGCCTATAATAATTGGGTCTGTGCAGCCAATGGAGTGGTGCCCATCCTACAGCACTTCAGCTATATTTGTAGAAATGCTCCATTTTTTAACAGAACACTTAACTTAGTTGAATGATACTTCTATTTTCACAGCAGCGTTTTCAGCCAAGACTTGTAACATGAAGTTTTATTGCTATTTTTTAGAAAAGAAGATGCTGCAAAAGCCTTACTCCACTCCTTTCTCATTAAGCTAAATGCCTGCAAATCGCGTCTGTTTTGTTTTGGAAGCTGAAGTGCTACCGAGCACAGTGTCAGCAGAGGGAGCCGTCTGCTTGGCTCCCAAGGCCCGCGGATTGACAGGGAAATTTGGTTTTCTGGTTTGTGAAATGCAGTACCTGGAGAAAAAGGCTTGCAGGGCGAGGACAGCAAGGCTGAACAGGGGAAGAGCAGTTTGTTACCAGGTATTCAGGAGTGCGACCTATATGCAGTTCTGTCTGCTTTTTCTTGCTGCACTCTTTGCCATTGTTGTAACTGAACAGATACCTCTTTCCCCGTTACTCTGCTCCTGACTTACAAGGTTCGGGAGCTGTTTTAAGGGCTTTCTTCAAGCAGAAAATACTTTTTTTTTTTTTTTTTTTTTAACCTCTAGGCTTTCACGAAAAGCGCTCGTGGTATGAGAACAGGCACAGCGTCCAGGTGTGGGCCCGGCCGTTTGTTGCAGCCCTATTATTTCCGATGTCCAGCAGAGGTCAGGGTTTTTCTATGGATGCGACACCACCCCGGGCTGAGCGGTGCTCGGCCGTGTGCTGACTGACAGGTAACGCAGGGCTGCCCTCCGTGCTGGGAAGTGGGACTGCTACTGCAGTGGCAGGCCAATTTAATGGCAAAATCTGTGCTTCTTCGTGCCTGAGTGATGGTGCTGCTGTGTGGTGGACCCACCACCCTCATACAGGATGGCCTGAAGCAGTCAGCAGCAGAGCTACCCAGGACCTGGTGCGGTCAGTTCTCCAACAGACACACAGAACAGGTCCTGCAGAATTGTACCTGTGGCACTGAGTCTGTTAGAGATTGTGGCTGCAGTGTACTGGGCTGGTGGACAGAAATGGGAGTTTGCATGTAAAAGGTTTGTGGCTGCACACTTGGGCTGCTCTAAAAGTAATGCCTCCTATTTTACTATGTCAGCCCAGGAAATCAGAAGTGGAAGGTATGGCAGCAGAGGCTGAACCTTCCCACCAACATTCCACTGTATTTTGTTGCTATGTGACAGAAGAGAGGCAGTCTGACAGAATAGTGCCTGAAAGTGTGCATGGAGCAAAGCTGTATCACTGAATTCCTCCAAGCAGAAAAAATGGTACCCTCTGACATTCATAGATGCTTGCTGAACATTTACAGAGACTGAACAGTGGATGTGAGCACAGTAAGACAACAGATGGTGTGTTTCAGCAGTGGTGACAGTGACAGGTGGGTCATCTATCATAAAATCATAGAATGGTTTGAGCTGGAAGGGACCACATAAGCCATCCAGTTCCAATCCCATGGGCAGGTTGTCTGATCAGGCTGCCCAGGGCCCCAGCCAGCTTGGCCTGGGACACCTTCAAGGATGGGGCATCCAAACCTTCTCTGTCCACTGGTGCGGATGTTTCTGAACATGAGATGCAGGCTTTTGTTCACTGCTGGTTAAAATGCAGAGCTATGCACACAGAGTGGTGACTATTGAAAATATGTGTTTTGAAGCTGAGAATTTGCTCCATCAAATGGTGCTACGGCACTTTTTGTTGTGGTTTCTATGGAAATAAACAGGAGGCATTATTTTCGGATCGACTTATGTACCCAGATAAATAGATTAAGGTGATGCCCACTGGTCACTATAGCAGCAGCTCAAGTCAGTCCATTTTAGGGAGTGCAGCAGGTCATAGTGCTGGCTTTCAAGCTGAGAATGCCTTTGAGCATTCATATAGTCATAATGGTTGGAAAAGACCTCTGAGATCACCAAGTCCGACCACCAACCCACCCCCACCACGTGCACTAACCCACGTCCCTCAATGCCAGTCACACGATTAGTGAACACCGCCAGGGACGGTGACTCCCCCACCTCCCTGCGCAGCCTCGCCACTCCTTCCAAGACGGAACTGTCTGTCCCTAATACCCCGCCATCCCCAAGGCAGCAGCTCCACGCCATGCAGCCCCGGCGGGCCCCCTCTCGGCACACTCCCACCCCGTGCCCGTTTCCCCGCCCCTCCGCCCGCCGTCGCCCCCTCCCTCCACCACCACGTGGCCTGCCGGCACGAGCCGCCCACCCCCCTGCCTCCCGCCCCGCGGCGCCCGGCGCGCGTCGATTAGCATGACAAAGGGTCCTCCCCCCGCTTCCCGCCGGCCAATGGAAGTGCACCGGCCGCCGCCAGCTGCCAGCGCCGCAGCTCCACGGCCTTAAATAGAGCAGGCGTCGGCAGAGCTGTGGTAGAGTGTGGGCATTGAGGTGTCGGGAAAAGCTGCGGGCGGTCGGGCGGTCGGTGATAGCGTTGCTTTACGGTACGCTGCTATGACTCTGGAAGAAACGCAAGGACAGGAGCTGGCGCCTGCGGGCGAAGACTGGTAGGTGCCGGCGGCGGGTGGCTGGGAGGTGGGGTGGCCGTTGTCCGGGCGCTGGCGCCGTGCTGATCGGATCGCTCTCTCCTGCTCGCAGGATGCAGGGCGCCGGCGAGGCCCTCCACGAGCTGCTGGTATCGGCGCAGCGCCGCGGCTGCCTCACCGCCGGCGTCTACGAGTCGGCCAAGCTTATGAACGTGTGAGTAGGGGGGAAGGCAGCGGGAGTGGGGCGAGGGGCAAGTCAGACCTGCCGGGGCCTAATGGCTCTCGCCACCCGCAGAGACCCAGATAACGTGGCGTTCTGCGTGTTGGCGGCCGATGAGGAGGACGAGGGGGACATCGCCCTGCAGATCCACTTCACCCTCATCCAGGCCTTCTGCTGCGAGAACGATATCGACATCGTGCGTGTGAGTGACCTACCCAAGCTGGCTGCTGCCGTGGGATCCAGCGAGGAGTCTGGCGAGCCCAGAGACCTGCACTGCATCCTCATCATGGTGCGTGGCTGGGACTGGGAGGGATGGAGCTCCATGAGTGTGCAGTGCTTCTGTAACAAGGGTTTTTCTTCTACCCACTATGGTGACAGCTCAGCTCCTTGCTTTCTATGCCTGAAAATGCTTTGCTTTCTAAGCTAATGCTTCTGTGAAATAATACTGTGACTTCATGCACTCATGGTGTGCAATGCTTTTCTGGCAGAACCCAAATGAAGATGCCTGGAAAGACCCAGCTCTAGAGAAGCTGAACTCCTTCTGTGAAGAAAGCCGGAAGATCAATGAGTGGGTGCCAACTATTGCCTTACCTGAGTGACCATGACCTGACATAATGGGGAGGCTGAAACCTTTGTTGCATTCTCAACGTGGTGTTGGTTCACTGAAGTGTGCAACGAGCTGCTGATTCCTTGGATTAGCCTGGTCAAGGGACTGGATTACAGTCACTCAGACTGGCATGCTGTGGGCTCTTACAGAGGAGAAAGGAAAAGAACAGCTCACCTCACCAGTGAGCTTCAGTAGACTGCAGCTGTGTGGAAGATAACATACTATGGAACTGAAACAAGTATTGCAAGTTTCCTGGTCAAGTGGAGCAGTTTCAGAAGGCAGAGAAAGTTAGGGGAAGTGGCCCAAAAGTTCACAGGGTTAAATAGAGTATTGTGACTAGAAACTGTTGGCACTGTCTGCAAAATATGAAGAGAAGCAAACTTCAGTAATTTGTGGACTTTTAGAGACTGATTACCAGGGCAGATACAGCAATTCTTAAAGCAGACAGACTTCAACAGGCCTTTAAGCCATGCTTCTGGTTTAATAATGCAGTAGTTTTTATTGAAATATTTGCTGCTATGGAAGCTTTCATAATAAATTTTTTGACATTTAAGTTCTAGGAGTGTCTAGCTTACTGGGTGGGGAAGCATGTCACTGCAATGCTACTGATGCTTTGCTCAGATACTGTAGTCAAAGGTATGCTCAACAATAATAGGGGTGTTGCTCACATACTTTCTCCCTGGGTCTAGCTTGATCACAGATGTGCTTTCTGAGTTGATAATTTTTCACTCTCTTGAACAGCTGTTTATTGCAACAACTTGCAAGACTAAAGAGCTACATGCTTAATGAGCTCATTATTGTAATAAGTTGTCTTTATGGTCTGCTAAGGAATCACAGTCTATGCTAGACGCATGGATTCTGGGATCACAGGTCTCCAGTAAATAGTATCATTACTCGTTAAATATGAGTTACTCATTTGAAGTTACAGAGTTCCTACTTGACAGAAGCAGCTTAAATGTGATGGTGGCCTGAAGACCTCCTTAGATGTCAAATACATTCAGTGCTTACTTTGATTGAAATGACATAGTTAGACCAAAAACTAGCTCATAGTGAATAAACATCGTATCTGCCACAAACTGCTTTCTGATTTCCATATGTTCTGACAATGGAAGCTGTCACTCCAGAACATAATTTTGTGATGATAATTTGCATGATAATACCAAATATGGTCCAAAACAATTTAAGGATGGGTGTGGCCTTTTTCAGAAATGCTGTCATGAAAAATTAATATGGTGGACTCGTGCTATGTGAAAAGACATCATCCCATTTCTGTGTACAGTCTTTAGTTGTGCTTCAGTGTTCTGCGTAATGGTATGTTCTGGTATACATACACTGCATACTGGCCCTGTCTCCAGAGGAAGCAAAAGCTGAACTGTTCACTTCCTCTTTGGGTTCTAAACATGTTCAGTTATTGGAACTATATTTCCCCTGGCCTGGCTGGCAGTGACTAGAGTACCACTTGCTGAAAAGTGGTCATTTCTGAGTGGTGTCTGTGAACAGTGAGGCTTCTGGGAAGTTGCTTGCTTTTATTTTCACCATTTCTGACAAGTTCAAGTCTAGCATTTGTAGAATATGATTCATTTTATGTGAGGTATTTAGTGCTGCTTGGCATTTGTCACTGTGTCATGAGGGACTGCATGACAACATCAAAACCAGAAGTTAGGCTGCACCAAAATCTGTGAGGGACTCTGGCCTTGACATTTTTGTGCTTTGTTTGGGACCTAGCCAGTTCCAGAGCAAAGAGCAGATGAAAGCAAACTATCCTGAAATCAACTCCTACTTAAAGGATAGGCAGTCCATGAAAGTCTCAAGCAGTTTAAGTAAAAGCCCTAGCAGTTAAGATTAAAGAAAGTTCTCCAGCACATGTAACAAAGTGTAGCAGGGAAGAGTGTGCCCGTTTTGCTCTGTCGCGTAGGTACACAGTTGTACTGAGTAGGAAGTTTAGCCTCCGGTTTTTATGGAAGAAACACGCTGCGCAACAAGCAATGAAACTGATGAAGCAACACTTGTGAGATGCTGCCCCTTGTGCTTTAGAGAATGAGGGGGTGACATTGCTCCAACCATTGTGCTTTGCAGTTATGAACTGTGTCTCCTGAGACATATACAACTTCTCCCATAACATTTCCTAAAATCTCTCCTGGCTCAGTGCAGAGCTTAGCACAAATACTATTAAGTTCAGGTTAGCCTGGAAGTGTTATTAATATGGTATTATACAACCAAAGGCACCTGCAGCTGGAAGTTATACGCTGCTACAAATATTCAGCACGTGGTATCTGGTAAAAGTGGGCTTCATCTTTCTCTGCTCTGTTGTATAATGGTGCAGGGAGCAGAGAAACAGTTGCAGCAGGTTTGGGATGAGTCACTAGGCGCCCCTCCTGTGCAGGGGACAGAAACATCAGGTGCCTGGGAGCACTTTGCTTGCACCTCTTGCTCAAAAGATGAGAGTGGCTGGGACAAAGGCACTGAGGGCCTGCAGGTCTGGCAGCCTTGCCACAGGGCTTTAATAAGGGCTGGCTCACCCGGACAGGTGTCATGGGCTGATGCCACGTGTCTCTGAGGTTAATCGTTGTTATTAATAGAGAGGGTGCAGAAGTGGCATTACAGGATGACAGAGCTTTCGGCTCTTCTTTGGGAACCCTGCCTTTGGTCAAGCTGCTCATCCTTGTGCCACCACTTCATCACCGCTGCAGTCATACACATTTGTCTTAGACAGTCAGTGCTTCTGGAATACAGTTTCTTTTGCATAGTGATAAGTAAAGTTTTATTTAAAATTTCTTGGGTGATGGGTTTATGTTTCTTTGTCTGGGTGTCTATTTCACCATTAGTTAGCACTGACTGGCAGGAATTCTCCCTCATATCCTTCTCTTAACTTCTGTTTTTCTTCCTGCTGTCACCACTCTACTTTTCTCTCTTCTGGTGATAGACAGTGATCTTCTCACTAGGTGCCAATTCTTTTCCTGTGCGCTGTACTGAGTTAGTTGCCTTATTACTTCATTGTACAGCACACAACAGTAAACAACCCCTTCTCTTTGTTGCTGAGTAGAAAATACAAAGTTGCAGCTAGTAAAAACTATATTAGAAAGAGGCAGGCAAACCTGCAAAGAGTGTTTGCTAAGATCTGTGCAGATGCTAGAAAAAAAATATTTAGGCACAAGATGTTCAGGGAAGGAGAGGCTCTGTCACAGCCCTAGAGCTCTGCAGGCTGGTCAAGTTTCAATCAGAAGCAGGGAGGGGGGTGGGGGCTCCTTGCTTTACATATGTTCTGCAAAGAGCTGGCCTGTGTAAATCCCTTAACAGGAGAACATGCCATGGCCCCACTGTTAGACATGTAAGAAAGAGTGATTTGTGTCAGGAGATCCTTATCCCAGTTTGCAGATCCCCTGTCCTTGGGAGGAAAGAGCACTACATATCCAGGTCACCCTGTGTCGAGCACACAAAATATTTTACTTGTGAAAGCAAACACCTTTGCATTTATGACCAAGAGAGATGCATGGAGGAAAAAGTATGAATATTACAGTCCTTGTGGGACATATGTGGCAGCCAACTTTGCTTATGACTGTACATCCATAAGATCAAAATTTGTTGTAAAGCGGCAGTGGCAAAAGCTGCATTTGGTGGAGATAGGGAGCGAGGCAGAGAGTGTACCTGGACAGGTCCTTCCTTCTACAGGGTTTCATGAAAACAGCTTTTGATTCCTGCTCATTTCCAATCCATTCAATCACAGTTCTGTGGTGCTTTACTGCACCGGAAGGTAGAAGCAGCAGAAACATTGTCACGTCAGTCCAAGGCAGCCACCACACAGAACAAAGCCATACACTGTGCACTGTTGATGAGGTACACACTTGGCTGGCCTTGCTGTGCCTTCACCTGTATTGCTAATAACTTACTGCATTGTGTTGTTCATGGCAAATGGCAGAGTATTAACAATAATAACAAGCCCATGCAGGCCAGATCCAGGAGGGCCCTGCAGAGAAGGTGCTGGAGATCGTGCTGCTCCAGAGGTTCTGACTTCACCCCTCAGGCCTCAGCTGGTTGAGGGCATTTTGCAAAAGCTGGTTGCCTCCCTTTCAAACCTGTGTTTCTCCTCACTGCTGCCTCTGCAGTGCCGCAGGTCCAGGCCAAGCATTATGGGGTTCCTGTGGTCCAGCTGGCTCATCTTGCCTGGGTCAACCACTTGCCAGTGGAACACAGCACATGGGCAGATTCCCAAGACTTGCCTGCAGCCCTATAAAAAGGAGATGGGGGAAAATTTAAGAAGCTGCAATTCTTGCCACAATCTGGAAATAAACATTTCCTTCTTTGGTGAGTGCAGAAGAAAGCAGCCACCTGATGCAGCTCTGCAGAAAAATATTGCATAGCCATATTGTTTACCAAAAGGAAAATTTTATATAGCTGCAATTGAAGTTACCAAATACACTTATAGGTGACCAGAAAGCTTCTCAGAGCCACACATGTCAGCCAGTGAGGCTGCTACTAGAAACTAAGGTTTCTTTGTTTTTTAGCAGCTGATGATTTCCTCTCCTAAGGCAATTATGCAGCCTAATTGCCTGTAATAATCATCCCTGTTAAAAATGTGCTGTAGGCAGCCTTCTTTGTTTTTGAAGTGTCTTCCTACCAACTTCTTGCTTCCAGAAATGGGCTCCATGAGTTTAGAAAACACAAGTAACACTGAGGAATCCAGCATTTGATTACTTGAATCCATTTGTTTATGCTGTTCTTGGTGTATAAGTGCATATTTTTAAAAAATACTACAAAAAAAAAAAGAAAAAAGATAATGTTATTTTTGAAGTGTGACCTGTCCTTAGAAGATTCATTTCTCTCTTACTATTCAGAGCTGGATTTGGTGTATTTTAGTTTTCAGTTTTATAACAACCTTCTGTGATTATTTTTTCTCTGAGATACTGATTAGATGTACTTACACTAGACCATGCTCTGCTGCACTACAGCAATATTGAAAAATAATCTGGAAAAGTAAAAAAAAAAATAATCACTGAGTATACTGTACAATGGCAGGATTAATTAGGTAGCGTTACACAACATCCCCAGTAATGACTTTTGTGATTTCGTTTAGGCATTATCTATGTTTTCATTCTAGTTCATTGTTGTAGCAGTGCATAATCATTACGTAATATGTTTTATAACATTCGCACATGAAAACAGTCAGGAACATCCCTGAACTTTTTGATTAAGTTCAGCAAAATACATGCAAACAATGCAGGACCAGAACAAAGGTCCATTAAGCCTAATGTCCTGATTTTTTCAGTAACCATGATAAGGTATATAGAGAATTGTTTCATTATCCCTAGGCACCAAAAGATTCTTCCTGTAGGTGACAATCTGAAGAAACTTGCAGCCCTGGGATTTTATGTGCCTAGCACTCTCTCTCTAATATGTATTTTCAAGGCAAGGTGCAGTGCTTAGAGGCCAAATGCTTAAAATTCAGGTGTACTTGGTTGTGACACTGCAATGCATAGGCAGATCAAAAGCATGTGAAGGTAACTGAAGAAAGAGTGGACCCCAGAATTATATGGAAAGAGAATTTGCAACAGCTTATTTGTAAAATGTATATAGATATTAGAGAAGGATATTATTCAGCTCTTTACACACTCTGGAAGTAGTTTTCAGCATGCAGGTCAGAAAGAGATAATTTGTGGTGTAAGTGAACAGGATGAGCCCTTTGTGAGCAGCTGCATGCTGTCACCAGATTGTGACTATGCTCAAAGAAGAGCTCCAGATTCCTCACCATCTGGAAATTCAAACAAAAAGTAAGAGATGCTGCATCTTGAGTGGTCAACATTTCTTTCTGCTCCTGGGAAAGGACTTCCCTGTTCTGTCCCTTTTTGTCTAACATGGTGATATGCCAATCCAGACACTTCCAGGTAATCTCATCAGCTGGAGGGTTGTACTAATTTACGGTAACTCAGGGATGCAACCTTTAAACTGCCTAAAAGCCACACTGACATATTAGGAACTAGGCTGGCTCTCAGTCTGCTTTGTCCAGTGAGCTATCATCTTGAGATAGCTGTCTCCAGACAATCATAGAATCACAGAATCATAGAATCGCAAGGTTGGAAATGACCTGCAAGATCATCTAGTCCAACCACCTTCCCATTCCTATTAGTACCACAAGCACTAAACCATATCTCGTAGCTCCTCATCCAGGCGCCTCTTGAACACTACCAGGGACAGCGACTCCACCACCTCCCTGGGCAGCCATTCCAGTGCCTGACCACCCTCTGAGAGAAAAAGTTTCTCCTAATATCCAACCTAAACCTCCTCTGGTATAACTTCTGGCCATTTCCTTGGGTCCTATTATTAGCCTAGGAGAAGAGGCCAGACCCTTTCGCACCACAACCTCCCTTCAGGAAGTTGTAGAGTGCAATGAGGTCTCCCCTGAGCCTCCTCTTCTCCAGACTGAACAATCCCAGCTCCCTCAGCCACTCTTCATAGGACTTGTGCTCCAGACCCCTCACCAGTTTTGTTGCCCTTCTCTGGACACGTTCCAGGGCCTCAGTGTCTTTCTTGTAGTGAGGGGCCCAAAACTGAACACAATACTCGAGGTGCGGCCTCACCAGTGCTGAGTACAGGGGATGATCTCCTCCCTGCTCCTGCTGGCCACACTATTTCTAATGCAGGCCAGGATGCCGTTGGCCCTCTTGGCCACCTGGGCACACTGTCGGCTCATGTTCAGCCGAGCATCAACCAACACCCCCAGGTCCCTTTCCTCTTCACACTCATCCAACCACTCATCCCCAAGCCTGTAGCGCTGCATGGGGTTGTTGTGGCCAAAGTGCAGGACCTGACACTTGGCCTTGTTGAACCTCATCCCATTCACCTTGGCCCAGCGATCCAGCTTATCTAGATCCCTCTGCAGGGCCTCCCTGCCCTCAGGCAGATCGACACCACCTCCCAACTTGGTGTCATCTGCAAACTTACTCAGGGTACACTCAATCCCTTCATCTAAGTCATCAATGAAGATATTAAACAGGATGGGCCCCAGCAACTAGGACACCACTTGTAACAGGTTGCCAGCTAGACTTCACTCCATTGACCATCACCCGTTGAGCGCGGCCCTCCAGCCAGTTCCTTATCCAACAGAGGGTAAAATTGTCCAAGACACGGGCAGCCAGTTTCCGCAGAAGGATACTGTGAGAGACCATGTCAAAGGCTTTGCTGAAGTCTAGGTGCATCAACACAGATGGTACTACATCAACAGCCTTTCCCTCATCTACCAATCTGGTCACCCAGTTGTAGAAAGAGATGAGGTGGGTCAAACACGACCTGCCTTTCATGAACCCATGCTGGCTGGGCCTGATCCTGTGGATGTCACACATGAGCCATGAGATCTCTCCCAGGAGGATTTGTTCCATGACCTTCCCTGGCACTGATGTCAGGCTGACAGTCCTATAGTTTCCCGGATCCTCCTTACAGCCCTTCTTGTAGATGGGAGTCACATCAGCAAGCCTCCAATCCTCTGCAACCTCTCCAGTCAACCAGGAGCACTGGTAGATAGCCGAGAGTGGCTTAGCAATCACCACCACCAACTCCTTCTGCACCCTAGGATGAAGCCCATCCAGTCCCATGGACTTGTGACTGTCCAGATGGAGGAAAAGCTCCCTAACGGCCTCCACCTCAATCTCCGGGGGGACATTCTATATATCAGCCCAGATATCCAGATCAGGGCACGAAGTGCCCTGCAGATAACTGGTCTGACTATTAAAGGCAAATGTAAAGACGGTGTTGAGGACCTCAGTCTTCTCCTTGTCTTCCATGGTCACATTCCCCGCTGCATCAATTAAAGGATAGAGATTATCCTTGGTTCTTCTCTTGCCATTGATATATTTGTAAAAGGATTTCTTATTCTCCTTTACTGCAGTGGCCAATCTAAGTTCAAGATGGGCTTTCGCTTTCCGGACTTCCTCCCTGCATACCTTAGCAACTTCCTTGTAATCTCCCCTTGTCTGTCCCTTCTGCCGGAGGACATAGACTCTCTTTTTCTTCCTGAGTCTTGACAGTAATTCCCGGCTCATCCACACCGGTCTTCTCCCCCTACGGCTCGCCTTATGGTATTCAGGGATAGCCTGTTTTTGCGCCTTTAAGATTTCCATCTTGAGGAGCGTCCAGGCTTCCTGGACCCCTTTACCCTTAAAGACTCCCAAGGGATCCGTGCTACAAGCATCCTGAACAGGTCAAAGTCCGCCCTCTTGAAGTTCAAGATAGCAGTTTTGGTAGTCACCCTTCTGACATCTCCAAGAATAGAGAACTCTACAAGGACAAAGACCTCCAACAGTGACAGGACAGAGGTCAGAAAAGGCCTTAAAGGCAGTGACTGTGACTTGTTTCCTGAATTTTGGATTGAATCTGTGTAGCTGAGGAAATATACAGGAAGGCAGCCATTTCTTTGTGCCTGAAGCCAAAACTGAGTTACCTACAGCAAAGTGCCATCTCCATTGGTTCCCAAGAGGTGCTGCTGTCTGCATGTTTGGCTAAGAGAGTTCTATTTTATACAAGTGACGTGCTGACAAGGAAGAAGGGAGACCTATGTACTCAAGAGTCCTGCACTGAGGGCCAAATAGCCAGTGAGTCATGCCCCGTAAAGCTGGCTGAAACGGAAGAGTTTTTCCTCTCATGAAAGTCATGCAAGAGAAGCAAGGCTATTTTGGGCCCTATCACTTTACACATATGTGAACATTAGCCATATTAGTCATCTCTATGTTCCTTACAGAGAGATTTGGATGAAAATGCACAAGAGTAACACTATATAGGTTCTTTTTATGAGAAATTTAAGCCTCTTGCAGTCACACGTTCTCCCAAAAAGGAGCAGTCTTGCACTTTCTGCAGAGAAATTTAATCACTTGACCATTGCTTTTCAACTTTGCTTTTCAGAGCAAATTTGGCTGTTGAAACTACTGACTTCTATAGTCCCTAGGAAAATCATAAACTGAGCCCTGATTAGTAGAACCTTCTTTCTGCATGTGGTGCTGCCAGTTATAAGGAATGTGCAGTGATGCTGGAGAAATACTGAATTTTGCAAAGGCTGAGAAGATCTGAGGTCTCTGTTTATGGATATGTTTACATAATGGGATATAGTTACATAGCAAAAACATAAAGGAAAACCAGACATTGAAAGCCAATTTACAAACTCTCTCCTTTATGTAATTTGCAGAGAAAGTGCATTTCTGCTTTTAAAGGATTGATGCTGTGCTGAGCTGCAATAAGAAGCTGTAAACATTGGGCCACACTATCTTGATTAGCTCTGTCCATTTCAATAGAATTAGATGAGAGCTAAATATGGCATCTTGTGGCTGCCTCTCGTGGCACAGATGCCTAGGAGTCCTGTGGGATTTATTCCACCCCCGATTTTCCCTGCTGTTTGAGGGGCAATGAGAATGGTGATCTCCAGACTTCTTTATAGACATCATACCCATGCAGCCTGTGCCACCAAGGGACTCAGTATCTACCCTGCACCAAACACCTTTTTGCAGGTTATGCACGTAATGTAGCCAAGATGCATCACTATTTGATGAGTAGGAGCAGAATACGATGCTACTTTATGGTATAGCTGTCTTCATTTCTGCCTACCTGCTTCTCCTTCTGGAAGCTGCTTCTGTTTATATTTGCTGTGTATTTTTAGTTAGAGACAACATCTTGCTCTTAATGTTGAAATATTAGATTCCCCTATGGAAACATTACACCCAGCTCACTTAACAAAACAAAACAAAAACAACACCAAAGCAAGAAAATGAACAAACAAAACAAACCCCCTTCTTAGCACTCACTGGTTTTCCTATGCAACAGAAAACAGGGAAGCGAGCTTACAATACTGCAATACAAATTTCTTTGCAGGCAGACAGATGCTGCTGTGCCACCATCTCTGACTGCCTTATCTGAATAAGGAAAGCACTGCTCTTAAAGTTTTTGAGCTTGCATGGCACCTGCGCTGGGCACTGCATTCCTGCACAGTTGCCTCAACCATTTCCTCTCTTTCTTCTCTGATAGGATGATTTGCCAACAAGTGCATCTATCCTGTAAGCACATGGTTGTCACTCCAGCTATTCACACTCACCCGCAAGAGGAGTCAAACAGGCTAGAAGAGACACAGCATTTTTTGCTGTGGCAGTAATGCAGCCAAAATTAAGAAGAGAGATACAACTGAACCATAGCCATTGTGCATACAATTGCAATTCACAATTTTCTTCAAAGAGTTTGCATGCTTTTTAATAGATGTGACCCTGCAAGATTCCCTACTACTAAAACAATTATTGAGTTTGGGAAATTACAAAGGAATTGCTTTATTTTTACAAAAGGGAAGTCAAGGCAGATTTTTAGTGGAAATTCTGTGCTTTGCTTCTGGGCTTTTCATAGCTGTCAGCACAGCAAAGATTTTTTTCTGTTATTTATCATAGGCCTCTTATTAGACACACTCCTTGTGTCATTTTCTTAGCTGTTCTTGCCTTGCAGTCATGCCAGCTCTTTCACTCCTTGAAGATCTGCATGCTGCTTGTACACATAGGCTGCTTACACAACGTTGGTCACTTTGACATTGGCCAATGTATTTGTACAGATAGAATGTCTTACAGTGCAGACGTGTTCCTCTAAGTTTCGCATTCTAGGGCCCGGATTGGACTTGTTTCATCTTTTCACATCTGGATACATGCCTTTGTTAGACTACATGTTTGTCTATGTTGAACTTTCAGGAAGAGCTGTAGCTTGAGAAGTTTGGCCATTTCACACGCAAAATTAGAGGAAAAATGCATTTTTAGACTTTCTAGAGTCATTCACCAGCAAAACTTGGCTCTACTTTGAAGCTGACCTTTCTGAATAGGCAGCAGAGAAGAGTAGGTTTCAGATATCTTCTGGCCTCTCTGGAAACCTTTGCCATGTGACCAGCTTTCCACCATAACTTCTCTGGATTCTCCAGAGCAGGAAATTGAGGATTTTTCCTGGCTGGCATGCCTCTGTTTGCCAGCATGACAGCAACAGGATGCAGAAGCAGTTAACAGGGCAGGCACCCACCTGCTTGGCTCCTTGGACAGCCCTAAGGCAAGTGGGGAGCCTCTCTCTGCTGAGAAAAACCTGCAAATTAGGGAAACAGTGAGTGATTTCCACCCCATGTATTGAATAGCTGCTCACTGTATCCTTCCTGGACATCTGTTGCTGGTAGTTACTGTGAGAAAGGGAAGCAGGCTGTGCTACGAGGTATGAAGGATAGCCATAATTATTTCTATGTGCATAGTCCCAGTGCCATTCCCATTCCTATGTACAACAACTGATCTGGGGGCTTAGTGAAGGGAAATGTCTACAGAAATGCAGAATGTAGGTTTTTAAATTCTCTTCAGTGAAGATTGTTCAGATATCTCCCAAAAGCCCAAATAAGAACAATTGCAGTTCAGTTGTTTTCCCATACCTGTGTTTTAGGGTAAGATGAATCTTGGCATCATGCTCACTAATAAGTAATTTGAATGACATAATTAAACAAATAGTTTCATTGAGATTGTATGGAGAAAGTCTTCCATCCTACCAAAGATAGATAACTACAAATGCTACGTGAACATGTGATGGCTTTATGTATACATGGCTCTTTGGGCACTGGATGTTCTTTGTGCATTCAAGACCAAGTATAGATTTCTGACAGTATGACTAAGAACGTCAGACTCCCAAGTATTCCTTTTTTATCTTTTCAGGCAATTATGTACAATTATGAAAAAGATGGAAAATGATGGAAAAGATGTCAAATGTAGTAATATTATGCTTAATGTGCATGGCAGGGCATGGAAGCAACTGATTAGCATAGTAGAAATAAAGTTTGCCTGTGCTTTTTGGCTTTGCAAGACTGTTCCTCTTAAGAAAAATGTACAGTAACACAAATTAGGTGTCGAACCTGATTCCCAAAGGCAAAGGCAAAAGTATTCACTTCTGTAGAAGAGGCACATTCTAGAAATAGTTGTCCTCTTATGTATCCAAGACAGATTTAATCAGTAAGGACAAAATCAATTTAGGACCAATAACAGCACACTTGTGATTGGATGACAATGAGTTCAGGTTGTTCAGATGATGGATAGCACAAACACTGCCATCTCTCTTGTTGCTTTGGCACTTCTTACTGATTGCAGATGTTTCTGATGCAGACTTGACCCGCACGTCTTTTTCAGCACAAGCTCTGGGTTCTCAGAATAAAAGCAGCTTGAGGGATGACAAGGGCAGTATGCAGAGTGTGTCTGCCAGTTTGCGCTGCTTGGCTGTGAGGTGAGCCTCCTCTGTGTGGGTCTTTTTTACTTTTCTCTTAAAAATGGGGCAGAGTGGAAGATTTTACACAGTTGATTATTATTATTTGTCCCTCACCCAGAATTTGGCCCTTGTTGAATTTACCAGCTATTTACAGAGGGATAGTTTACACATACAGAAAAAGGACTTTGTTCTCCAAAGAACAAAGGAACTGGAAAGAAGGCAACATCTTGGCAAGACTTAGTTAAATGTAGATAGTTTTAATTACAACACTGTGTTTTCCTATCTTTTTCCCATGAAAGACTAGATATAGTGTGTTCCTCTGGTGCATTGGAAGACAACTGTTGAGAGTGGCACTTGCACCTAGCTTGCTCAAATAGAATGGATGCTGCAAGAGCTCCTGCATGCAGGTTTGGATTTTTAAGCACTCCCAATAGATTCCTCGATCACTACAATCTTTTCTTTAGAAATGGAGTTTTGCAGGCTGGAAACACTGGCCATAATCTCCAAAGTCAAGGAGACCTTTTTTTAGAAAACTGGTTGCGTAGTGGGTGCTGCTTCCAGGTCAAGGTCTGGAGTTCACAGTACTTTTCTGTCTCTGGGTTTGAAACCTTCCATCAGCTAAGTTGGAGACAGGATTGCAGAGCAAAAGTGTCCTTGCAGAGCTTGATATCCTTCAGTAGCTGTACTCTGTGAAGCAGGGAGTCAAATTAAGACTTTGACCTTAAAGAAGGGAGCGGTGGGTTTGCAGATATTTTAAGGATAGGCCTTGTATTGTCACAAGATTTTTTTGAAGGGTTTACTTCACATTAGAGAGAAACCCAAATTTAGTTCCAAAACACTCATCCCTAACATTGCAGTCCTATAGCATCTACAGTATTTCTTAAGTATTTCACAGCACAAATGAAATCACGAGGGAACATCTAAAGAGAAGAAAATTGCTAACAAATCAGAGCCTATAAAGCTAACTTAAATGTGTATCCAAAGGGTTGTGCTGAAAGGCAGCCCTGTCTGTTGTGTTTTCTACAGTTTCAACAGCGTGTTCTGTGGGGACTTCAATGTATTATCTGATCACCAACGAAAACCATTTCTGCTCTTACGATGCCTCAAAGGCAGTGAACAATGTGCTTCTAAAAGGAGAAATTCCTAAAGAAGATTTTCAGTATCTAAATGGGAGTTACAGAAGAGGACAGACTGTTTAGCGGGGTCTGGGGCAGTAGAACAGGGGGAAATGCCTTCAAGTTCAGGGTAGATTTAGGTTAGATATAAGGAAAAAAATCTTTTACAGTGAGGGTGGTGAGGCATTGGAACAGGTTACTCAGTGTTGTGGTTGATGCCCTGTCCTTGGAGAGTCTCAAGGCAAGACTGGATAAGGCCCTGGGCAACATGATCTAGCCGTGGATGTCCCTGCTCGTTGCAGGGGAGTTGGACTAGATGGCTCTCAGAGGTCCCTTCCAACTCTAAAGTTTCTATGATTCTATGATTCTGTGGATCATCTGTTTGTTAGCAACAGTGAGATTTAGCATCAGATATGTAACGTTTCAGTATTATCCAGAACAAAAATGCATCTGGAAGAAACACATTCCATTATTTCCATAAGGGCAAGAAAAGACCACTAATAAGGACCTACTGACATCAGAAAGCTAAATCTACGTACAAGATGACCTGTTTCACAGGTGTAATATTTGTCTAGCAACTATTTTTCAGGATTACCTAGAAAATATTTTTCAGAAACAGGAACGTGAGGAGGCCCCAAATTTTCAGCTCTTCCCTTATATATAGATGGATGTGCTTCAATATCAGATGTTTACTGTGGTAAGAGTCTGTTTCCACTGCAAAGCTTTTGCTTTGCCTGTTGTTAAGTCCAACAAAAAAATGTGTAATGGCTCAAGCACTGTGTTGTTTCTACCAATATGTTGGTTGCAGTCTAAATGTAGGGCTAGAAGGCCAATAACTAGGTAAGTCTTACCCAGTTAAGGAAGACAGTTAATCTTCTAGTCATCTCCTTGCCATCTAACAAGGTGATTTTTTAACCTTTTAGAATGTTACAAAGTCTTTCTCCAGAGACATGTAAAGCAGACTGGACCAGGTTCTGAGCAACCTGATCTAGCTGTGGATGTCCCTGTTCACTGCAGGGGAGTTGGACTAGATGACAGAATCACACAGAATCACAGAATCACAGAATTGTAGGGGTTGGAAGGGACCTCCTGAGATCATCGAGTCCAACCCCCCTGCCAAAGCAGGTTCCCTACACCAGGTAGCACAGGTAGGCATCCAGGCAGGTCTTGAACATCTCCAGAGAAGGAGACTCCACCACCTCCCTGGGCAGCCTGTTCCAGTGCTCCGTCACCCTCACTGTGACGGAGACTATGTGACTATGACCCTTAAGGATCCCTTCCAACTCTAAGGATTTTATGATTCTACAATTTTAATTCTGTGTGTAGTGAAAAATCTTCAAAGAATATGAATTCAATTTCTAAAATTAAAAACAAATATTTTCTAAAATTTTTTTACTAGTGAAAATTGTATTAATCAGAAAACCATGAAAACTCTGTGAATATGCCAGAATTGGATCAAAAAATATTCACTTGGAAAAAAATCATTAACAAATATCTATGAAAGTTCTGTAAGAAGTATTTCTTGTAACTTAGGAAAGTAATTCCATTATGTGAAAACTTCTCTATCCTTTGCCTTCAAACGCTTCAGGGCAGGTCCACAGTTCCTGCGCACTGTAGGTATGTCTGAAGCCAATGGAAGAAGTGCAGCTGGTCTGACTTGCACTGGCTTTTCTCCCAGCCCTGGCTGCTGGATGTTGGGGTAGGGGCAGTCATGGAGCCTATGGAGTGGCTTTCATGCAGGAAGGTAGCAATGCCATTCAGGGCCAGCCAGCAAATACCCCAGCAAAAGCCAATGTAAAATCTCCCATTTGGGGTGAAATAGTTCTGTGCAACAGCAAGAGCTGGGACTGCCCAGATGAAGCAGCAGCTCTGCAGTAAAGGTGGCAAGGATCCTAGCCAGCAGGCAAAATGTGCCTTGGTCCGTTCAGTTGAGAGGGCAGCCAGCATCTCTGGGATAGGAGTTTTCTCCCTCCCAGCACTGCAGGGGCTGCACCTGGAGCCCTGTGAGACACTGGCCTACTAGAGTAAAGCCAGGCAGCGAGTGACCACTTCATCTGCTACTGTTGTTGTCAGCTCCCTAATGGCAGCTGGGGGGAAGGAGCCAAGTTCCCAGGAGGAATTCATACGTTGAAAGGACACAGGTCTGGTGTAAGGTGTGTGTTAGCGAGCCCTGTTTTAGCAGCAGGGAGGGCTGGATGGCTTTTAGCCACCTTTACCAGCCTAAATGATTCCATTATTTTTTAGGTTGTAAATCAGGAAAGACTTCTTTTCAGAAAGGGTTGTTAAGCACTGGAATAGGCTCCCCACAGAGGTGGTTGAGTCACCATCTCTGAATGAGTTTAAAAACTACCTGGATGTGGTGCTCAGGGATATGATTTAGCAGACAGTTGTTAGAGTTAGGGTAGTATGGTTAAGTTGTGGTTGGACTTGGTGATCTTCAAGGTTTTTTCCAACCTGAGCAATTCTATGATTCTATGATTCCATGATTCTATGGTTATTCCTACAGGTGGTATCAGGCTGTGCTTATCCCTAGGCCTTGGTCTTTGTAGGAGACTAAGTTGTCTGTTTGCCACTTACAAAAGACAGAGGAAAAAAACTTCCTTATGTCCCTTCCTTCAGTCCTTGTCTCATGGGGCTGCCACAAGTTAATCCACCCCTCCATGTCTGGGTTCCCAGATGGCTTGTGAAGACTGACTTAAGGCCAGACACACAGACCTATAACCCATGCAATAATTATGTTAGGTTGAACCTAATGCTAGAAATAGCTAGCCAAGTATTTGAAAATTCTGTCAGGCAGACAGAAGGATGCACTTCTGTCCATCATACAGTACGTGCTGCTCTCATCCGTCTGCAAACAAGAGGATGCATTTCACAAGGGCTCTGCCGGGCCTCCTCTGCAGTGAGCCCTCCTACCTCTGGTACTGTGTACCTGCTGGGAGTGGAGGTGTGTGAAAGCTGCTAAAAGCAACTGGAAAGTTAAAGCCATTTGTGCCCCAATTAAAAGCATTTCATAGGAAATACATATTCATTAGAAATGGATTGTTCAGGTCTTTTTCCTCTCTTTCTCACCATTGTTCCCTTTTACTGGCTCCTGCCAATGCTTGTCCTGCTCCAGGACCCGTTTCACTTGGCAGAGCTCCGGTGCAGTCAACACACAACTTCCTGGCTCTACCTTTCTTTCTCTTTTCACTCTCACACAAAACAGAAAGTTATTCTTTACTTCTAAATGCTTATGGTTTTCACTGATGCTATCCATTGCAGACAGTGCATTGATGCACAGTGTCTTATACAGACAGGAACTTCCCAGCATGAGTTCAAGAAGCTCCTGTGAATGTTGCCTTTTATAGAAAAACTCTTTATAGAAATTGACTTCTTGAACCATGGTGGTCTCTTGTGGTCATCTTCCCTTTTTTGATGAGAAATCTAAGACTGAGTGTACTAATGTGCATTTATCTCTAGGACACTGGTGATAAATGAACTGAGTATTTTCTTTTTTCAGGCGCAAGATACACCCCAGCTGAGACAAAACTTGTTAAATAAGAAAAAGTGATCTGTATGAATCAAATCACAAGTGTAAGAATTGTCTGTAAGAATTCTGATACAGATCATCAGAATATATGCAGTTCTCAAATGTTAGTCTGACTTACAGATGTCTTGCCTTGTACCTACCCTAAACTGATGATTCCTGTGCTGTTCTTTGTAGCTGTGTTTTTCTTCTTTAAAAATTACTGATCATGCAGCTGCAGAACAACAACAACAACAAAAAAAACACAAAAAACAAAAAACAAAAACAAAAAAAATCCATTCAAGACAATTATTTTCTATAATAGTTAGTAGATGTAAGCAATCCATGAACCAATGAATGGCTAAATATTGGTCACATTAACACTTTAGCAATTGCTTCTGAATTACTAAGATGCAGCAAAGAGGTGAGTCAAATTCATGAACTGGGTATACTGCTAAAATCTCAACATACATTACTGTGAGTAAGACACAATCTGCCCACCTCTGTGAAGAATATAATTACAGAAAAAAAAAAACAAAGCAGCAAAATCACTGATTCTGTGTTTTTCTTCTGTGACAGGTTACTATAAAAATACTTCTGCATGTCTAGGATTTGTTAGCTGTTTGGTTTCGGTCTACTATAGGAATTCAAGCTGCTTTCTCTCATGAATCCTTCCTTATTTCCAAACTTATTCCCATTCCTTATTATAAAAAAAATTCTTCTAGGTTTCTAGGATTTGCTCTGGAATTTGGATTTCCATTCTTCCAGCTCTACTGAGCATCATTTGTCTCTCTCACAGCTCATAAGCCTAGGAAAGAGAATGACATATGCAGAAGTACAAAGGCACAGCACTTATATGTTGGCAGGGAAATGGGAAAATCTGTATTGGCTGGGATTTGAGAAAACAGATGTGTGCACCTCTGCCCCTTACACACCTCAAGCCTGTGAAACAGCATGTGTGGTTTTGTGATGCTGAGGCTGTGAGGCTTGCCAGAAAGGAAAGAAGTGAGATCTACCCTTTTCAGATGGCCAGCTAAATCCTACTCACAATTTGCATTCTGTTGAAGTACTTAAAAAAAAAAAATATGTTTGGTGATTGTTGCAGCAGTTGCACGGATATAACTCTGATCGCCTGTGAGGAGGCAGAGGCAAGTCCAAGGACAGGATTTCTGGTTTGACTCTGGATTGACTTTTCTGCAGCAGGTGAGTGGGGACCTGTTCTTGGGCTAGAGGTGAAGAACTGTAGGCTGTGGAATGCAGAGCGGGGAGGAGGCTGCCCCTGCTTCCTGCCTCCTGCTGACACTGCCTGTGGAACAAGAAGAAACATGTTCACTAAGGGCGCATAGAGCTGCTCCAGCAGCCCAGGTTGCCCACCACAGAGTTAGGAATAAAAGAGCTGGATATAAGTGGCCACGTGTACAGCACACTGCACAAACAGAGCCTGCAATTACTTAACTGACACACATCCCCAGAGCAGGACATAAACACGTAACAGGGCAATTGGGGTCGTGTCTCAGTTTTCCCGTCCCTCAGCCAGGGATCTGGTGGCAGTTTCACCTGCAGCGTACATCTCAAGTGCTCATGAAGCCAGTCATCAGGCTGGCTGCTGGGGACAAGTGGCAAGCTGCAGCAAGCCTTGTGGAGTGCAGCCAGCTTCTCCTTTCAGTGTTGCTATTTTAGCCCAGGCTGCTTGTACTCAGGAACTTTCCTATTATACATATGCCTGAGATGTGATGAACAAATGTTTCAGCAGCAAAGCACATAACTAGGCTTACACTGATCAGAAGATGTTTGAGTCAGAGTTAGGCAGCAAATATTTTCCAGCTATTTCCTGCTTAAATTAGAAATATCAGGGTACAGACTTCCCTCTCCTCCTTATCAAATCTTCTTTTGCGAAAGTAACTACATCTCATATCAGACTGTTTCATCTAGCTCTGTGGTTTCCTTGGCCTTGGCTGTAAACAGTATCTCCCAGAGCTTGTACATCAAAAATTTATGTTACAAAAGCATTCATCAGAGCCCAGAGTGTAACCTCGTATTTCCAAGAGTGCCTAGGTTTCAGGGAGATCACTTTACTTTGCAGACAGAAAGCAACAGTTTAAAAAACAAACACATAAATTAAAAATAAAAACAAAAACCAACACACAAACAAAACCAACAAGAAATGCAAAAAACAAAAAAACAAACAAAAAACAAACAAACAAACAAACAAAAAAAAAAAAAACAAAAAAACCTTTCCTTTGAAGTCCATTTGGTGAGATGGGTAACCATGTGTGGGCTGCAGCCAGACTGGTGTTGGCTGTGAAATGTTGCTCCACATGGCAGCAATGCAAGAAGTTTCTGTACATAGCCTGCAGCTGCCCTGGAAACTGCACCAGCACAGAGCCGGTGCAGCCCCACTGGGAGAACCACACTGGAGATCCACTGGGAGATGCCCCATACCACCACCTCTCACACCAGAACTCCTGAGCCAGAAAGCTTGCTTGGGCCAGCCCTGTAGGTTCCCAGGTCTACTTGTTTCTAATAATAATCCTACATCAGGTTTTGGAATGTATCTGCAGAAGTTTTGTGTCAAGTGAGGCTGTGAACTAGGACAAAAAAAAAACAGGAACAGAGCCCTCTTTGCAGAATAGTGCCCTGTGTACCTGCTAGGCTGAAACCGTCCCAATGGGCCTCTTCCCGTCCTCCTACCCCTTTCCCATGCTAGTCAGGACATCCCAGTTGCCCATACATGGGCACTGAGCAGACACTGAGACTTGGCTTTAGAGTAATGCCTGGCTTTCTCCAACCCTGCTTTCCTAGCACAAGTAAAGGTAGGTTTTCAGCTTTGCAGAAGAGACTGGATGGTACTACTAAAGTAACTTGGGGATGAGCACAAACATACTGCTTGATACCCTATTTACTTTCTTTAGAGTCTATTTGCACTGTGAGTAGCTCTATCAATTTAAGTAAGCTCTCATTCACGTTCTTATTTAAGGACATAAAACTATTAAAAAGGGGGAACAAAGATGGTGAAGGATCTGGAAAGCAAGATGATTGAGAAGCAGGTGAGATTCCTGTGTTTGTTCAGCCCGAGGAGGTGAGTGAAGGCATAATGGCAGCCAGCAGCTCCTCACAGGCAGTAGAGGGGCAGCACTGAGCTCTACTTTCAGGTGACAGTGACAGAACCCGAGTGAATGGCTTGCAATAGTGTCAGGTGAGGGACAGGGAGGTGTTAGGGAAGGGTTCTTCACCAGAGGGTCATGGGCATAGAGGACATAACCCTGGTCATTGACTGACACTTCCTCAACAGATGATGCTGAAGCCTGTACACAATTCTTTCTTCTGGTATCTTACTGAGGATTTATCATCCAGCTTGGAAATGTGCCCAATGACATCATAGTCACCTCCTCTTCCAGACATGTGCCTAGGATGTATGAGTGAGGAATCTTGCCCTTTCCCAAGCCTGCCAATAGGCCAGAGCCTTCAAGGTCCATTTCAGTGGCCTATGAAGACACTGGGACAGGACCCTGCCTACCACCAGTTAGGAATGGGTCATTCGCTCAGGGTACATCTCCTGCATTTTGTCTATAACTGTAGCAGGCAGTGGAGGAGGCTCCAGCAACGTGCCCATCAGTACCTACATTGGGTTTTATGGTTGGACCCTTTGCAAAGGCTCAGCAGATAATCTCAGAGGTGATTTTTTAATGTCAGGTTCAGATAACAGCAAAGACAAAAAATGGTGGGAACTTGGAATAAGAATATCTGGATTTTATTTTTATGAGCATAAGTAAGTGGGATATTTCATAAGTCAGTATGGTACACACATTACTGCTCAGCATTTTGCTTTGCAGATGCTTCATTCCCTAAATTTGAGATTTTGTGCTTGTTGGGAAAGTGAGCATCCCAACTTTGCATATCAAATAGAAATATGCATATGAAATGAATAACAAGCTTCAAGAGAACAAAATGGCATCTCAGTAAATACTCAGCAAGATTTCTTAAAGCAGTTATTTGTGATGCTTGTTTCTGCCTATTGGAGACGAACAGTTTTCTAGAAAGAAGATGGTCTGGACATCTGATTACACCCAATTCATTCTGATTTTTTGATTTTTGATCAATCTGCCATAAAAATACAGGACTAACCTAAAGTGAAATGACCTCTAGCAGAAGTCATGTTTCCAGCAGAAAAGAAAACCTGGGTGAAGAGGAAAAAAAAAAAAATCTGATCCCATACAAATCTATCATGGTTGATTGGGGAATTTCTAATTGAGAGCACATTAATAGAAATCAGGCATAGTTCACAAAAGCAGTGTGGGCTGGCAGCTCTTGTGTCCCCAGTGAATACTCAGTATATTACGATGTGTGGCCTTCAGGAAGCTTGTTCCATCAAGTCCCAGTTTCTCCAGCATTTAATTCTTACAGCCAAGTTCTGTTTTCTAAACAAAACTTTATTTACTAAGGTACGAAGTGTTTCAGGATTGCAACACAGTACTGGTTACAAATCAACAATCCCCCTACGTAACGGGTATTTTTTGTTACTCATTTGATCCAGTGATTATTAGAAGAATTTAGAAAGACACTGCATTGAAAGATTGATATTATTGCAACAAATTGCTGGCAGAAAATGCAGATCAACAGATCAGACATTGAAGACAGTCTAGACACTGAGGACAGTGTTGAGTGAAGACTGAATAAAAGTTTCATTAAATGAGCTCAATCAGTATAGCACACTGTCTATCGGCAACTAAATGCACTGCACCCAGAGCAGAGCACCCGGGCTGGTCTGCAGCAGAAGTGCATTTTCTTCTGGCTTTGCTGCTGTTTAGCTCTGGCAGTATGATGAGCATCACTGGCTTCACTGTGTTCTCATGCACAGAGAAGTACTTGCAGGATTAGAACTTTAAACCTCAGTCACAGTACAACACATGACTACATGCAGTAGACTCACAAACCTCAGTAACTCCTGTTGCTCCATTACTCAAAGTAAGAAAATCTAAATGTGTGTATACTTGTCTGTAAGCTATCTGTAAGGCCTTTTTTTAATAACTACTTGAGGTGAGGGATATGTCCTACACTATATCTAATAAAAAGAGGCCTTTATAGTGCTGGACTGTTTTTCAGAGTACAAAGCAGTGTATTCTGGTTTTGACTGGGTAATATTTACTACTGCTTTATATCACGAGAGCTGGCATACAATAGATAAGTTGCTCTGAAAGTAATGCCTCCTATTTATTCCCATGGAAACTAAAGCAGCTACAATGATCATAAACACTCCACTTGATAGAGCAAATTCTCACCTACAAAATACTGTTTTTCAACATAGTCAGCACCATTACCTACGCATTTCTACCAGTGAAGAACAAGAGCTTGCATGCCGTGCTTGTTACTGTGTAGCTATATCAAAAGCTTGTCCTTCATGTTGCTGTTACCACTGTTGACCATCACCACCACCTCACTGTGCCCACGCTTGCTGCTCGGGCTCTATAAATATGCAGTAAATATTGGTGAATGTCAGTGGGAGATATTTTTTACATGTGGAGTGTGTAGCAGTGACACACCTTTGGCTTCATATACACTTCCATGGCAGATACCATTTTGTCAGACTGCTCCTCTGCTGCTATATGTCACATAGCAACAAAATGAAACAGAATATTGGTGGGAAGGTTCCACCTCTACTGCCATACCACCAACATCTGCCTCTGACCTTACGGGTCAACATAATACAGTAGGAGGCATTACGTTCAGAGCAGCCCTTGTATAATATTTTCCTCTGTATATAACTTCTTTTGAAGTTCTGAATGCAGATCTGGCTAATATATTCACAGAATCACAGAATCACAAGGTTGGAAACGACCTGCAAGATCATCTAGTCCAACCACCTTCCCATTCCTATTAGTACCACAAGCACTAAACCATATCTCGTAGCTCCTCATCCAGGCGCCTCTTGAACACTACCAGGGACAGCGACTCCACCACCTCCCTGGGCAGCCATTCCAGTGCCTGACCACCCTCTGAGAGAAAAAGTTTCTCCTAATATCCAACCTAAACCTCCTCTGGTATAACTTCTGGCCATTTCCTTGGGTCCTATTATTAGCCTAGGAGAAGAGGCCAGACCCTTTCGCACCACAACCTCCCTTCAGGAAGTTGTAGAGTGCAATGAGGTCTCCCCTGAGCCTCCTCTTCTCCAGACTGAACAATCCCAGCTCCCTCAGCCACTCTTCATAGGACTTGTGCTCCAGACCCCTCACCAGTTTTGTTGCCCTTCTCTGGACACGTTCCAGGGCCTCAGTGTCTTTCTTGTAGTGAGGGGCCCAAAACTGAACACAGTACTCGAGGTGCGGCCTCACCAGTGCTGAGTACAGGGGATGATCTCCTCCCTGCTCCTGCTGGCCACACTATTTCTAATGCAGGCCAGGATGCCGTTGGCCCTCTTGGCCACCTGGGCACACTGTCGGCTCATGTTCAGCCGAGCATCAACCAACACCCCCAGGTCCCTTTCCTCTTCACACTCATCCAACCACTCATCCCCAAGCCTGTAGCGCTGCATGGGGTTGTTGTGGCCAAAGTGCAGGACCTGACACTTGGCCTTGTTGAACCTCATCCCATTCACCTCGGCCCAGCGATCCAGCTTATCTAGATCCCTCTGCAGGGCCTCCCTGCCCTCAGGCAGATCGACACCACCTCCCAACTTGGTGTCATCTGCAAACTTACTCAGGGTACACTCAATCCCTTCATCTAAGTCATCAATGAAGATACTAAACAGGATGGGCCCCAGTACCGACCCCTGGGGGACACCACTTGTAACAGGTCTCCAGCTAGACTTCACTCCATTGACCACCACCCATTGAGCACGGCCCTCCAGCCAGTTCCTTATCCAACAGAGGGTAAAATTGTCCAAGCCACGGGCAGCCAGTTTCCGCAGAATGACTTTAATTTCTTAAATGACTTAAGGTCACTGGTTATACAAATGCCCATTCCAGCTGAGTAGCCCACTCAAGTGGCTCCATGAGATGAGATACAAGAGGCAGGCAAAATGCTCCCTTGCTTGCATGAGTGGTGTGGATGTCACTGGGAGCCATTCCCCAGCCTCTGCCACAAGCTTGTATACCAGCATCTCAGTTCAGGGTTTCTGGTCTCTGCAGTGCCATAAGTGGTGGTTTTCCATGCTGGCTTTCCTGCAAGGTCAGTTTATTGCCAACAAAGCTTTCAGGGTGATTAAATCTGAGATGCTAGCAGTACAGAGCACACCCTACTTGATAAAGCTTACTATTATAAAAGGGGATTTCCCCAGATCTCTTTCATTGAGAAGGAAACCGAAGTATGTGGAGCTAGTTCTCTATTATCAGCTAACATACGTGAGATGACTTAAAAATAGCCTGGCAGAAGCTATAATTTTGTCCTGTAGTCCCCATGAAGCCTGAAATGAAGAGGCTTCAGCCTACAGTGTTTACAACCATTCAGACTAAGTAAATTTATTAGCTTCGTTTCTCTTTTTTCTTCTTTACACTATGCTACTTATTGTTTTCATGATTTTATATTCTGGAGTGGAGAGCAATACAAGCTGCTAAGTTCTAAAAAAAGCATCTTTCCAATTTTTCTATTGTATTATCTAGTTTCACCTGAGATTTGTAGCATCAATGATTGAAAAAAAAAATTAAAAAATAATTAAACAAGTCTTTGTCAGTTGTTTTAAATCCCCCAAGTTGTCAAGTACAAAGTAATGATGATCACTTATGTGTGTAAGCAGTGTTCATGTGTTATGCATATGATATGCTGTGCAAGTACTGCACAATGTTTATTTAAAAGTAGATAAAACAGGCACAAACTATTTCAGCTTTTTTTAATTTGAGCAGTATCCTTCCATTACTTCTTTCACTACCTTTGCTGCTTTAGTCCATGGATCCCATAGCTACTGTGCAGTTTGCTGCCAACATAGTGACCATTATTTTGTGAACAGTGTGCAGTTTTCACGTGAGGGGTAGGTTTCAAAATTCTTCCTCCTACCTGTGGTTTTACTATGAGAATTGATGCTAGTGAACAACCTACTCAGCAGCTGGGTAATAAAGTATGCAGCTAGATAAGATGGGTTGTTCTCACTAGCCTGCACATCATATTCTGATGTTGGCAGTGGCACTTCTTTAACATGTACTGGTAACAGTATTAATTATACTAAATTATACTAAAGGCAAAGCAGGCCCTTTCTTTCCCCAGCGTGCATTTTGTCTTGGAGCAAGTAGCTCCAGCTCTGGAGACATGCTTTTTCAAGTAGCCTAGTGCATGTTGCAGATGCTGCCACCACACACAGGAATGCATGTGGAGCTGTGAGATGGAAACTGTGTGCTATGTGAATCAGGTCACACATCTGTTATGGAGCCTGGTAAGTGAAGGAATATACCAGCAGCTAATGCTTTTCAAGTAAAACACTGACCATGGCAAGAAACTGCCCCTGTCCCCCAGCCCAGTATCAGGCTTTCATGGCTTAGCAGTATACTCCTATCATACATACATGAGTGCTGTAGCTACATGGGGAGGAACATTAGCAAATTGCTTTGCAGTGTGTGGGACCAAGGCTGCTTTTTCCATCGTGTAACCATTCCTATAATCTCCAAAACTATTACCTGACTCTGAAGGCAATAGACCATTTGTTATGTGTACAACTTGTCCTTTGCTAAGTCTGGTAAAGAACAATGTGCCCACTTTTGCTAGGAGGATTTTTCTCTTGAGCCATTTTTTTTATTGTTGCCCAGGAACAGACCATTGTTGTAACTTGCATTTTGTACACTTAAGGAAAGTTTTTTCAAGTGACATAAAAGCAAGTCCATGTGATCTCTGGGCTAAATCAAGCCTACTAAAGAGGCAAAACAACATTTCCCATGTAAATAAATACCTTCTTACAGGTCATGAAAATTCTATGGTTAGCAAAATTAGGTGGGTGACTCTTCTCACCACCAAACAAATATTATAGTACTTCTGCTGCCACTGCCTCACTGACTGTCTCACACTGCAGCCACTGCTGGGTGCTGGACTTATCTTGTGGTGGACAAATCTGGGGCTTGCTGGAAGGTAAGAGTGTTCCTGATGACTAATTTGCTTTGAATGAGACTAAATGGCAGCCTGTGGAGCATGACAATGGAGCACTGGCTGCCAGCCTGCACAGGAACATTGCTGTTCCCGCACATCTTTGTGGCTATGGCAAGCTTGGGTGCTCTGCTTCCTACTACCTAGTAGGGGTTGTCTGCACATGAGAGAGGCACACACCACTACTTCAGTGCAGGCATGAAGTATGGACAGCAGAAAATGGAGAGAGAGCTGTTTTGGGTGGGGGAGGCAGCTGGACACTAGAATCACACACACCTTAGAAAATGAAGGTAGAGGTGCCATAAGCCAAAGATTGTCAGAGAAGGAAGAGGAACAGGAAAAGGACTGTTATGTATTCATTGCATAGCATGATCATCATTCCACATTGGAATGGAGAAGGTGAAAATAATACCTAGTAAACTACACAATAAAGGGATTCAGATAATTTTTTTAACCAGCAGTAGTCATATTAGTTTACAGTGCAAGCAGCCAGCATAAAAAGTGGATGTAGTTTCAGTGAACACAGCTAATCCAAGCAAGAAAAGAACAGCATGGACTCAAATGCAGTGACCATGCATATTCACAGGATTATTTCCCATTGTCATGAGAGTGAAGCTAAGAGTAGCATCAACACTCCAGCATGATCCCAGGGGAGAACACTTCCTCCTGTTTCTGCAGCATAAAAATCTCGAGCTTTGCAGTGCTGGCCTAAAGAGAACTGTGTAATGCACTGTTGGCTTCTTCTTGTCCTCAAATCCCTGCACATTTGAGGTAGTTGGCTGAGGTGTGCTGGGCAGAGCACACCTTTCCTGCATCCAATGGCCTCATCCAATCTGCATAGCAGTTTTCACACTTTTCCTTGTCCCTGGGTGAGCCACAAGACAGCTGGTCACTCCAGAGCAACTGTGTACAAGTAGAAATGCCCTGACTCAGCACTGACTGGTAACGCTAGTTTTCACTCTTGCTTTTATTGACACAGAGAAGAAACAATTTTACAGGGGTTAAGGTTGTTACACTTATCTATGAGATCAGAGCCAGTTCATACCGCCTTATAGCTTCCTTTCTTTTTAGTCTATATGTCTTTATCATAGTTTACAGAGAGGGGAAAAGACTGATGCAGAGAAAGGATTATCACACCAGATTGACTTGGCAGGATTAGTAAAGAAAAGATGAGGCATGACTGTTTGGCTGGCTGAGGGGGTCTTTCCTGTGCAGTGTTCAGAAAAACATCTTGGGTGCTTTCTCCTCCTGCTTTTCTGCCTTGGGCACAGGTCAGCACTTCAGACTGATCTTGCAATCAGCCCTTTGAGAAAGGTTATGCTTTTATTTATTTTTCCCTATCAGCAAAGTGTAATGGACAGAGCTTACCTTCTTAAAATCTTTTTTTTTTTTTTTCTTTTTTCTTTTTTTCCCCCCACTAACTTCCTGCTTTTCCAGTGTTGCATTCTGCACTGGTTCTGGCAGAACATTTTGTTACTGCTACAGCAGATTGAATGAAAGTTCCCAGACATTGTTTGCCAATTTGCAGGGTGCCTGCAGCACTTGTGCAGGACTCTAAGAAATTGTATTACACTTCTGGGAGGCCTCAGCTGATTTGGAAAAGATTGAGGGAGAGGTATGGAGGTGGAAATAGCGGCAAAGCTAAGTCAAGATGCAATCCTGATAACTGGAGGACATTGCTCTTTCCAAGAACAGCTTCTGATTCCTTGGTACAAAGTGCTTATAAATAAACTACCAACAGCAAAAGTGCATGCAGGCAGAAAACAACCTAACAGCTCCCACTGATTGATGACTAGGATGGCATTTCTTTACAAAATTTGGCTGGGCTTTTTCTCCTCTAAGGCTGCACAGCCCTGTTTATGTACAATCTGTCCCATGCTATTGCTTTCTCTTTAGTGAAAAAGAAGTTTGGGGCAGCTGAGGGGAATGATGGAATACTGTGAAAACTGCATAATTTGCATTGTTGTTTGTCCCTTTACTTGAGATCCCCGTGAAAACAGTGTCTGCCGATGGTCTTGTTATTTCTCTTAGCAGGAGCCCAAGGAAGATGGAGTTTATTTTGTAACACAGTCTCTGCAAAACAACTCTGTAGTTACAGCATAGACTGGCCACAGAGGCTCTCCAGCTTGGAGTGCTATGTCAGTAGGGCCCTGGTTATTCACTTTCCAATAATTGTTTTCAGTGCTGAATTATCTAGCTCAAAATGAACTGCTAGAGCCAGAATTTAGTATATAGAAAACAATTTCTGAGTATTTGTTTTCTGCTTTAAATTCTTCACAGTTTAGCACCCTGTCATTTGCAGTAACTGCTGAATCTATTGTTACGTAACCAACATGTGCCATGGAGCTGCTTGTAATGGGAATTTTGCAGGTGATCCCTTCATAGCTGCCATAACACATTGCTGCAGTTTTGCAGTATTAGCTACAAAGCTGCACTCATGGAAAGGCCCAGTTAACTCCTTGTTAGACTGCATCTGTTTGCATGTGGTCCTTGTGCCCATCCAAGGCTGATTGACCATATCCAAACCGTGGCTCACCTGGGCCTGGGGTGAGCTGCTGCAAACAAAGGCTTGGAGGGAAGCAGAAGCAGTTTCAAGGAACTCTAACCAGGTAAAAGTCTTTTAATGCTGAGTACACTTACATGTATATTTACCTGTTATAATATAAAACAGAAACAACCAGGTACAAGTTGTAATGTGACACTCAATTTAACCAATGTTAAATAGGTTAAATCTATCAAATTTGGATAGAGAGTAGACCAGCTTCTCAGACCCCTGCTGTGATCAGTATTTCTCCTGCAAAAAATACATTTCACAAGGAATCATCATTAGTTGCATTGTGATGTTCATTAGTGTGTAGGTGCACATGTTGATATTGCATGCATACGCATGTTTAAAGCATAAGATTATTTAAAGGTTGCCTGCAGATGCTTGCTCAAATTGCAAAAGTGTGCATGCAGGTGCCACTTTCAAATGTGCATGTGGAAACCTTTCTAAAAAGGTACAAAGTTTGAAAACATGCGGATGTACATCTGCTATGTGCAAATTGCAACAGGAGTATGGGCAGATTCTGTTCTCAGTTATGCTTTTTCCTCCTTGATCCATGGGTTGAGGTCCTACAGAAAATTCTAAGTAGAAAGCCTTTAGAAAAATTGATTCCTGCAAACTGTCTAGATTTGTAGGATCTCCTTTTCCTGGAAATGGATAGACTACTCATCCTGGGAACTAGTGGATTGAGAGTACATACGACTTTTACTCCTGGAAGATGACTGCAGTACTTATGTCACAGGGTAACAATATACATACAGATATCCTTTCCTTTTGTCTGTTTTAAGGGAATGAAAAACAAGAACAAATCAATACCACCTTAGATGAGCTTTTGCATGGAAATGTTGTATTTCTGGGCCAATTATTTTCTGCCCTAATTACTGCAGGCAGAAATTAAATGGAACTTCATCTCCCCTGCAAAGAGCCACATGAAGAACCAATTACAGGACTGATGCTTGTGTTGATATTGTTGTTCCATTATCAACCATGGTGGGTCAAGGCAACCTTTTTAACAACGCATTTTAAAGCCTTGTGCAATGGCTAATCTTCTAAACTGCAGTGACCCAGGACTACATTTTCAGAATTGAATGTAAAGTTCTGTAAACAAGAGCACATGTGAGAGGTATGCCTTCATTTGCAGCCTCTGTTCCAAAGATACAACTGCAAATGATTTTTATACACAAATAATTAAGACTGCCAACAGGCATTTGCCTGCACAAACACTTCATTTACACACAAGGTCATGCTACTCGAGTGGGTGGTTTTCTATAAGGTGGATGAAACTTGACATCAGCTTCCTCAGGCTGATCTCAGGCTGAGGTGTTTTGTAAGGTATTCTGTGTGTGCGTGTGCACAAACACATGTGCATGCAGCCCTTGACCTCATTCAAAGTTTTCAAAGTGGAATTTCATAGCTGTGATATAGGGCTCCTTTCATATCCAGCCAGCACTTCTGCCCTTTGCTCTTCACAGCAGTGAAGCACAGTGTACTACTACACAACTGTGGCATGGCACCGCTGGCAGCCAGCACCTCTGGGGGAAATATCAGTCTAAAGTTTGCCCTGCAGAACAGCGGCAAAGCCTTGCAGCCCATGTTGACACCACAGCCATGTGCTTTGACTTTGTCCTGCCTCTTTTGTTTGCTAGCATTTGGGAATCTGCTGCAGGGTCAGAGGGCAAAGTTGCTGTCATCTACACTGTGCACTTGTCTCAGCTGAAGGACAACAATCTCCATGCTGGGAACACAGCATGAGAGCTGGGTGGGTTTTTTTTCAACTGTTCTGCACATTCTGCAAGTTTCCACTGGCAAATGAAGTGTTTGACTTTTGGGCCTTCCAATCACACTATTCAGAGAATTAATGCTGACATCAGGTGATAAGATGGGGGAACATGGGTACAAGGCTGCTAACTGGGCAGCTTATGGAGCCTGCAGCTCCTGGTGGTGGTCTGACTTACTGGGTTACTGTGAGCAGTAGCAAACATTTTGGTTTCACAGCAGAAAGGTGGGAAGATCTTCAGGGATCCATATAAAAAGCACTCAGACTCAACACAGTGGGCTATTGCACAGTAGGATATTCTCCTGTTGAAGAAGTGTGACCATTTCTGATTCTCCATTTGCTAAACTACTCAGATTTCAGGAGGAGATTTGACTACCATTGGCAGCTTTGTTGCAGAAACTTCTCATTTTGTTCAAAAACTTGCACTGTGTCTAGTGTGTCAGCCAGTTGCAAAGACAGTCTTTTTACTGCTTTTACATTTTTTTCCTCTTGATCCTCTCACATGCTCAGCATACAGTAACGTGTCATAATCTTCTCAAAAATCAAATGGATCCAATTTTCTCAGTGATTCTTTACTCATTACATCTTCCATCCTCCTTATCATTTTGATGGTTCTTTGCAGGAGGAGATGTAAGGTAGCACGTACCATCAAAGGTTAAACAACTGTGCACATACCTATCTCAACAATTTCTCAGAAGCTGACATGATCTTCAGCCCTCTCCGCACAACCGGGACAGTCTTTTCTATCAAGAAGCCACAAACATCATGCGATTCCATGGTGCTTAAGGGGGCCTCATTAGATTTTTTGATGTTAACTGTGGGTTTCCTTTTAAGTTCATCATCTTTGGAATTGAAGACCAATATATGTCTCTGAACAGAACTCTGCTGATCTTGGTGGAGGGAAAACCACTTGCTTTGCTGTACTTTCACACACTGTATTCAATGCTGGAATTAATTCTGGCTGTGTTCAGAGGTACTTAATATTTTTTTAGCCATAGGATTATTTATTTATTTATTTATTTAATCTGAGGATTAGCTAATAATGAGATTGGATTGATAACAAGAAAGGGTTTTTTGTCTTTCCTTGGAAGAGCTACCATGACTGTCAACAATTTCATGTGCAACCAGGTCTCCAAGCTCCCACAAATTCATGTTGAGGATTAGGTCTCTCCATTTTCTGCTTCCTTAAATAAAGAATAATTTTGTTTCTAGGTGGAAGGTTAGATACAGCCATCCCTGTATTTGTACAAATGCATTTGACTCAGATACATGTGATACACAATAAAGACAAGAATGAAAAAATCAGGTAAGATAAAAGAAAATCAGATGCAAGCACTATAATGCAGAGAGGGAAAACCTGTCTAAAGAAGGCCTGAACAGTGCTTCTTACAACAATGAGACCTTTTCCTGCATGCTTCACTGTAGCTGTCACCTTTAATAGCCCTGCTGCCCCCAAAGAGAGTGTTGTGGAAAGCATGTGGCCACAGTGTGCCCGCTGATGGTCTGCACACAATGATCTGATCAAAGGGTGCTGGCTCCTTCTCCTTCTTTCCACCTCTATGTCTAAAAATACACTCCACGGTTTCCTAAAATTATTTTTTTGCATGAAAGCGAAGGCTGTTTGATAAGTGGTTACATTCATGACCATGAACTGGAGGGAACACAGACCATGAAACAAGGGGAAGTTGGCCTGTGCAAGGCAGGCGCCTGCTCTGTATGTCGTCAGTTGCTTGGGACTATGCCAAGCTGCTCATACAGAAGCTTTCTTTCAGGTTGTTCCTCTTCCAAAGCGTATTGCACAAAGGTGTAGTAAATGAGTTTGACAAATCCAACCATAACATTACACCTGCTTTAAACTATTTCAAATTCTGTTGGGATGTTCACCAGCACCTTCTGGGTGATCATTCCTGGAACGTCTAGGGAACTACTTTCCCAAATCCTGGCAGGTTTCTCCATCCAGCTGCCCAGGGCCACATGTGGGGAGAGGAAATGGTGCGTACCTCTCCTAGCAGCTGTCAGCACGTTGGCCAGAAGCCTGGATTGCCAGAACTGTTTCTAAGAGTCTGAATAATAGCAAAACTTGGAGGGTAAAATGGCTTTTTTTCGCTAAATTAGTAAAGTAAAAAAGAAATTGAAGAAAAATGGTCTGTGGCGCCGAGGTGCTTTCCAAGGACTGTAATCGGGCTAGGCCGTGCCCAGCGGCCCTCCTGTCGAGGGAGTGACGGGACTCCACCCGCGGGCCGGGATTCTACGCTTGCGTAGCGCTGCAGCGCTGCCCCACGACTCGGCTGCGCTTCTGCGCGGTGAGGGATTTCCTTACGCTAAAAGCCCACCGCGGCACAGAGGCCATTCCCTTCCCCCGCTGCCCTCCCGGCCCGTGTCCCCTCGGCCCAGGCCGCCGTGTCCCCGCCGAACGCGGGTGGCCCGACCGCGACCCGCCAGCTGCCCGCCCACTCTGCCCGGCAACCCGGCCACTCCATCTGCTGCTCCCCAGCGCGCCGCGCCGGCTCCGGCACAAGCCAACTTTCTCCTATTCAACCCGCCCTCCCCTTTCAGCGTCCGATTGTTCTTCCCTAATGGCCTTACAAAAGCCCTGCCTGTTGCCTTTGCAGCCGCAGTGAGGCCAGTCGGGGAAAGTCTTAATCTCTTCTTCAAATTAAAGGGACTCCTCTGAATTAATAATGCTGCCAGGAATGCGCTGGCTGATACAAGAGGATGTATACCACTCTTCAGCCCTCGGCAGCTGTGATTAGCTGGGGCTTGAAGTGTCCTGTCACAATATTTCATTCTGCTCCCCCGCCACCCCTCCCTGCGCAGGGTTGCCACATGGCCTCTCTTGTGTGCTGCCTTTTCAAGCCTCCTGCCAATCACGACGCAAAGATGCCTCAGATAGGGTGACAGATGGAACTGGGGTAGTTCGAGTAGAGGCTGGGGCCTGGGGGCACTGGCTGACAGTCCCATGGCACGGATGGCCATGGGAGGACAGAAGTAGGGCAGAAAGAGGATCCCAGACTCGTGGGGGCACATGCCTGGGTCTGCACCCCCTGCTCGAGATGCCAGAGCTGCCACTGGGCACGCCTCGCTGCACTCCCCAGCCTGAAAGCCTAGCTGTGGGACAGGAATGGGCTTTGTGCAATGAAGAGAACCCCTGGCAGCATACAGTTCTGCAGCTGGGTTCTCTGCAGGGACACACTTCAGATCTGGTGGGCCCAGCACATTTGCAGCCAGGTTGGAGAAACACTGGTTTCAGAATGGTAAGGCACAGGGTCCTGTTGGCAATGAGGATGAAGGCATTTCCAGCCTGGCAGGCAGCTTCCATCCATAGAATTTTTCTTTTCTGTAGCAGGAACTACAAATGTATCAAGGGAATAGCTATGTTTATGTCAGTAATGTTCCCCTGTTTTCACCCTATGGTAATTCAGCTGGCCACTGTATTTCCTGCTGGAAAGTCCCTTGCAAATGCCAACATGAGGGCAAAAAGAACACTGCAAAATTTATTTCCTTTAATCTTGATGTGTGTTGAGAAGGAGTACCAGCAGGAAAAGGAAACCCTTTAAGCTAGGCAATTTCAAAATCTGTGTCAGAGAACATCTGTAAAAGCAGTGCTGATGTCCCCTCCAGTGATGGTGGCATCACGACTGGCACCAGCACTGTGCAGGTCTCATGCTGGCTCTGTCACAAAAAACAGGCCCTGTTCCAGCCTGCCCATCACTCTTCAGGACATCCGCCAAGGGCCTGCTGTCCTCTCTGTCCCAAGCTCTCCTTTGCTGATCATGTGTGGTATATTTTCCTTAGTGAACGCTGCGAGGGGCGGATTCCTTGGCTGTCCTGCTTTGTGTGCTTGCCCAACTATCTGGTAGTAGAGACCAGGCCTCCCACATGGGTCTCTGAGATGTCCCCTGAATTTCCTGGATGCCTGGAGTACCTCCTTGGCAGAAGGAATAAAAAGTCTCCTGAAGGTAGCATCTCTTAACACTTCTGATTTCTGTTCCTCCTCCATGAACCCCACAGAGCTTTAAACCACAAACATGGGACTACCAGCTCTATTTTGCAAATAAGGAAAATGAAGTCATGGCAGACCAAATGCTATGGGAAGTGCCTGGGCACATGTTTCCTAAACCCTTATGATTCTTAAATTTGTATACAGTTTCTTTGTATTTAGTGCCGAATATTGTTATTTCAAAACACCTGCTTTTGACTGCATGTTACTTCCTCACTGTGCCTTTGGTGGCTTTGCACTGAGGTAAGCCAGAACAGTGTCTGTATGTGTCTAACTGAAAGCAAAATACATAATCCCTTTGTGATCTCTCTGAGTGCTTGCAGGAAAACTGACTGCATCCAAATGATAGGTGCTGACACATTCGCTCAAAGCAAGTTACCATGTTCTGAAGAGTCTGGGATTTCTCATGACTGCAGGGTCATTAGGATCCCCGAGGTGTCTGTATGCGTGCAGGTCTCTCTGCTGCTGCACCTCTGTCAGTTAAGCCCACTGCTTTCTGCAGATTTGCTCATCTTGAAAGCACAGAAATGCTGCGGTGTCAATTCTGTTGACACGTGGCCTCTGCCTGGCATGCAAATACACGGATCAGCTCTGCCTCCTGGCCAGGTGATGCCGGACGCAGCCTGAGTTCTGCAGTGGCTGGCAGGTGCTGAGCATGGGGCAGGTGTGCCATGTGCCATATGGCCTGCTCAGTGTAATGTTTCTGTTAAGTACTTAAAATTACAGGCCGGATGAGATAAAGCAAGTAAAAACACATCTATGCAGCAAACCAGGATATACACACAAATAATGCAGAAGTTGTTGCTTATCACAAAAAATGACTTGACGCAGTTGCCCACTTGACTGGAGAAGGTTGTGGTAGTGGCAGGGTTGGGAGGGAGATTTGTTTGTTCCATTGCCTAGAGAGGAAACTATGCAATGGGCTGCTGCAGGAGCAACAGATGAGTCTGTCACTTTCTAAATGCTTAGTGTTTGGAAACGGCTGCATGTGAAAATCAATCAAATTCCCATTTTATGATTAGCCAGAAGGCTGGAGAAACAAATACTGCACACTGCAAAAGACTGCATGGGAAAAGGAAATGAAACAGTTTTAAATGTATGAGGTTTTTGCACATCCTCACCACAAGATGTGAGTTTGCAAAGTGAATTTTCTTAAGAAGCTCCTCTGCATCCCAGCAGATGCTAACATAGAGCAAAGAGATGAGATTTGCTCAAAGCTGCGTGCACCATGTATAAGTGAAGAGGCATGCATATTTACATGACCAATTGGAGTCGTACTAAACACAGCGAGCAAACTCACCTGAGGCAATGCACTGGTAAATGTCTGTGATGTTCAATTTATCATTTGTGTGCATGCTTACCATTGTTACAAGTGCTAATTTGTCATGTAAATGTGCATATGTTTGCATAGATACAATTGTCTTTCATTTTTCTGGCCCTGAATGACCACCTTTTTCTTCTTAATGATGTGAAAAGATTGCACGTCAGTGTTGCTGGGGATTGTTTTGACAATGAAGGAACAAGGCAGTGATCTGAGGAGCCCTGCCTTCCGACCTGGGAGTTCTCTTCCTCAGTCAGCCGAAACCCAGACTGCTGTGTGTGGGGCAGTGGTGGGGGAAGCAGGGTGGGCATTTCAGAGCACTTGCTATCAACTATTGTCAGAAGTACATGGATGTGGATTCTAATTCTCTTCACCCGATGCTGCTCCCTCCTCAACGGGTACATACAGGCCGCAGGCCCCAGCGGACAGCTGTGCATTGTGTGTATTGCTAACAGCTGCCTTTTCCATGTGGGAAATTAAAAGATTAGGGAGTTGTGGGCACGTGCTGGCTTCTGCAGATGGAAACAATGCTTGATTTAGGATGGAACTTGTCTGCGGCGGCCGACAAAGGAGGGAGGCTGGAGCGAGGCAGGGGTCAGGGGAACTCTTGCTCAGGGGGAGACAAAGGCAGGGAGGAAGAAGAGAAGTGAAAAGCGGCTGCAGCGCGCTCTGAAAAGGCCTCCGCGGTCCTGCAACAGCTGCTCCCGCACAAGAAATTTGAGACGGTCCTTTCACAAACACAACGGCTGTCAGAAGAATAGGGAGGCCACACTTCGCCAGAATGAGTCGTTTGCAATTGAAAAGGGGGACTGAGAGCTGCCAGTGCTTTTAAAGGTCTGCATCTACAGCACTACAAAATGATTAGTCAAAGTACATTGTGCAACAGGAGGAAAGTGTGCCACAGACCATGTGTATCACAGGGGGAAGTAAATCCTTGCGCTGCTGTTAAAAGTTGGTGCAACAGCCATTCTCTGCAGTAGGGATCACAGAAGAAAGCATCCACGTACATATGCATATGCGCATACAGTTATCATGGCGTGTTGCTAGGCTGCCAAGCAGTGTTGGTACAGTGGGAGCTGTTTGTTTGAAATAACGATGAGTTGCACCTGCTCAAGAAACGGCAAGTTTGCTCTTGTCAGAAGTCAGGGATCCATGAAAAGTGTGGTCATGATCCGCCTTCTTCTGCAGTTACTGCCTAGATACTGTGGTAAAATTCCCACTAGGGAGGGCTGCTTGTGGGTGTCTTGGTGCAGCCATCCTGGGAGAAGCATCCCAAGGGACTGGATACGTTCATATAGGAAAGGCATCCTCTTCTTCCCATGTCAGGTTCTAGACATTTAATGTTAGCAGTTCACACCAATAAATGATGAAGAGCTATGAACCTTTCCATAAGATCTCAGCTACTCAGTACAAATTGGCAGGTGCACATACAGTGAGGCTGGTTTACCACCAGGTTCCTCTTTCGTGCTACTTTTGAATACGATGGTGCCTGACTGTCACTTTTAAATCTTCTAGTAAATACCTGCCAATGTTCAGAAGACAGTGGTGCATGGTGCAATACTTTTTTTAGAATAGATCTTTGCAATGTCATTAAAGCTTTTTGCAACAGAGCTAGCAGGTTTGCACAATTTAATGTCAGAACTACATCATCTGACTTTGATAAGGATTATGTAATGGTCAAGGAGTGATCTAACTGAAATAGATGAAGTAGTATTGGAGATAGAGGAATTTCAGGAATGTAGGCCAAAAAGAGAAAGTACACAATATTAATCATTTATTAATAGTTTATAATTTGAAGATGACTTTGAAATTGACAAGAACAGTAGGAAAAATACCAGAATAGAGCTGGTTGACAATAGCCCTTTAATCACTAACACAGCCTCAAATAACAGCAGTGATTTGACTGAAGAAATTTATGGTGTATGGAGTACAAAAGGGTGGCTGATCTGGGGCAGGATCCTGGCTTGTGGCCCACCTTGATGGGCTGGTTGCTGGTAGGTGGGTTGTGTCATGCTCAGGGGAAGCTTTAGGATCCTTGGAGACTCCTCCCTACCTTTGTCTGCCTTCTTTAGGATGGAGGTGGGGTGAGATGGAGGTGGGGTGAGATAGAGGTGTATGTGGCCTGGGTTTTGCTAGTTGGATCACACTCACCTAAAATACTTATTGTGGTGAGTGTTAGGTTATCGCTAGTGTGATGTAGTGTGCCATCTGCCAAGTCTTTGCAGTCATCATTTGGAACAGGATTCCAGACTTGGCTAGAATAAATGGAAAATATGGGCAAGAAAATATATACAGAAAATTCTGTGTATCACCTTGAAAAATCCAGGTAGCCAGTTGAAAAATGTCTTTTTTTTTTTTTTTTTTTTTTTTTTTTTTTTTTTCCCGCATGGGATTACTGGCATTTTTTTTGATTAAGTATAACCGTTAGTTTTATTTAACTAATTATTGTATTAATGTCATTAACTATGATTATTTAAAATATTATCTTTATTTTCGTTTATTTAAATTTTTAATAAAACTGTTAGCTTTATTTACAGCATACATTTACACCACTGTATTTGCATTGTAGATTTTTTTCCTTTTTTCTCTGACAAGATTTTGTAAACTCAATTTAAAAATACACATTTGTTTTCACTCAATTTATGAGTTTCTTTTCTAAATGATTTTGAACTCATGTGAATTTAAAAAATTGGATTTATACTAACACATCAGAGGAATTATATTCTACCTATAGCATTTTGCTGTCCTTCCCAGTACAAAAAGACAGGAATTTGGGGTGATAAAATCATATGGGAGAGTGTCTGCGAAACAGAATATGGAGCATTGAGAATATATGCTAAAGATTAAAAAGTGATGCACTGGGAAGCACTGGTAATATAAGGACTAGTATTTTGATCTTGTTTGGACTAGAGACACAAGAATGCCTGTTGATTGTTATGTAGAACAGGCTTCACTTTGGCAGAACAGAAAACTACAGCTGGTGTGGCACCACGGCTACTGGCGGAAACAATTCAATGCAAAACAGGTGTAAAATGATAAACTGGGTCGTAGTCACTCAGCAGTACAACTTGAATCACTCTTGGGCATACAATCCAGGTGTCAAATTAATCTTCAATAGTTTGCCAAAATCACAAGTTTACTGGATTGTTCTTACAGGGAACAAAATAGTATAATCTAGTTTCAAATGTAAAAAAAAAAAAAAAAAGTTTGAGAAATTTTAGTAGCTTGATACATTGCAAGGTTAACATAATAAAATACTGAGTTTACATGCAATGTGGGAGTCCTTTCAAGCCAGCGCTGGATGAGCTGTGCTGTGCTCTCCCTGGTGTCTGCAGGCTCACACTGGCTCGTGTAGCAGACTGCTCCAAGTTCAGACTCAAAGCTCTGAAGCTGTGACCAGTTTCCTTCAAAGCACTCAGTGGAGTGAAAAGGCACGCACAGACCCTGCGAGCTGCACCTGCACTGGAGAAAGGAAATGCATACTGCGCCTTGTGAAAATGATCTGATTTACCAATGAACGTAAAAAAATGTGGCTCACCTAACAGCCTGTTCTCATCTGAAGTGGAGCTGTTGCCTGGCACTTTGTCCCTACCACAACAGCTACATTTGGTAGCAGGGAAAAAAAATAAATAAAAAAATTCTCAAAGCAGCATGAAGAATAACAAGTGTTCCTGGCATTTATGAGGTTTCTCTCTCACTGTTCAGGGAATAAAAAGTGGTAGCACTACTGTTTCTAAACAAGGAGAGTAAGTGGCAATATCAGCTTGTAAAGCAACACTCTTCACTTCTCACTTACTGGATGTTATGACACAGTATCATTCATGCTGAAGATCTGAAACTATTCCCTTTGTACACTGTGGTAGGGCAGGAAACACAAGCTCAAAGTGAAGACTTTTGGAAAAATTTGCTTTTGAGATTGGAAGTGAGTGACTGCTATATGCTTCAGAGCTGTTATTGTTAGCAGGTCAAGGTGGACCCTTGATACCAAAAGCCTGTATTTAGCAGAGAGAGAAAATGAGAAGTGAAAAATGGAGATTAATTTATTAGTGCTCTGGAATTAATGACTGCTTTTTGAAGTAATAAAACTAACCAAAATGCGAGATTTCAAGCTTGGGACTGTGGCCACACTGTGCAGCTAGGTTTTGCTGCTTGTAGCCAGAAAAGTCTTACTTACTTCTTTTTGAAATATGGTAGCCTTAGGTCTCTCTGTATCCCTTCTTTGGTTTGCTCCCAGGACTGACTGTCATCTTGTGATGATCTGAAACAGATCCTCTGTTCTGATGCCTTCAAATGTACTGCTGTGTCTGAAACTTAGCTTTTATTTTTCCACCTACAGATATATTCAAATGTGTATTAACTTCAGATTTTAGAAATCTGAGCTGAAAGCTGCAATTGCCATAAAATTTTTCCTCCTTATGCTAGTACATGAAAAAGGCAGGGAAGGCTTTGTTTAATGTGAAATTAATTGTTCAGGGGACTGGGTTTACTTATTACTAGATGGCATTGTTGCGCTATATTACAAAAAGCCAAAGTCCTAGTAATTAAGATCAGGCAGTTCTTTACAATGTGCTGCAGAGACAACAGCAATTCATCAGTGACATTTGTAAATTGTGGCACTGTGAGCTCCTTGCACAAAAGGCACAGCTGCCTGCAGATAACATCAGTTCAGCAGCGACAGTGTCCCATTTGTTCTCTCAATGTCACTCGCTGTCTTATTTGGGGAGCAGGGGGTGGATATCAGCTAGCCCCATCTGCTCAACTTCTAAGGCTGGTCTTTGGGGAGGTGCAGCTCACTAGGCTGAGCAGTGAGGCACTTGTTAGTGGCAGAAATCCTTTGTGGGGATGATCCCAGAGGTAAGAAGAAAAGCAAAATTATGGCTATCAAGAAGGTCTGTGGGGAAAAAAAATTTGCACTAAGATGTACAGTTCTTTCAGAGGTATCCTACTGATTCACATTTTTCATACTTGTAAATGTTTATAGTCAGTGTTTTCTAAGCTTTAAACATGATATTCCCCAGCTGTGTCTTCTGTGGTATTGAAAAGCTCTTAATGACTGGTTCTCCCTGGCTTTTATGTCTCAATAAGTGTCACGTAGTGTGACAGTTGTGCATCATTATGCAGCCCTTCCCCAGGAACTATGTGAGCAGTTATGCTGGCCACATCTGCACAGACAGTTACATGCCTTTTTCTCTCCAGTTTGAGGATTACATGGGAAGTCAGAAAGGAGTACTGTGGCAGGAATGCAGGCTGGAATGTGTGCAATGTTGGCAGAGAAAACTGTTCTGTTCTCCAGCTGGACTTGTGCATGTTTGGGATGGCATGCTGTGCAGCAGGGGCCATCCTCATGATAAGCAAGCAGGAAGTGACCCAAACGGTCCCTGTAGAACAGAGCTCCAGTTTCACTGCTGAGCTAGCTGGCTGCTGTGTTGCCCAGTATAGGCAACAAAAGAGCGTGCAGGAGGGCAGACAGAAAGCAAGGCTTTTTATCTGAAGTGTAATTATGGATGCATGGCCACATGCAATGAATGGCACCAGCCTGGGGTCCGTCCTGTGGCAGGAGGGAACAGATGGAGAGTGGGGATCTTGGGGACAGCCATGCACGTTCCCCTGCTCTGAGACTGCTGGGTTCTGGGAAGCCACACATTACTTGACATAAAATGCTACAGTGAATGTTAACATTGGTAGGATTTGCTTCCAGTGTCAGGAGCCAGACCAGGGTATGAGGTCAGCGTAGGCAACTGTGGATGTCCAAAGGGAGCAGGGGCACATGGCAAGTTGGCAGGGCTTATATCCAGTGCTGCTCTGCAGGCAGTGCCAGGTGCTGAGGGCTACATGGGATGGTGTCCTGTGCTCTGAACATGCTGCACCCATAATCCTTTCTTGGTATCTCTGGAGAAACACTGGTGATACAGTTTCAGTAAAAACTGGGTAACTGAGTGGTATAGCTGCAATAAACACTATTACCTGTGCAGTATCTGCTTGAACTTGCACTACCTGTCTCTGCTCAGTCATGGTGTACAGGAACTGTTGAGTCATGGCCTAAACCACTGATTTATCACCTGGGGAAAGGACTGAGTCAGCCCTGGAGCACAGGTGAAGGCAACTCACCTGTGAGACTGGAAGGGGTTGAGTTTGGCTCCACTTCTCTTAGACCCCATTTAAGGGCTGACCGCCAGTCTGGAAAGATCTCTGGTTTGAGATCTCTTCCTTGTGGATATTTTCCCTGTGAGCCTAGATCCTTAGAGGCAGGTGAGCATTCCTTTCCTGTTTGTTCCTTTGTCATTTAACTCTTGTACTGCCTTTCCACCATGCTAGTCTATCGAACCCTTACACATAGGAAAAAACTGAGAGGAAACATACATTGAACAGCAAAGAGTCCATGGAACCAAATGCCAATTATATCATGTATATTGCTGTGCACGAAGGTGAAAGAATATACTGGGTTTAGTAGTACTGGGCTTATGAATAAGTTTCCACCCCCCAAAAAACCACCCAAATCTAGTTACTATGTGGCCATACTAAAAAGCCTATATTTGAAATCAAGATCTGAAGAACTACATTTTTACTTCTGCACCATACACATAGGTTATGTAGGAGTAATTTCTGGCACTGGAGAAAAAAAACAGGTGTATCTATTCCCAAATATAGCAAATATATGTTGTTTGAGGACACTGGCAGCCATTCTCCAGCTGTGTTTTTGGCATGTTTTTCTCAAGGAACAACAAATGCTCAACTACTATATGTTTTCAACAAGAAGAGGTAGCTGCTATGAACAGCTCCACACACGGGTATTTCTGAGCTCTGGAGACAATCTACATGAGGTAAACCTATCCTCCAAGCAAGGTTTTCAAGCAGCAAATAGTGCATTGTCTGGCTGGTACTATTGAGTGCAGAATTGGTTTCTTGGTGGTTACTGTGGTGTCAGACCACCCATCATGGGTGAAGGCACAGACTGGGGAAACCTCTGATGATGTATGTGGCTCATGAGGTGAACTTTAGTACACTGCAGTTTTATCAGTGGGGGGAGGAATTCCTAAACTGCAATGGGAAACGTCTAGCCCACAAAGCCAATTCTGGAGATAGTGAAAGCAAAAGTAATTGAAGAGAGCTCTAGAAACTCAAGGCTGATAGAAGGGTGCATGCCCATGATAAGCCCTGTGAGTTAGATGCTTATTGTTTTGTAGAAGATAGTTACAATTATTTAATACTTGAATCCAAATAGTGGAAAGCATAGTATTTCAGCTTGAAGAGTAGCACTGAAGTGTGTGACTGTCTATATGTATTCATTTAGACCCGTTGTGTCTTTTTTAATGTCATAATGAATTAAGTCACATTATAGTTCCTTGTAAAAACATACACAGTTTTTCAGTAAAGCCCTGTATCCCATACAATATGTTTACTGACAGCAAAAACAGTTTTACCTGGGGTCCCTATATCACAGCCTGCTGGTACAGTGCTCAGTGGAACTGATCTGAAAAAACTGATCTGAAAAAACTGATCTGAAAAAACTGATCTGAGAGTCTTCGGTCACAGAATTCTGGCTCTCAATCAATCTGCTGCTTTTCTTCAGGTATGCCTACCAGAACCTACTACAAGTTTGTGTGACCAAGATTTGTCTTTACATTTACATATAAAGTTGCGTGTGAGATCTTCCCTGGGCTGTACTGCTAGTGTTCAGATAAAGGAATTTTAGCTAAGAGAAGGTGGGGAAAAAAAGCATCTTATAGCTGTGCTAAAGAAAACTATAGTCTGCAACTTTCAAATGTCAACCTAGCAGGCTGGGAAACACCAGTCAGCCAGTTTCCATTCATCTCTTCTGATGAAGAGAAGTTGGCATGGCACACGTGAGGGTAAGTGCCATGTGCAGCACTGGAAATTCCCAATTTCTGTCTTGAATTGAATCTTGGGTGGGCATGAGGGCTTCCCATGGGAAGGGACAATTCTCTGCCAGAGTGCTGCTGGCGGGGGGCTTACCCAGGATTTTATCACTTTGATTTTTGTGAGTGCATTTGCACATGTTCAGAGTCTGGTATTTTAACCCTCAGGCTCAAGGGAAATAGAGGGAAATATCATCTATATCTTTGTAAGCACACTGGGAGTTAAAGAGTTAATGCTCCAGTTCCAGGTACCTGTCCCAGAAGAGAAGAACTACATACTACATTCCCCAGAGGACTGTTTGCTGTTCTGTTATCACTTCCACTCGGGGAGAAGATAAAAAGTCTTCAGAGGTCATTTCCCCTTTCCTTTTGATCTTGGCATCCTGTGAGCTCCCTAGATTGTCTTGCCTCAGCATTAAGAGTAATGCCTTCAGCTTTTGGGCACTCTCATTTTATTTGATTTGTTAGCTTCAATTCTATTATTGTATATTGTATTATAGTGCGTTATCTTGCATTTCAATATTTTATTTAGTAAATTAGTTTGTTTCTCCTCGGATTGTTTGCAGCTGTTTTGTTTTTTGGCACATCTCTCTACACTTTTTCCCTTTTTCCCGGGACACAGATCCATGAATCCCTCTGCCCCCCTAGTCATCGAACTGGGACAAATCAGCCTATAAACCATTAACAAGAGCTTAGCAGCAGATTAGCCTCATCTGCCATGTTGCCTCTCTGGTTCTGGTTCAGCAGAGATCTGGGAACACCCTTTTCAGACAGTGTGTTTGGCTGCTATGCAGAATGCTTGAGCCTGCTTCTGGATTTGACTCAAAGGAAGCATAAGGCAATGAAGCCAGTGCACCTGCTGGAGTGCCCTGGGGCTGAGCTCCAGGTTTCCATCCAGAAATCAGAAAGTAGGAGGAAGGAAGAATAATACAGACTGTCAGGAGGGTGAGTAGTCTGAATATGTGCTGGAGCTATGGGAGAACAGGCAGTGATGGTGAGGAGATGAGGCTGCATGTGTGCACTTTGTTAAGTGTCTGGGGAATATAAAGTCTTATCTGAATATAATTATATAAATGTTTTATGCCTTTCAACAGTGTGAGAAATGTTGTAGCATGATGGAATACTTAGCTGACAAATTCAGCTAAGTTCAGCGTTAGCAAGATTTTGCTCTTCAAGTGTGAATCAGTGTGTGCATCTGATATAGATTGGTTTCTTTAGCAATAGGGACCAGTGCATTCGTTTAAGAACCGATATATTAGTTTAGCAAAAGGAATCTCTAGGTGACTGTTCTAAAACTTTCTTTTTCAGCTTTAGTGAATCACAGAATGGCCTGGGTTGAAGAAGACCACAATGATCATCTAGACTCAATACCCTGCTGTGTGCATACCACCAGACCAGGCTGCCCAGAGCCACATTCAGCCTAGCCTTGAATGCCTCCAGGGATGGGGCATCCACAGCCTCCTTGGGCAACCTGTTCCAGTGTGTCACCACCCTCTGTGTGAAAAAACTTCCTCTTAATAGCTAACCTAAACCTTCCCTGTCTCAGTTTAAAACTATTTCCCCTTGTTCTATCGCTATCCACCCTCGTAAACAGCCATTCCCCCTCCTGTTTATAAGCTCCCTTCAAGTATTGGAAGGCCACAATGAGGTCTCCCCAGAGCCTTCTCTTCTCCAAACTAGACAAGCCCAGTTCCCTCAACCTTTCTTCATAGGAGAGTGGCTCCAGCCCTCTGATCATCTTAGTGGCCTCCTCTGGGCCTGCTCCAAGAGCAGTACTCCAGATAGGACCTCAGAAGAGCTGAGTAGAGGAGGACAATCACCTCAATTTTCCTGCTTGCCACTGCTTTTTTTAATGCAGCCTGGAACATAGTTGGCCTTCTGGGCTGCAAGCATACGCTGTTCACTCATGTTCAGTTTCTTGTCCACCAACTTTTCCACAAGGCTGCTCTCAAGGAGATCTTCCCCTAGTTCACATAAAACTTGGGATTCCCTGACTCAAGTGCAGTATCGTGCACTTGGCCTTGTTGTACCTTCTTAGGTTCTCATGGATCCACTTCTTCAGGCTGTCCAGGTCCCTCTGGATGGCTTCCCTTCCCTCCAATGTATTGTATTGACTGTAGCACTCAGCTTCATGTTGTCTGCACTGAGTGCACCCTCTGCTGAGGGTACACTCAATGCCGTTATCTGTGTCATCGCTGAAGATGTTGAAGAGCCCTGGTCCAACCTCTGAGGGACACCACTTGAGACTGGCCTCCACCCAGACATAGAACCATTAATCACAACCCTTTGGCTGTATTCAGTCAACCACTGAGCAGTCCGTCTTTCAAATCCAGATCTCTTCAATTTAGGGAGAAGGATATGTCAAAGGCTTTACAGAAGTCCAGGAAGATGACATCTGTTGCCCCTCCCCTATCCACCAATGCTGTTACTCTATTGTAGAAGGCCACCAGATTGGTCAAGCAAGATCTCCATTGGTGAAGCCATGTTGGCTCTCTTGGATTATCTCTTCATCTTGTATGTGCCTTAACATGGTAACGAGGAGGATCTGCTCCATGATGTTTCCAGGCACAGAGGTGAGGCTCACCAGCCTGTAGTTCCAGGGTCTTCCTTTCCCCCCTTCTTAAAAATAGGAGTGTTTCCCTTTTTTCCAGTCACCGGGGTGTTCACCATACAGTCACGATATTTCAAATATGACAACCACATCAGCAACCTCTCTCAGAACCCCAGGATGCACATCATCTGTCCCAATGGACTTATATACATTCAATCATGTGAGGAGGTCTTGGACTTCTTCCACCATTACTTTTCTCTTTCCTCTTCAGATGGTTGCTGCTATTTTGTTTTTGGGGCCATCTCCCTGTCCTTCCTGTTTTTTCCCCTTGCCCTTTTCCTCAGGTGTGGGTTCATGTGTCCCCCCACCCTATTAGTCACAGCATGGGGCTGAATTGGCCCATAAACCATTGGCATGTTCAGCTTCTTGTCTACCAAGTCCTCCATCACTGGCAGGAGGAAAGTTAATTTACTAAATGAGTTAGCAGAATGCAAAATAAAACAATACAGTACAACATAATTAGAATTGAAAATAATAAATAAAATGAGAGATAGTCCAAAAACTGAAGCTCTTACTCTAATGTGAAGGTGAGACTGCTAGGGAGCATGCACACTGCCTACAGAAATGGTAAAGGGGGCATCTCATGACTCATGGACAGTCTTACCTTTCCCTCTGAAAGGAAAACTCAGTCTTCTGAGGTATGTAGTTCTTCTATTCTGAGGACCAGGTACCTGGAAATATCGACAATGCATGGAACTGGTGCATTAACTCTTTAACTTCCAGTGCAAAACATGATGTTATGATATGGAATACTGATAACAAAAAATCATAAAATCATGACAACTAGGGTTGGAAATGACACATAACATTTATGAGGATGCATGGTACATCTTACAGCGCCATGTAACTCCAGTCAGCGAACATCTTGGCCATATCTGTTTCCTTTGAAGGGGCACTTTGTGAAGCAGTCTCTTGATCGTGAGTGAACTGGAGCAGACATGAGCAGGCTGCAGCCAAAAAGCTCCCACCTTCCCAGCTTACCTGGGTTGTGTGGAGGAGAAAGAGTCAAAGACCCAGTGTGTACCTCAGCTCAGTGCTAAAACCAGTCAATGTGTGGTGGACAATCCTGTTCTTATCAATTGTCTTGAGGCCAGCAATGCTGGTCCCACAAATTGCTCTGCTTTCTGCCACCTGCTGTTGAGTGGGTAGGGGTGGAGGAGTCTGAATCCTCCACAGGGCAGTGACAGTATGGAGGGGATACACGCATGTACCAAACTGCTTTTGCAGTGTTATACAATGTTTTGCAATGTTTTGCAATGTTACCTCTGATCTGACCCTGCGAATGACTGTTTTGTGCCTTCCTCAGCCAGCTCTCCTGCTGAGACTCCAATCATCTCTTTTCTGGCAAACTGAACTTTCAGCTTCTTCTGTAAAGCAGCCCCTGCTGTCTGCCTGACAAAATACCATAGGCACCTCAGGATTTCTCATAACACACCAGAGGGAGAAGCTGATCCTTCTGTGGAAAAAAACAGCGTGGTTCCTCTGGTTAGCATGGGCTTTGACCATTTGATGCGAGCTGGAAATCTTCCTTGGCATGTTCTTCCCAGATAGCCTGCTTCTCATTCATACCAAGAATTGCTTTTGAACTGCTTTGCAGCCCTGGAAACTACTGGAATGATCCACCAAGAAGAGGTTTAGCTATGCTGGGTCTTGCTGTATCGTGAGGTGCAAGGGTGCAAGGCATGCTGCCTGTGTAGCAGCTCTTCCTGTAGCATCTCTTCTGAGGAAAAAGGACTGAAATTTCCACACATATAAACTTTACCATTGTGTAAGTGCTAGTTTCCCACAAAAATGGGAACACATGAACTGTGTGATGAACTCTGATGTGATCACAGCGACCATGTTTGCCACAATCATGAGGTGGCGGAGTTTAGGATCTCATGTGGCCAGAAAAGAATACCAAGCAGAATCACAACCCTGGACTTCAGAAGGGAAAACTTTGGCCTTTTCAGGCAATTACTAGGGGAAATTCTGTGGTACAGGGTACTTGAAGGGGCCCAAGATGGTTGTTTAACATTCAAGGACTGCTCCTTCCAAGCTCAAAATCCCAACAGGTAGGAAGTTGAGAAAGGGAGCCAGGAGACCTGTGTGGCTAAACAGAGAACTGCTGGGCAAGCTCAAGTGGAAGAGGAGAGTTTACAGATCATGGAAGGAGGGGCTGGTACTTGGGAGGAATATGACTGTTGTCAGAGGATGTAGGGAGGCAACTATGAAAGCTAAGTTCTCCTTAGAATTAAACCTTGCTAAAGGTGTCAAGGACAACAAAAGGGCTTCTTCAAATACACTGCAGATAAAACTAATGCTAGAGGCAATGTACGTCCACTGACGAATGAGTTAGATGCCCTGGTGATAGAAGACACAAAGAAGGCAGAGTTACAGCTGGAGGCTGTCCTGGTGATTTCTGTACCACTGAGGCCCCAGAGGAAGCCAGGATAAAGGAGGATTTTGCCTCAGTTGGTGAGGACTGGATTATGGACCAGTTAAACAACATGGACATCCATAAATCCATTTTTGGGATGAGTTATGGGATTCACTCGTGCTGAGGGAGCTGGCAGAAGTAATGGTTTTATGATTTTTTGGTTATCAGTATTCCTCATTATAGCATCATGTAATGCACTGGAAGTTAAAGTCTTAATGCTCCAGTTATGCGTACCTATCCCAGCAGAGAAGAACTACATTCCCCAGAAGACTGTTCACTGTGTTGTTATCATTTCTGCTCAGGGAGAACAGATATAAGGCCTTGATAGGTCATCTGACTGCCCTCTTTTTGATCATCAGGTTCTCTCGCTGCTGCTAATCCCAACCACATGCACCACTTCATCACCAGCATACAGCATCTACAGTATCTACAGCTTTCAGATACTCTCTCTCATTATATTTGATTTATTAACTTCAATTCTAATTATACTGTATTATAGTGTGTTATCTTGCATTCCAATACTACATTTAGTAAATTCGTTTGTTTCTCCTCTGATCGTTGCCACTGTTTTTAATTATTTTAGGGTCCCTTGTTTCCCTTTTCCGGAGGTGCAGATTTTGTGAAATCCCTCTGCCCTGCTAGTCACAGAGCCAGGCCGAACCAGCCCATAAACTGTTAACAGATTCACTCATGGGTGCTGAGGAAGCTGGCAGAAGTCATTGCTAGACTGCCCTCCATCATTTTTGGTAAGCTGTGGGGAATGGGAAAGCTGAGGAAAGCAAATGTCATCTCAGTCTTTAGAAAGGGCAAGAAAGAGGACCCTGGTAACTATAGACTGGTCAGCCCTAAAAAAGTGATGCCACTCATCACCAGTCTCCACTTGGACACTGAGCTGTTTACTGGAACTCACTAAGTGTGACCAACCCCCAATTCCTTATCCAGGATGTGGTGCAACAGTCAAATCCATTTTTCCCCATTTTGACAACCAGAATGTTGTGTGGGAGTTTCTACTGCAAACTGATAGTATCTTCCAGTGCTGCAGTGAAAATAATGGAAAAAGCCTTTTGATTGGGCACTTCTCTTAAAAAATCTGGAAAATAAACTGCTAAGAAAGTATATATTTCTGGTAGTTTTAGGAATGAGTCAAGCATCTTCAGAGAAAGATTGCTTCCCCATGTTGCATTTCTCTGTCACTGACTTCAAAGATTAATGTGGAAAGCGTCTGCATTTCTTGTTTTGCAACCTAGCTTCCTTTTGAACAATGGCTGTTATCTTCTGCAGAAAGCGCACTGTTCTTGTCTTCATTTTAATTTCAGCATGACCCATAAATTGGATAAGACCAAAAACATGTTATTTCCAGCCTTCCAGTAACTTTTAAACCACAGCTAATTTTTCAGATGTAAGAAAGAGCTAAAGAACTTTTATAGACTTACTTAAGTTTTTCCATACTGAAATATTTTTGCCACTCCTGATCACATGAAAGTGGAAAAGCTGAATCAGAAGATACTTTTATTCTGTCCATCTGAATGTGTGTGTGTGCATGTGTTTGTTTGAGTAGCATCTGCTTCCCCTCATGAACAAGGCTTTGACTGGGAGTATAGTCTAAGATGCTCAGCTGGAAGGTGCAAAGAAATTCTGCTGATCTATGGGAGCCAGATAACAGGGAACGTGCATTAACACCAAAGCTGAGCTATACAAGCCAGAGGTGCCTAGGAATTTGCAACAAAGTCTATCCTGCTCCCTTTTGGCTTGAAGCTTACAGAAGCTGACACAAGGTGAGCAATAGCTTATTTGAGCTGACCTATACATTTGAGCGTCTACGTGGAGATCTCACAACAAAATTAGAGCAGCTGCACACCAGAAGTCTGCAGAGAAGTCAGTTCTGCAGTCTGACACCTGAACTAGTTCCAGTGTGCTGGATGAAGTACTTGCCTTTATCTTAAAGGGTTTTCATGCATTTAGAAACCCAACTTTTTTGCTCTCCTTAAATTAAAAACTAGTTTTGTGAACTAAAATGACTCTTAGTGAATCCAATAGATCTGCTGGAAAGTGTCAAAACAAAGAAATAAAGACTGCCTATAGCTAAGGTACAGAGTCCTTTTTCACAGAATCACAGAATCCTTAGGGTTGGAATAGACTTCTAAGTTCAGCAAGTCCAACCCCAGACCCTCCCCAGCATACCCACTAGCCGAGTCCATCGGAGCCAGCTCTACGTGTCTCTTGAACACCTCCAGGGCTTGTTACTCCACAACCTTCCTGGGCAGCCTGTTTCAAGGCACACATTTCTCTGGTAAGACTAGGCTTATGAAAATACAGCAGAGAGACATGATCAAATTTTTGAGTTAAAGGTCTGATTGCAGCATTCCACTTGAAAATCTGCAGTTATGTCAACTGAAAATGGAGCTGCAAACAGAAACGGATGATTTTTTCCAGAATTCAAAGAGAAATGATAGTGTGCCAGAAACAAAAATTCAAAATGCTGATGAATCAAGCTCTTCCTACCTACTATGGGAGAAGTGCTTTGAAATTTATTTTCAATACTCTCTTCTCTGACTGAAAGATCTGTCCAATGAATTTTCCGTCTTCTAACATTTTTAAAAGTATGGATCATTAACATATAAAATGCACAGCTTCCGTAATCTGTTGAGAACTAAGGACAGAAAACTAAACTAAGGACAGTTTCAAAAAGTTACTTTTTTTGTCCAAGAGAATGCAGCCGTGTGGGAAAAGACATCTACTTTATTCTAGTCAGCACAATCCCTACGTTAGAAGCCTGGGATAGATTTATATAAGCCCTAGTTCCTCTAGGTGTGCCATGAAAATCAGTGTTAACTTGGAGAAATCATCTGAACGTTTTTGTGCATTTTGAAACTTGACCAAAAAAATCCTTAACTACAAAACAAAGAGGATGCGATCAGTCTCTAGACCTCACCAACATTTTATAGACAAATTCAACAAATGAGAGAAGGCAAAAAGAACAACTGAGCCTGAAAGGTGCTCCTGCCTCTTCATAAATGAAACATCAGCCCAGAAGTAAACTTGACAATCAATGATTTTGTAACTCAAGAAGCACAGAGCATAAGCAAAAATTGTCATTCAGATTCTCTGAGACCTAGGCTCTGCCCTGTTGGTAATCTCATTTCAGAGTGGCTTTGACTCACTGGTATTTCTTCCTACAGCACAAAAGACCTCATTTGCCAACCTCTTAGAGCTTAATAATCTCCTCTTAATAATCTCCTATTAATAGAAATCCACGTGTATGTCTTTATTTTTACTCATGTAGTAGTCAGATTTATGGAAGCAACACTCACACCTGTATGTCTCATCAACCAAGGTTTTTTCTAGATATCTGGTAGACACCATCAGTTTTTACACAGTACTTCTTTGCTATTTTGAGCAAACCTCAGACTTGATTTTTTTAGAGCATTCCCTGAACTAGCAGTATTTGAGAACCCAGCTGCAAAACTGCAGGCATGTTTCACCCTTCTTGACAGATGAAACTAGCGTTGACTGATACCACTTTGTTTATCAGCAACGCTGCACTTGCAGCTGTAGCTTCAGCCTGGCCATGGTCAGGCAAAGAGTACGCTTGTTACTGAGCAAGACATGCACACCTCTGTAGAAGAAGTGCACATTTCTCTGGTCGTGATCTCCAAGCTTTCTTGCTTGCCTCTTTTAATACCTTCAGTTGCTGCAGAGGACCACTGGCCAGGCACTCAGAGTTTGTCCAGCTTCAGGACAACACATTAATATGTTTTAGTTCATATTTGTTTCCCACTGCTGTAACCTCATTTACTAAGTGCTAGTGAGGCAGCCTGCAAGATCAGAAATGCAGATGGGATGGAATATAATCATCGCAAAACATAGCCCATGCCAGAAATAACAGTCAAAATCCATGGAATCATTCTGTAGTTTGTACTGAAAGCTAAATGTCCATATCTTGTATCAACGATTTCAGCAATTGTAGACAACAACACAGGAGTTTCCTTTTGCACTTCTTGCCTTTTCTCCTGGCTCGGATCATTCCAGCCAGAGCTCAACACCTTGACTTCGGTTTTCCATATTGCTGCCTGAAGGCCATGACAGATTTGAAATGGGCTGCGTTTGAAGTGAATCAGTGGGCAAAAGGGAAAATAGTCTTTGCATGTGGGAATGGGAATGGGCAACAAAGACTACTACCAGAGTCTTTACTCAGGGTGGAGAACGTACTTGTATCTATCCATACGTTTCTGGAAGAGCAGTAGATTACTTCTTGCACTGCAGGCTAGCAGGGCTTACTTTCTGGAAATGGTTTCTCTTGTTTCTTCAGGGTTTTTGTTTTTTGTTTTTGATTTTTTAAGTAGGACAGCAGCTTGTCTACAGAGGTGTGGGCCAAGTTTTTGTGTCTCCTGTCACAGCAAATGAAGGATTAATGCTGGCCCTAAATGCTGGGCAGAGCTGACCTAAGCAAGAAGTTTAAAATGCCGTGTAGTCAATGACAGGGGATGAAGGTGATCTGAAGGGCAGAGAACAAAAATATTAAACAGAGCAAATTAGAGAGTAGCCTGCTGGTCATTTATTTTCTAGAAAGAAACAGTAAGAACTCAAGCAGAAACAGGCTTCATAGGGACGCAGAGCACAGAAATCCTGTGCTGTGAGAAGGAAGATCGCTGGGTCTAGCAAACAAAGCCTGACACACAGGTGAGGTGAAGTGAGGTCTGAGATGCAGTATGGCGGCTTCCAACAATCGTGTGTGTTCTCAACACAGCCAGGGCAGTGAAACTGCTATTTAAATTGAAGGACAGTGCTCCACAATTGCCAAAACAGGATAAGCTACCGCTAATTAAACTTGGAAAATGAGGAATAATGGCCTGAAAGATGAACATAGGAAGTTCTGTACTAACATGTGGAAGACCTTCTGTATGGTAAGGGTGACGGAGCACTGGAACAGGTTGCCCTGAGATGTTGTGGAGTCTCCTTCTACGGAGACATCCAAGGCTTGGCAGGATGCCGACCTGAGTGACCTATTGTAGGGTATCTGCTGTAGCAGGGGGGCTGGACTCGATGATCTGTTGAGGTCCATTCCAACCCCTGTGATTCTGCGAAGAGTTTAGCCTGCCAAGAGATGCAGACCTGAGACTAGCTACAGAAGAATAGTGCAGTGAGGAAGAGTACAGAAGAAGGGAACTATTTCTCTTCTGATAAAGAAATAGTTGACATAAAGCTTGATATAAAGCAATAAAATGCAGCTGTCTTCAGAACTCGAGAAGGAACTTGCTGGTTCTGACCAGTGCTGCCATCTCTGTGTTTTTAATGTTTTCCTGATTATTTAAACACATTAAATAAACATCAAAGATTTAAGTAAATATGAGCATGTTGTTTTACTGCTGCAAATATGTGCACTTTGTAAAATGCAATGGAGCAGAACAAAGAAGCCACAGGTTTCCAGTAACGAAAAGGATGATCTTCAGATCCTGCTGATGTAACTAGGCCAGTTTTCGCTGAGGAAAACCAGTCCTAAGGAACCTGGCCAATTGCCCAGCAGCTGTCAGGTAAACTTCTGAAGAAGATATTTACTTTCACACCACATCAAGTATTCCACCCCAATCGTATCTCTCCATATTTTAATTTTCCATTATTTTTTCTTGATTTTCCAATAAAATGTAAAGAGAAGTAATCCGTTATAAAACTTGGTGGAAACTCACAATAACTAAAAATGCAGCAAAGTGGGTAAACAGTGTCTACTTTGTTGGCTTTGAGTTTGACTACAAGCAGTTGAATGGAACAGCTATTTAACACAGGCCTGCACATAAAGGTATAACCAAAAAGTGACATGCATCATCAAAATTACACAATCAAAATTTCTTAGTAGAGCCATCACTATTTAAAATATTTTCTTGTGAGATAGTGTCTTTGTGACAGGACTTCACTTCTTGTGGCTGCAGGATTTACATGTCAGCAAGCTCCAACTTGGTGGATAAAAACTGGTTTGGACACTCAGGACATACAGAACCCTGCAATAGCATCCTTGTTCACAAAAACAAAACAAAACAAAACAAAACAAAAAGCCAACAAATAATAGTCATCTAGTTTTCAAGCAGACCATCTGAAAATATTAAAAACTGTCCCAGCCCAGGCAAACTAGAATCCAAAGAACCAGAGTTTGTGTATGTTCTGCAAAGTTATCAGATCTTCAATTAAAACCTTTCATTATTCTCTTCTACTCGTTTTGTGGCTCTATAAGGCTTCTTATGGATATCAGTATTAACAGTTCAGTTTAACTTGATTTCTATGTCTGTATGAGGTAGGGTGAAGACAAGTATCAAAGCCGATTTAATTGCATTGTGGAAGTCCTGTCCAGGTGGCAGCAAGAAAAGGCCAAATCTCTAAAAGACCACATTCCCCAGATGGGCATTGTTTAGAGATTATAAAACAAAAGAAAAAGGAAAAAAAAAAAATCTGATGGAGTGTGGGGAAACTGGAATGCAGTGTTCCCAATTATTTGACAGTGTATTGTCAGCTAATCAGAAATAAGGGCATGGAACTGTATCTCCTGCGTGAAACTTGTAATTTACATCTTCGCAATTCAGAAATGCATGCCTTGGAGCTCACAAGCCTGTAAGCAAAACAGATGCTGAGCTGACAGTGAGTCTTAGTCTTCCTCCTCTGCTCTGCTGCGGCCACCTCTGGCCTCACAGCTGAAACACGAAAGCCAGGGCAGTCTGGCCCCTCTCAGGTCCACTTCCAAAGTTTTCTGGGTAAGCAGGTGCACACATCCCTTCCGCTGAGGAATTTGGTCTATGCTATCTCAACCAGGGGCCCGGAACATCCCCGCCTGGGCGGGGCAGCGGGCCCCAATGTGACAATTGTGACACAATTGTGACCCGTCCCTGTGACACCCAGGTATAGCTGGCAGGGACACTGCAGCCCCTCAGTGTCCGGCAGGACAGCGAGGTGACAGGGCAGGAGTGTGCGGGTCTGGCGAGGAGCCCCCGAGCGCAGCCCACGTCATTTCCCTCTACCCTTGGCAGTCCCACGGCTGCCCCCTCCCCACCCTCAGTCCTCATCCCACGGGATGGAGAGGAAACCTCCTAGACATCCCAAGGTGGCCTGGGCAGAGAGTGAGGCTCCCCAGAATAGGAGAGCTCCACTGGAGCCCTACCAGGTGACCGAGATGCAGCCACTGCGTGCTGGTGAGTGAGGGTCCTCAGTGGGGTGGGCAGGGCTGGGGCAGCGAGTGCCCCCTGCTTGACACCAGGGCCCCTTGTCCTGACCGGCACTGTGCCTGACAGGGCAGACTGTGCCAGGGGAGCGGGCCCAGGGCTGGAGAGAGCAGAGCTCCTTCCTCTGCTTGTGCCTGCCTTTGGCCCCTCTACAGCGCTGCTCACTCTCTTCCTTGGTTAGATGCTGACTGGCTGCCTGTGTATGAAGTGGAAAAGGAGGCTGTTGATTGCATTGAAGCCTATGTCATCAGCAAGGAAAAGGTACTAGCAGCCGTCTCCGTCTTGGCTGTGCCTGCATCTGCAGATGGTCTCTCTGGCTCTGCCTTCAGGCTGCAGGAAGGATGCTGCTCTGCAGGCCTCCCACACTGCTCCACACCCTGCAACACTCCATCCCCCTGGCCATGGCTCTCCCCACTCACACTCCTTGGTCTCTTGTGTGCCTGCCAGGATCTGGTGCGGAAGATAGAGTTCCTGAAATGTATTTGCTCACTGTGCAGCACTGCTGGAAAGAAGGGCTTGACAGAGGGCCTGGATGTCTTCTGCTTCCTAAACGATCTGCCACAGAACATCGAGGTGAGGGGATATGGCACCTGGGTACCTGCACTCCTGAGGAGGACAGGGTATGGGAAGAGGGAGGCAGGGAAATTGCGCAGAGACACCGATGTGCCGTGATGGGACTCCAGGCATTGCTGATACCTCAGCAGTGGAGGTGGAAAACAGCATCTGTGTGCCAGTGTTGGTCAAGGAGCACTGGGGCTACTCAGGCCCTACCAGAGTTTGCTGGTACTGGGTGCTAGTGGCTACCAGGTGCCATCTCGGTTGTGCTTCGCAGGTTATACTGAATGAGGAGCCCAAGGAGCAGCTAAGCACAGCACTGACATACCACTGCATGAATGCTATTGCTGCCTTGAGGTACCTGTCCAGACCCTGGTTTTTTCAGCACATCCCCAGGGCACAATCTTGGTGGCCCTGATGCAGCTCCCCACGGGGTCTTGGTCTTGCCCCAAAGCTGGTGGCATCAGGACTATTCTCTGACCCAGGCCAGCCCTGTGGAGGAGGAGGTGCCTCCTGGCAGGGCTCCCCATCCATCCCAGGGAGCCCTGCCCAGGGGAGGACCTGTTCCACCCCTGCCTCAGCACCGAGGCACTGCTCCTAACATCAAGGTCTCTGTATTTGCAGTGAAGTGAGCGCAATTTCAGAGGACGAAATACTACATCTCTTAAATGTGTCCTGCAATGTCATCTTCTACCTTCCTCCAATGAGGTTCGTGAAGATTTGCCTCTACAACCAGGTACGTACCAGGTGCAACTACTGAACCTCAGGCCTCTGGGCTGCTCCCTGGATTCTTGGTGTCCAGAGTTTAAGAAAGATCCTTGCGGTGCAGGCTCTCAGCCTTGCTGCCCCTCACCCCTTCCCTTTCATGCCCTGGGCCTGGCAACGCCCTGTGCTTGCAGCCTGGTCTGCGCACAGCAGCTTTACAGCCCCAGGTCTCCCTGTGTGTGGATGTGTGGGTGTCCTTCCTTGGCAGCCAGAGTTCACAGCAGTCTCCCGGTGGTGAGAGCAACCTCTGAAAGACTTTCACAACCCACTGTACTCTTTACAGACCCTGAATGCTATGGACAACATGCTGCAGATCATGCTAGACAGCCATCCCACCACCACTGTCAATAATCGGCTGCAGAGTATCTTTAAGGTGTGTCTATTGTAGAGCTCTGCCCACAGAGGTCCCTTTAGTAGAATTTGAGCCCTCTCCTTGGAAATGGCACTGGCAGCAGCTGGAGCTGGCAAGGAACCCCAGCAGCAATAGCCCCATGATGGGCATGGCTTGAGCTCAGGGGAAGCCTGAATGGATGCTGTGGTTCCAGCCAGGAACTCGGCAGACTTGCTTCTGCTGGAGTGGGCATCAGCAGCTCCCAGGCTAACCAGCAGCTCCTCTCCTCACAGTTGCTGCTGTCCTTCACCTACTCCGGGATCAAAACTGTGCGTGAGAGAGCCATGGAGCAGATCTGGAAGCTTTGTGGTTTCATGGCCAGCACTTGCAGGCAGCAGGTAGGAAGACATGAACATTCCAGCCTGCTCCCTCTTCTTCTTTTTGCATCCCAGAGCTGACTCTACGGCTCAGGGGTACCTGAGAGACAAGCTTGGGCATGGGTGGGAGCCCTCAGCATGTTTCTGCCCCGAAGCAAGTGTCTTCTTTTGCCCTTTTCCTCTGGTCTTCCCCCTCCAGACCATGTTCTCACACTCAGTTTGACTTGTCTTCCCTCCCTTTTTTCCTTCCTACCACAGCTGCTTAGCAAATTCTTCAGTGCTCCTCAGACTACAGGCATCGTCCTCAGGACCCTTGAAAAGACCATAGCTGACTGCAGCTTTGAGGACAAGGAGTATGCAAGGATTATACTGGATTTGGTTTTGAAAGACCCTGGCACCTGGCTAATAGAAGTAAGCACTCAGATGCTCTTGGGCATCTGTAGCACAGAGCACTGGGAAGAGCAGTAATCTCAGAGGCAGCGGGGCATGGCTGCAGGACAGTGGCAGCAGTATTTTCCTTCTGTCCTCCCAACAGGTGCCAGAGATTCTGATGTTCATCCGCAGAAAGCTAAAAAGCAGCAGCGCATCAGCTTGGGCGATCTTCCTGTCAGTGGTTGACGTGCTGGCATGCCAGTTTCCCACAGAAGTGTTAACAAGCATGTTTGCCTATCTACCACGCAGTGACAGGTATCAGCCCTGACAGCCCCATATGTTTGTTCCACAAGAAGGGCTCAGAGACGCTCCTGCTGCCAGAGCCAAGGAAAGCTGCAGGACACCCCCAAGGAGCAGGCCCTCCATACCACTGTGCTTTCCAGCGCCGGTGGGCTGCTCAGGGCTGCAGCAGCTCATGCCCATCAGGGCAGACCAGAGCCTCCCGTCAGGCTCCTGCCCTGCTCCTCGGGGAAGGCCACCTCAGCCCCTCCTGCTTGCCCAGGCCGGGCCCCAGGCCTCCCCAAGCACACGGGGTGGCAGGGCCAGGGCTGCAGCACAGCCTGGGGCCTGCCGGGCCTGCCTGAGCCACAGCACTGGGGCTGTGGCTGCCCTGCTGACACAGCATTGCTCTTTCTTTGCAGCACTACCCGGGAGATCTGGAAGATGGTACTTGCCCTGCCAGAATCTTCAGAAAAAATATTGGATGAACTATGCAATTTTCTCCAGGACAAAGAGCCATCCAGAATCACCACAATGGGGCTGAGCTTCCTTCATCTGACTGTGAGTTACTGGACAAGGCACTGTGCTGTCCTTCAGGGCTCTCTTTTCCCAGCTCCATGCCTTCCCCCCTGCCTTCCTCCCCAGACTGGAAACTTGGGGCACAGCAAGGGCAGAGTTGGGGCTGTGGCTTGGACTAGGAAGAGGCACGGCCTCTGCACAGGCTGAGCAGGCTGCAGGGCCAGGGAGTGAAAACTCCCATTCCACACCCATCTGGTGCCATTTTTGTGTCAGCTTCTCAAAGGTCAATTGCTCTTCAAAGGCATGAGAGCAAGAGGCTGTGCTGGTCCGAGGGTGGGAAGACCAAGCCCTGTCCCTGGCCGCACAGCTTGGTTGTTCTTGGTGGTGTGAGGCCTCTGTGTTGGGGCCCAGCCTGGCCGCTGTGCAAAGCATCTTCTGCCAAGACTTACTTTCAGACCCTTCAGAGCACCCTCTTCTATCAGCACTAGGCACTCTCTCCAGGTGCCACAACAGAAATGTGGAAGCCTAACAGGCAGCAAGTGCCTCGAAGGCATTGCCAAGGGCCAGCCCTGTCTCACCTGTGCTGTGGTGCCTGGGAAGCTCTGCTTTGACCTGGTGGGGTGGCTGGGGGAGCACTGTGAGGCACAGGCACCCCATGCTGGAAGCCTGTTGTGCTGCTTTGCATGACTATACAGCGCCTTTGTGCAGAATGTGACTCCTAAGCATCTACTTTTGCATCAGCTGTGACAACAATACGCTCTTCCCTTCACTGCTATTTGGGACCTGAAGCTGTTTTAAATCAGCAAAGAGCAATGGGAAGGGCAGCAATAGCAGTGGCTGGGGGTCAAGCGGCTGCAGTGACAGCAGCATTCTCCCTGTGATCTTGCAACAGGTGCCAGAGACTCTGGGGTCCATCCAGAGAAGCTTGGAAAGGAACTGCGAATCACTTCAAAAGACACTCTTCTCACTGCTTCACATTCTGACCATCCAGTTTCCCAGAGAGGTCCTGAGGAGTGTTTTGATCGACCTTCCGCAGTGTGACAGGTACCAGCCCTGACAGCCCCACACATTTGTTCCATGAGAAGAGTAGGGCTCAGAGACACTCCTGCTGCCAGGAAAGTTGCAATACACCCCTAGGGAGCAGCCCCTCCGTGCCACTGTGCTTTCCAGTGCTGGTGGGCTGCTCAGGGCTGCAGCAGCCAGTATTGACCATGGCAACCCAGAGCCTCCCATCAGGCTCCTGCCCTGCCCCTCGGGGAAGGCTATCTCAGCCTGGGGCCAGGCCGGGCCCCCAGGCCTTCCAAGCACACAGGGTGGCAGAGCCCAGACTGCAGAACAGTCTGCGGCCTGCCGGGCCTGCCTGAGCCACAGCACGATGGCTGAGACAGCCTTGCTGACACAGCATTGCTCTTTGTTTGCAGCACTACCCTGGACATTTTGAACAGCGTGCTTCCCATGATGGAAACTTCAGAGAGGATCTTGGATGAACTGAGCAGTGTTCTCCAGGACCAACAGTTGTGTGAGATATTTAACATCACCACAGCGGAGTTGGACCTCCTTTGCTTGACTGTGAGTTACTGGACAAGGCATCAGTGCTCTCCTTCGGGGCTTTCCTTGCCCAGCTCCCTGCCTCCCCCAGCCTTCCTCCCCAGACTGGAAACCTGAGACAGGGCTGTCGCAGAGTCAGAGCCGTGTCTGGGGCTGGAGAGAACCAGTGCCTGCATGCAGGCTGAGCAGATTTTAGTGCCTGTGGCCACCCATGGCTGGTGCCTCTTTTGTGCCTGCTCCTGCTGGTCAGGCGCTCCTCAAAGGCTTCTGAAGGCCAGAGGGCAGGTGGAGCAAGCCAGAAGGTCATCCTGCATAGTGCTAGGCCAGGGGCACAGAGGGATGGTGGGTCCTTCCAAAGGTGCTGCTGCCCCAGGCCAGGCTGTGTCTCCCCAGTGCCTAGCCCTGCGCTGCAAGAGGAGCCGGGAGCTGCAGGGTGGAGGGAGTCCTGCTGCCTCTGCCTGGTTCTCACTGCTGCCTTTGTTTCAGATGATGGACCCTACTGAGAAGATCCTGAAAGAGCTGTGTAAGCCAGCACTCCTCCAGAGTCTTCTGAAGGTTGAAAGCTTGCCACTGCTCTTGCTGGTGCTCAGAGGCCTGGTCCTGCTGTCCAAGAGACCTGAGACGGTGAGCAGGACCTAGTCAAATGAAGCCCTCCTGTGGGCAGCCTGGTGCTGGGGCGGTGGGCAACATTGTGCCTTGGCCATGCCTGAGGCTCAGGAGTTGGGGTGATGGCCATGGTGGGGCCTGGTGACTGCCAGGGCAGATTTCCAGGAGCTTTCCAGATGGGTTACCTGGGGGCCTGTTGGAAAAGGGGGTAGCTGAGCAGGGGGCATGGTGTCCTTCCTCACCTACCCTTCTTCTCCTACCTTCCCCATCACTATAAGTGCGTGCCTGCCCAGAATCTGCGGCTGCCATTCCTCTGGCAGCTTCCAACAAAGCATGTGGCTGGTGCTCTGTAATCAGAGCTTTTAGGCCAGGGTGGCCGCTGTCCTCTTGATGAAAAGGAAATTGTGTGTTTTGTACAGGCAAGAGAAATACGGGCCGTGCTTCCAGACATCATGGAGACCCTGCGGTTTGCCAAAACGCCCATTACTCTGAAGGTGCTGAGTATCTTCACAAATGTAATGCGCCATCTGGGGAAGAGGCATGCCAATCCCATTGCTCTGGAGCTGGCTGAGAAGATTCTGCCTCTTTTTAATCATGTAAGTCTGCTGTGGGAGGCTGAGCTCCGTGGGTGGGTGCTTGACCGGAGGGCCTTCTCCTTTCTTTGCTTCTCCGGCTCTTGAGAATGAGATGTCTTCTGGGCTCTGCGGCCCAGCAGGCCTTGTCCCTGGCAGTGCAGCTTGGTTGTTCTTGGTGATGTGAAGCCCCTGTGCTGGGTCCCAACCTGACCGCCGTGCCAAGCATCTTCTGTGCCAAGGTTTATTTTCAGAACCTCCAATTCTTCCTCTTCTACCAGCACCAGGCACTCTCTCCAGGTGCCATAGCAGGAAGTTGGAAGCTGAGTGGACAGCGAATGCCCCGAAGGCATTGCCAAGGGCCAGCCCTGTCTCCTGCTTGTCCTGGTGCTTGAAGTGCTCTGCTTTGAACTGGTGGGGTGGCTGGGGGAGTACTCTGAGGCACAGGCACCCCATGCTGGAAACCTATTGCACTGCTTTGCATGACTGTACAGCGCCTTTGTGCAGAATGTGACTCCAAAGCATCTCCCTTCACATCAGCCACACCTACACTCGTGCTCACAATGGGCAGCGGTAGTGTGTTGCTAAGGTCCGCCTGTTCTTCTCCCTCAGGTGTCAAGTGAAGTGCAAGAAGGCTCCATCCACCTCTTTGAAGATTTGATGGACACTGCGCTGTGGTATAAGAAAGGAAACATGAAGAAGATTGTGTGCAGGGCCCTGCTCCCTCTGCTATTTCAGATGAAAGACAAGACCCCAAGCATAGCACAGGTACGAATTATAGACCTGACCACCATACAGGCAAGGGTGTGCCGACACCTCAGCGGTGGCAGCAATGGTCTGGGAATTGAGAGTGAGGTCAGCAAGAACTCAAACGCTGGGAAGTGTGTCTGTGGTGCCATCTCCCTGCATCTGTTGTTCTCTAGGCATCTAGGAAAGCCCTCGTGGCTTGTGCAAAATTCCTGAAATGGAAGGAGCTCAAGCACCAGGCCTGGGAGGAGAACATAGAGGGGATCAGGATGTGTTTGGTAAGGACAATCACACAGGCCACACCTTTTTGCTGGGGGAAAGAGGATGTTGGCAGGAGGGGTTACACCAGCAGCTGGGGGGGCTCTGCAAGCCCCACGCTTTTCTGCTCTTCTCCAGCTGCACCAGGACAAGACGAGAGTGGAAGGATACCTGCGTCAGAGTCTGCCATACCTGGAGGATTCTCAGGACTCCTTGCGATGCGAGGCTGTCACATTCATCTGTAAGCCCAACCCCTGGGTCCTTCTTTGGGCCCTGCCCTGGCAGCAAGGCACAGCCCTGCAGCCCCTAGATACATCCTGCCCATACCAGTAGCCAGTAGCCCTGATGGGTACCTTGCTCAGGTCCCCCCTTGGGCACCGTCCCTTCCTGCAGCACAGGAGGGGAAGCAGCTGGGCTGGCTGGGCTGCAGTCTGTGCTCTGGGGAGCATGTTGGGAAGTGGGGGGTCTGACGGGAGCTCTTTCCGTAGGGCTGGCTGTGCAGCAATCTGAGAAACAAAGTGAGGAAATGCTGAATGAAATCTGCAGTGGTGAGTGAGGGCAGTGCTGCGTGTGCTGGGGCTGAGGGCAGGGGGGCAGAGCCTGGGCAGCGTGCAGTTATGCCTTGCCCTGCTGCAAGGAAATGTTGCAGGGGCAAGGGAGAATTCCTGGGGCATATGGGGCACTCCAGAGCAGTAGCTTCCAGCTGATCCCTCAGTCTCAGGTGCTCCTCTGGGCCTGGAAGAACAATGAGTGGAGCTGGTTGGGTCAGGAGGGGATGCTGGTGGCGCCCTGCAGGTCAGTGGGTTTCATCTCTGCTCTGCTTCCTTCTGTTGCAGCCCTTCAGGCTTTGGAAAATGATGTCTGTCTGGCAGTCCATTCCCTGGCAGTCAGGACAATACAGATGCTGAGACATCAAAGGCAGCATGTGGCATCAGCACAGAGCAGGCTCGCAGCACTTTGCTGCTGGCCCTGCATGGCCATCTGAAATGTAATTCTTGTACACGCAAGACAGACCCCTTTAACAATGGAAGGTAGCCAGGAGCACGGACATCGTGAAAACAAAGAACAGGAACCTAGCTGGTTAGGACTGGGTCTGTATTTAGTGATTGACTAAGGTGAAAAGTACACCGGAAAGCCTTTACAAGAAGACTTGGAGAAGACTTCTGCCTATGACCACCAGAGAGCAGCACGCATGCACGCAGAGGCGGAGAGTATCCTAATGATTTCCCCGGCCTAACTGGAACACTATGATGAGATCTTGGAACGGTTTAAGCAAGCTCAACTCACCTGTTGTGTCATCTTATCTATATATATGATTTTGTATGATAAATAAGCAACCAACAGGTGTTTTGTTGTGTGAGTTAGAGTCATCATCCTCACACCCAGCGCCATAATAAACATACCAACTTTATAACCTTACATGCCTTATGGAGTTTGATTCTGTATGTCACATCTGTCCTTACAAAGAGAACTCTAATTAAAACTCGGATTGCAAAGCTGTTCCCTTGGTGCCCTCCTGTGTTGAGCTTACGTGCAAAGTTTCTGTAGTGGTGGGCTGCAGGAGTGCATCCTCAGCATTGCAGTCTAGTTTCTAAAAGGAAACGTGAACAAACTCTCTCAGTGTTCATCAGCATTTATTTAGTCTGTACACTGAAGAAATTGCATCTAGGTTTTCGGTGGTGATTGGCTGTGTATTTAGTAAGAGGTGCAATGATTCTAAACGGGAAATTCAGAAATTCCCAGTTGTAATCAGGTGGAACACCCTTCAGACTGGGATCCTCAAGCAGATTGCAGTCAAGCTTTCTTAATCATTCATTGTTACTATCAGTGCAGACGCATCTTTTAATTCCTGCTGGAATGAACATTCTATAATAACGTGCTGGGACAGTGCAAGTCTTGACACTGAGACTGTAGTTTATTGAGCCAGAACTTTTTAGTTGTGTGTACTTTTCATCTGTTGAGCTTCACTGTCGTCTATTTAAAATCTCCAGTCCTTACAGGCACCAATGGATAAGACTCACCTGTTCTGTAGAAGTCTGATTGAACCCCATCCTGATCTTTATTTTTTTTTAATCCAAGCTCCTCAGATGCTAGTATACATTTATTCACTCATGTAGTCAGTCTGCTTCAGAAGCAATATAGATAGCATAAAAGGTGAAGAAGATACTGTATTATTCAAGACTTAAAATTAAATAGTATTGATAAACTGAAAATTGTGAAACACTATGATGATTGCAGGATTTCCAGGAGAAATTTCAAGTTATTATCTGAATGCTAAATACCAATGCTGTTCACTTGTCACTGGGTTGAATGTTTTGAATTTTAAGTTGATATTATGGTTCCTTAATTCTGTTCTTTAATATGAAAACATTAAAATTGCTTGTAAGCACTTTTTAGTTAGAATGTCAGCTACTGAACTGATGAAGTGGTAAAAGACAGCCAATCGCCTCTGATTTTCTTTCTGAAAATTCACATGCATTCTGCAGTGTTTTAAGTCCTGTTGTTATCGTTTCACCCACATACACACTTGTATGTTTGTTGTACTAAAATGGGTTAGTTGTATAAAATTAGGATGCATATTCACACAGTAGGTTTTGGAGGCTTTGGGCTGTGGAGCATCCTTTCTGTCCAATACTTTCCTCATGACTGATCGTGACTCCAATCTTGCAAATCTGTTGACTTGCACTGTGACTCTGCTTCCTTAGAACTTGGCTTTACCTCCTTTTTTCCCTATCAAAGAAAGGGAAATGAGGTCTGTCCCCCAAGGTCTCCACCTTCAAACTACATTAACAGAGTAAGCACTGCCTTCTGGGAAATGCACTCAAATGTTTGAATGTAGCTTTACAGTCTCTACAGAGAAGCAGAATACATTAATCCTCATGTGGTGTTCAAAGTCAATTTTAGAGGAGTCCGATATTTTCTGTTACCTCTTGTGGGGTGTTAAGTGCTAGCTAAAATATGTGTCCATCATTAAAACAACTAACAAAGGCTTCAGAATGCTTGATTTTATTTGAATTTATGAGCATTATTCTTAAAAGTTATCTTCTTTAATTAGATAACAAATAATTAATAATTAATAATTAACAATAATTAATTAGATAAGATTAGATAGAAAGAACACTTCTGCTGCCACCAAAACCACCACCTAACTAGGACTGCATCTTTTTCTTCCTATTAGCAATCTTAGTCTGTAGCATTCAATGCTGTGTTGCCTTCCCACTTGTGGAAGTTGATTGTGGCAGTGGGCTGCCACTGATTGAGGGCTGACTGGGCATCAGTCAGCAGCTGGTGCGCAGTTGCATTGCCATCACTTGTTTTGTACTCTCTTGTGTCCCTATTATTTCTTTATCATTTTTCTCTCCTATTAAGCTGTTTTTGTCTCAACTCACAAGTTTTAGCTTTTTCCAATTCTCTTATCCCATACCACTGTGGGGATTTCCTCTCTGCCTGCAACCCTCATGTCCCTTTTCCTGCCCAGCAAAACGTTCTGGTATACCAGGGAAGTAAAGGTCACAGCTTTCAGCCTGTGAACTCATGACATGTGGCTGAAGTTGGATGGGTTCAGTAAATTAAGGCAGTAAACCATTTTGATATGTCAATGACCAAAATAGCTGAAGGAGCTCTTCCATGGCTGCAAATTGCTTTCTTCAGCCTGATATTGCTATGACACGGAGCCAACTCTGCCACTGGATTCTACAGATACATCAGGAGGCTCTATACTGCGTGATGTGTCATGTTGTTCGCTGTACTCCCTGGAAGACCCCTGTGAGGTATACATGTGCAACCATAAGAGTGACAGGGAAAACCCTACTCCTGTGTACTTCATTATAAGGGCAGGTCACTTCAACTGATCCCCATTACACAAATCCTTTGTCTAGTGCTCTAAATTTGATGGACATCATGGGACTAAATGACTGAAGACTTCGGAGCATGGCCAGATTCATTAAAATTGCAGAGCCTTCTACTGCACGGTGAGCATCTCAGTTACTCAGACTTACATGACCAAGAATGCTGTACCTTTTACTGTTCCATAGATCAAACTTCCCTCTATTCATTGTCAGTGAATTGCAGTAATGGCTGTGTTCTATGCATCTATCCAAGCTCTTCTTTTCCTGAAGTGTAAATTCATAAGAATATAAGGATATGTGCTGAAAGTAGAGAAGTCAGTGGAGAAAAATAAGACGTCAGCATCTTGTATATATTATTTAATATTAGCCACCAGTTGCTGCCATTTATTTTACAAGTGATGCTTTTAACAACTCTATGACATAAAAGGGAAAACTGTCTCAGGACTTTGTGATATGAGATCCCGCAAGCAGCGGGAGAATTTTTATTTCCCTTTCTCTCTGTGAGTGAGGTGAATTCCTTCACTCCTTCTAGCTGTCTGAATCCTCTGGAGCTTCTCATTTCACTTCAAAGGATGCCTGATAAGAAAGCCATTTTAATGCACAGCCTTAAAATACATATTACTACATTGTTACCTTAGAAACTTTTCCTTTTCTTTTTATTTCTTTGATAGCTATTGTTCTCTAATACAGCATCTCAAGTAATGCCATCTGAATCTTTGGGAAATAGAAGTAATTTCAGATTCTGTTATCTAATTTTACAAATCTTATAATACATGAACATTTGTTCAAACTTCTGAAACTAGTGCCTCTGTTTCTGCAGGAAGCATTCATTATTGGCTGCTGTGTTTCCCAGAGCCAAACAGTGTGATTTTCCCACTGATCCTAAGGGAAACTGTCTATGAATTTTCAATCTCGTGGAAAATGTAATCTCATGTACAAATATATTGTTTAGATTTATTTATTTTTTTTTAGTTTTCATACTGCCTGCAGACTGTGGTCCCATTCTGAGAGCGTATGTTGGATAACAATAATACAGAAATATCTGTGTGACCTCTATGACTTTCCTGATTGATCCTGATTCTGAATAACCAAACAGAATAACTGGAAGAGAATAAAGACAAACTGATTTATGACATTTCAAATTATATCCTGCATGGCACACATCCTTGTAGAGGACACATTTTGTCTTGTTTTATGTCATGGACTGGTGTCTATGATAGCAGACAAGTGTTATTTGACTTTTTTTACTACAGATAACTCCTATAAATCTAGATAATACCATGCCTTTTATATGGAAATCATTAAAAAGCCATTAAAAAGTGACATGTCTAAGTAATACTGGACACTGTGGCTGAGTCAAATCTGAAATATTTTCACTCTCAAGTCCGCTCTGTCACTCCTTTGCAATCATTGTCTATTACCAGTTTCCTTGTACAGAATACTGTGCCACTGCTATCTTTTCTACACATCTGTTAATGCTGCATGTCTGAGTCTCAGAGCTCAGTTTATTTATTACTGCGCACACTTGTAGGTAGGAACATCCATTGCTGTGTCTGACTCTGATCATATTTTATGCAAATAAAAAGGGATGCAGTAGGTTTGGGAGAGCATATGGCTAATTATTTCTTCCAAACACTCCTTATATTTTCTCATGGAGTCACTCTTCACTTACAGAGGAAACATAAGGACTCTTGTCACTGTATTTTTTGTTATATGTGGCAATCATCACTTCTATATTTTATTTTTCATCCAATACATTTATTTCAATTGTGCATGAATTCCCTTTAGGCCTTATTGAATCAGAGAAGTTAACTTCTACACATCTACAGAGGAATAAACTCAGAGGTTCTGAGATCTTCGGGTGTCCCCAGCATAAAAGCATCGACGCTGTCTTTTTGCAGACTAACTAAATGCTGATTAACACTGAGAGAGTTTGTTCACATTTCCTTTTAGAAACTAGACAGCAGTGCACGAACAGGTGTCTATTTGGGTGTATGAGGACAACATGCTATGAGCCTTTTAGGACCGCCCAAGCAGACCAGATGAGTAGGTTGCACAGCTGAAGGGGCAACAGGGTGCAGAGACTTCACTTTGTCGTCTGAAAGCTTATGGACTGAACCCCAATCTGCCCTTCTTCATGAAGGCAAGGAGGCCAAGAGAAGGTGGACTGGCCTGGTTCTGGTGCAAACAGGGGCTGCAGTGTGACCACGGCTATGTATGCAAGGCTGTGCCCACACAGAGTGGCAGCAGGGTTTGCTTGTCAGCAAATTGCCAAGGGACCTGAGCAACGGGAGTTATTTATCACTGTCTGCTCCAATAAGCCTTGGAAGAACAGGATGTCTGTTGCATTCTGGAACCCACGCTGATGATGCAGTCGCTGTGTCAGAGCAGCTGGCAGAGTCACAGGGGAACTGTAAGGTCGTTGGGCCAGGGAGCGAAAACAAGGCCGGCACTGCTCAGCCAGCCCAGGGCAAAGGAGAGCAAAGGGTGAGCAGAGGAGAGGGGAGGAAAGAGAGCAAAGAAGGAAAGGCCAGAAAACTGGGAAGGGAAGCAGGGGTGGCTGTGAGGCAACAGACTGTGCGTCCTTCTTTCTTGTCTTCCGGGGCCAAAGAGCCAGAGGAGAAAATGCCCAGACCATGAAACCCAGCTGTGTCTGCTGCTCGGCTGGAGACATGCTCCACTATCCTCAAGGGCACAGATACAGAGATATGTAATGAAAGTAAGTCCAGGCAGCACTTACTTGTGGGCAGCAGCTGCTTGCAACTGTTTCTCTGCTGCCATAGCAATGGCAGACCAGTTTACAATGTTTGCATTTCTCTGTGTCACGCAGCCACTGGTGGTTTGAAGGCCATAGACAAAGGGTAGAAAAATCTGCAGCCCTGTGCCAGATGAGGCCAAGGTGAGTGGGATGTTATTTCAGTGCCATAATGGGCTCTGAGGAAGGGAAAGGCTGGGGTTTGCCATGGGTGGGGAAACACATCTGGTTTTCATTCTCTCTTTGCCTTTGAGTGCCTGAGGCATGCAGAAGCTGTCCAGTTGGTGGACCTTTCCTGTCCTCTGCTGTTCAGCTGCAGAGATGTCCCACCTTCTCCGAGAACATCAGGACGAATCTATGTAACCCAAATCAGTCCAGGCTGGCTGTACTTGTGGGCATCAGCTGCTGGCTTCTCCCTTGGTGATGCCATGGGCATGGTACGGCACAGCAGGTACAATGTTGACAGTTGCCCTTGTCCCACAGGCACTGGTGACTTGAAGGTCATAGAGGATAGCAAGAGCTGCAGCCCTGTGACAGATGAGGCACAGGTGAGTGGGATGTGGTTTCAGTTGCTGCTGCTGGCAAGAAGTTTGGTGAGGAAGGGACAGGTTGGGGATAGCGTTGGGCTGAGAAACACACCTGGTTTACATTCTCTCTTTGCCTTTAAGTGTGAGGCTTGCAGGAGAAGCTGTCCAGTTGGTGGACCTTTCGTGTCCTCTGCTGTTCAGCTGGAGAGATGTCCCACCTTCTCCAAGGACATCAGGACCAAGATATGTAACCAAAGTCAGTCCAGGCTGGTTGTATTTTTGGGCATCAGCTGCTGGCCTCTTCCTTGGTGATGCCATGGGCATGGTACGGCACAGCAGGTACAATGCTGACAGTTGCCGTTGTCACAGAGGCACTGGTGACTTGAAGGTCATAGAGAGAGGATAGCAAGAGCTGCAGCCCTGTGACAGATGAGGCCAAGGTGAGTGGGATGTTGTTTCAATTGCTGCTGCTGTCTGGATCGGCTTTGAGGAAGGTAAAGGCTGGGGATTGCCATGAATGTGGAAACACACCTGATTTTCATTCATACTGTGCCTTTATGTGCCAGAGGCTTCCAGGAGAAGCTGTCCAGTTGGTGGACCTTTTCTGTCCTCTGCTGTTCAGCTGGAGTGATGTCCCACCTTCTCCAAGGTCATCAGGACAAAGATACGTAACCAAAATCAGTCCAGGCTGGCTGTACTTGTGGGCATCAGCTGCTGGCATCTGCCTTGGTGATGCCAAGGGCATTGGCACAGGAGATAAAATGTTGACATTTTCCATTGTCCCACGGGCACTGGTGACTTGAGTGTCGTAGGGAGAGGATAGCAAGAGCTGCAGCCTTGTGCCAGTTGAGGCCAAGGTAAATCGGATGTTGTTTCAGTTGCTGCTGCTGGCAAGAAGGATGGTGGGGAAGGGAAAGGCTGGTGATTGCCACGGGCTGAGAAACACTCCTGGTATACATTCTCTCTTTGCCTTTAATTGTGACGCATCAAGGAAAACCTGTCCAGTTGGTGGACCTATCCTGCCCTCTGCTGTTCAGCTGGAGAGATGTCCCACCATCTGCAAGGACATCAGGACCAAGATATGTAACCAAAATCAGTCCAGGCTGTTCGTACATGAAGGCTTCAGCTAATGCATCTGCCTTGGTGATTCCATGGGCATGGCACAGCAGTTACAATGTTGACAGTTGCCACTGTCACACAGGCATTGGTGACTTGAATGTCATAGAGAGAGGATAGCAAGAGCTGCAGCCCTGTAACAGATGAGGCCAATGTGAGTGGGATGTTGTTTCAGTTGCTGCTGCTTGAATAAGGACTTAGAGGAAGGTAAAGGCTGGGGTTTGCCATGAATGTGGAAACACATCTGGTTTTCATTCTCTCTTTGCCTTTGAGTGCCTGAGGCATGCAGAAGCTGTCCAGTTGGTGGACCTTTCCTGTCCTCTGCTGTTCAGCTGGAGAGATGTCCCACCTTCTCCAAGGACATCAGGACGAATCTATGTAACCCAAATCAGTCCAGGCTGGCTGTACTTGTGGGCATCAGCTGCTGGCCTCTCCCTTGGTGATGCCATGTGCATGGTATGGCACAGCAGGTATCAGCAGGTACCTGGTTCCCTTGTCACACAGGCATTGGTGACTGGAGTGTCGTAGGGAGAGGACAGCAAGAGCTGTAGCCCTGTGACAGATGAGGCCAAGGTGAGTGGGATGTTGTTTCAGTTGCTGCTGCTGGCAGGATAGGCTTTGAGGAAGGTAAAGGCTGGGGATTGCCATGAATGTGGAAATACACCTGATTTTTATTCATACTGTGCCTTTATGTGCCAGAGGCTTCCAGGAGAAGCTGTCCAGTTGGTGGACCTTTCCTGTCCTCTGCTGTTCAGCTGCAGTGATGACCCACCTTCTCCAAGGTCATCAGGACAAAGATACTTAACCAAAATCAGTCCAGGCTGGCTGTATTTTGGGCATCAGCTGCTGGCATCTGCCTTGGTGAATCCTTGGGCATGGCACAACAGGTGCGATGTTGACAGATGCCCTTGTCACACAGGCACTGGTGACTTGAGTGTTGAAGAGAGTGGATGGCAAGAGCTGCAACCCTGTGTCAGATGAGGCCAAGTTGAGTGGAATGTTGTTTCAGTTGCTGCTGCTGGCTGGATGGGCTTAGAGGAAGGGAATGGCTGGGGATTGCCATGGGTGGAGAAACACATCTGGTTTTCATTCTCTCTTTGCTTATGAATGCCAGTGGCATACATTAGAAGCTGTCCAGTTGGTGGTACTTTACTGCCCTGTGCTTTTCAGCTGGAGAGATGTCCCACCTTCTGCAAGGACATCAGGACAAACATTTGTAACAAAAGTCAGTCCAGGCTGGCTGTACTCTTAGGCATCATCTGCTGGCATGGGCCTTGGTGATGCCATGTGCGTGGCACATGAGGTACGATGTTGACAGTTGCAATTGTCACACAGGCACTGATGAGTTGAGTGTTGAAGAGAGTGGATGGAAAGAGCTGCAGCCCTGTGTCAGATGAGCCCAAGGTGAGTGGGATGTTGTTTCAGATGCTGGTGCTGGCAGGATATGCTTTGAGGAAGTGTTTCATGGTTTTATGATTTTTGGTCATCAGGATTCCACACCATAACATCATGTAATGCACTGGGGGTGGGGTTTTATATTTGCCAAATGTTCATCCGACAGAGAAGAACTACATTTCCCCAGGAGGTTTTGCGGTCAGCAAGGAGATATAACTCCTTGCAAGGTCACCTGATTCTTCTTTGCCTGCTCTTCGCTATCTGCGCTTCGCTGTCTGCGCTTCGCTGTCTGCGCTTTGCAATTTGTGCTTCGCCATCTGCACTTGGCCATCTGTTCTTTAGTCACTCAACTGGACTGCACTTCTCACCCCAGCATTGTGGTAATGTCTATACTATTCAGACAGGCTCTCTCTCTCTCATTGTATTTTACTAATAATGTATTTAGTAAAATTATTTGTTCCACCTCAGATTAGTGCTGTTGTTTTCAAGTATTTTGGGGTCCACTGTTTCCTCTTTCCCAGACGTGCGGATCTGCTGATCCCTCCGTCCTGCTGGTCACGGAACTGGGACGGACCAGCCCATAAACCGTTGGCATTTTTGGTGGAGAATGCGGGCAACAGTTGCTTTCTAGCTGTTTAGACTCTCTGCTCTTGGAGATCTTCATTGGGAAATCTTATCTGTTTCACCCGTACTCTCTGAAAACGTGACCTTGAAAACTCCAGGCAGACTGCCAATATCCTAGGATATTTGTAAACTCTGAGCTTTACTATCTCTAAAAGCTTTCTGTTGTGAAACTGACTCTTAAAGGCCTGCATGCTACTGCTTATTCTTTCCTAATGCTCAGAGCATACTGGGCGTTAATTAAGCTTGCCACCTTGCTCTATGGAGCAATTGGCATATACAATCAATTGAAAACATGGGTGGAAATATCGACCTGGCATGTTTGTTCAATGTGGCATACAATTCCGGAGACAGCTGTCAATTTTACAGGACTGGGGATTTTTAAGGTTTCCAGTCTCACCTTTCAGCCTGTAATGCAGTTTTTTAATGAACACCTAGTCGCATTATTAATCTCCCTGATCATTCCCTGATCATTTAATATCCCTCATCATTTCATTCAGTACTGGTATTTATTATTTTTTGAGGATGTCCTCCCAAAACCAGAGAATACTGAGTGGCAGGGAGTGTAGAGAGGTCTGGGAGAGACTTTAGACAGATGGAAATCTTCAGTCTCATGGAACTTTACTCCAGAACACCTGAAAGACCCCAAGAATCTAAACAGCTTTTTAAGGCAGGAATGTTGCGGCTTGGGCAGTTCTGAGGAGGCACATATGATTTGGGGCCTGGCTAATGCTTATCGGGCCTTATTCCATACTATCCTGGAGAGAGAGAGCTTGTGAAATTGAAAGGGAGAGTCTCAGGGAAACAGTTCAAAATGAGCGAGAGAGTCTCCTGCTCCAGAGGAAAAACCTCCGATCTGAGAGAGATGCTCTCCGAATTGAGAGAGACTCCCTGCAATCCAAACTTGACGATCTTCAATCTCAACAACACACCCTCCAATCTGAGCTAGATACCGTCATAATCGAACGAAACAAGCTCCAAGCTGAGCTGGAGGATGAGAGCATTGGAACTGACCAACCTGATCAACCACAGGAGGCACCACAATTGATGTCAGTTGCCCCTGTAAGAGAATGGAAAACGAAGCGAATCTCGACTCAGTTAGAAGAAAAGAAAGAGGAGGAAAGAGGTCCAGAGGAGTGGCTCCGAGGTCCAAGAGAAGCACCTCTGAATCCAGGGGAGGGGCCCTCAGTAAGACCACGGTCACCAACACCTATGACACTGGGACAATGGGGCCAACAGTGTGTGGCTAGATAGTAGAGAAGCTCGCCAACCGGGTGGCACTGCTAGGGACTCAGCCATTGACAGAGGTATTAGTACATGCCAGAACCAGGCCTTCACCCTCTGGAAGAGGATGTTGTTAGCTGTAAAAGAAAGATACCCCTTCAAAGATGATCTGATGCCCGAGAAGAAGAAATGAGCTGATATGGAAGAAGGCATCTGTTATTTGAGAGAATGTGCTGTGGTGGAAACACTACATAGCCCCGATTTCATTCCTGATGAGCCAGACCAAGAGCATAACCCTGAGAGAGCCAGGTGTACACCAAATATGTGGCGTACATTCACAAAGACTGCACCAGAAAGGTACGCCAGTACATTTGCAGCTATGTATGGCAGAGGGGAAAGAAGACCCCTTATAAATGAGTTGGTTAATAAGCTTCAAGACTTTGAGTTACATTTAAGCCCTCTACGAGCTTGTGTCTCAGCCATTGAAAAAGTAGCTGAAAAGCTGGACAGAATGGAGAACAAACAAGAAGATATAATAGATAAACTATCAATTGTGCCTGATGCCGATGAATACATGGTGGTAACAGATACATCCAATGAGGAACAGAATTCCCAAAACAGCCTACTTGAGGGGCTAGCCAACTTGATTTCCTCCCAGTCAGTGTCATCCAACGTCTCAGCTATCAAAAGAAGACGTCCTCCTGCTCGAACAAGTGACAACAGTAAGACTACGTCACGTTTTGCCTTGTGGCATTACCTACGCGACCATGGAGAAGATATGAAGAAGTGGCATAAGCAACCTACTCCAGCACTTCATGCACGGGTAAAAGAATTACAAGACAAATCAACCACCAAGGTGAACTTCTCCAAGAAGGTGATTGCTCCAGTTGCTGCAGACAGCAGAGGTAACAAATAGAGGGGCCCTGCCCCCAGCCAGGGAGGGGAAAGGGATAATAGAGTTTATTGGACTGTGTGGATTAGATGGCCTGGCACATCAGAATCACGGAAATATAAGGCCCTGGTGGGTACTGGTGCACAGTGCACTCTAATGCCCTCGAGTCACCAAGGGACAAAATCAATTTATATTCATGGGTGACTGGGGGTTCCCAAGAGCTGACTATGTTGGAGGCCGAAATCAGCCTCACTGGTAAAGACTGGCAAAGGCACCCTATTGTGACTGGCCCAGGGGCTCCATGTATACTTGGTATTGATTATCTCAGAAGGGGATATTTTAAGGATTCCAAAGGGTGTCGATGAGCCTTTGGAATAGCTGCTGTAGACACAGAAGGTGTTAAGCAGTTATCTGTTTTGCCTGGCCTATCAGAAGATCTGTCTGTTGTGGGGTTGCTACAAGTGGAAGAGCAACAGGAACCGATAGCCACAAAAATGGTGCACAGGTGGCAGTACCACACCAACAGGGATTCCTTGTTCCCCATTCAGAAGTTAATTCGTCAACTAGAGAATCAGGGAGTGATCAGCAAAACTCACTCACCTTTTAACAGTCCCATATGGCCAGTGTGTAAAGCCAGTGGAGAATGGAGGCTGACGGTGGACTACCGTGGCCTGAATGAAGTCACACCCTCATTGAATGCTGCTGTGCCAGATATGCTAGAACTCCAATACAAACTGGAGTCAAAAGCAGCTAAGTGGTATGCCACCACTGACATTGCTAACACTTTTTTCTCCATTCCTTTGGCCAAAGAATCTAGACCACAGTTTGCTTTCACCTGGAGGGGCATTCAGTATACCTGGAATCGTTTGCCCCAGGGGTGGAAACATAGTCCAACCATTTGTCATGGGTTGATCCAAGCTGCACTGGAACAGGGAGGTGCTCCTGAGCACTTAAAGTACATTGATGACATCACTGTGTGGGGCAACACAGCAAAGGAAGTTTTTGAGAAAGGAGAGCAAATAATCCAGATCCTTCTCCGTGCTGGTTTCGCTATTAAGTGAAGCAAAGTGAAAGGACCTGCCCAGGAAATTCAGTTCCTAGGCATAAAGTGGCAAGATGGCCGTCGTCACATCCCGACAGATGTGATTGACAAAATCACTGCTATGTCTCCACCCACTAGCAAAAGAGAGACACAATCTTTTCTGGGTGCAGTGGGCTTTTGGAGAATGCATGTTCCAAACTACAGCCTCATTGTAAGCCCACTTTATCAGGTGACACGGAAGAAGAATGATTTTGTGTGGGGTCCTGAGCAGCAGCTCTTTCAGCAGATTAAACAAGAGATAGCCCGTGCTGTGGCCCTGGGGCCAGTACGGATGGAACAGGATGTGAAGAACATCCTCTACAGTGCTGCTGGAAAGAAAGGCCCCACTTGGAGTTTGTGGCAAAGAGCCTCAGGAGAGACCCAAGGCCGACCCCTGGGATTCTGGAGTCGAGCCCACAGGGGGTCGGAGGAGTGCTACACTCCAACGGAGAAGGAGATCTTAGTTGCGTATGAGGGGGTTCGGGCTGTTTCCGAAGTAGTCGGTACTGAAACACAGCTCCTTCTGGCACCTCGACTGCCAGCGCTGAACTGGATGTTCAAGGGAAAGGTTCCCTCCACCCATCATGCTACTGATGCCACTTGGAGTAAGTGGGTTGCGTTGATTACGCAGCGAGCATGGATGGGGAACCTCAGCCGTCCAGGAATCCTAGAAGTCATCATGGACTGGCCTGAAGGTAAAAAGTTCGGAACACCACCAGGAGAAGAGGTATCTCGTGCTAAAGAAGCCCCACCATACAATGAATTACCAGAGAATGAAAAGAAATATGCCCTATTCACAGATGGATTGTGTCGTATTGTGGGAAAGCATCACAGATGGAAATCTGCTATGTGGAGCCCCACGCGACAAGTTGCAGAGGCCACTGAAGGGAAAGGAGAATCATGCCAATTTGCAGAGGTAAAGGCTGTCCAACTGGCCTTAGATGTTGCTGAACGGGAGAGGTGGCTAATGCTCTATCTTTACACTGACTCATGGATGGTAGCAAATGCCTTATGGGGGTGGTTACAGCAGTGGGAGCAAAATAACTGGCAAAGAAGGAGTAAGCCTATTTGGGCTGCTGACCTATGGAAAGATATTGCTACCCGAACAAAAAATATGGTTATAAAGGTGCGTCATGTAGATGCTCATGTGCCGAAGAGTAGAGCTACAGAAGATCAGAGAAATAACCATCAGGTAGACCAAGCTGCCAGAATTGAGGTGGCTCAAATAGACCTAGATTGGCAGAACAAGGATGAGTTATTTTTAGCTCGGTGGGCCCATGAAACCTCAGGCCATCAAGGGAGAGATGCAACATATAAGTGGGCCAGAGACCGAGGGGTGGATTTAAGTATGGATGCTATTGCACAAATCACTCATGACTGTGACACATGTGCCACAATTAAACAAGCTAAGAGGATGAAACCTCTCTGGGAGGAAGGGCGATAGCAAAAGTACAAATATGGGGAGGAGTGGCAGGTTGATTATATCACCTTGCCACGATCTCGCAATGGTAAGTGTTATGTGCTCACCATCGTGGAGGCAACAACCAGGTGGCTTGAAACATATGCAGTACCCCATGCTACCACCCAAAACACCATATTAGGTCTGGAGAGGCAAATCCTGTGGTGACATGGCACCCCGGAAAGAATTGAGTCAGATAATGGGACTCATTTTAAAAATTCACTTGTGGATACTTGGGCCAGAGAACATGGCATGGAGTGGATTTATCATATCCCCTATCATGCACCAGCCTCTGGTAAGACCGAACGCTACAACGGGTTGTTAAAAACCATGTTAAAAGCAATGGGTGGTGGAACATTTAAACACTGGGAGAAGTATTTGGCAGAAGCCACCTGGCTGGTTAACACCAGAGGATCAATCAGTCGAGACGGTCCTACCCAATCCAGCTCCCTACATATTGTAGAGGGAGATAAGGTCCCTGTAGTACATGTAAAGAACATGTTAGAAAAAGCAGTTTGGGTTTTTCCAGCTCCTGGGAAGGGCAAACCTCTTTGCGGAACTGTCTTTGCCCAGGGACCTGGGTCCACCTGGTGGGTGATGCAGAAAAACGGGGATGTTCAGTGTGTACCACAAGGGAATTCGATGCTGGGGGAGTGCAATCTGTAATTTCATGTGTTAAGCATGATGTAGTGATGTAGAATAAGGGGTGGAATGTCATGGTTTTATGATTTTTGGTCATCGGTATTCCACACCATAACATCATGTAATGCACTGGGGGAGGGGTTTGATATCTGCCGAATGTTTGTCCGACAGAGAAGAACTACATTTCCCCAGGAGACTTTGCGGTCAGCAAGGAGATATAACTCCTTGCAAGGTCACCTGATTCTTCTTCTTCGCCTGCTCTTCGCTATCTGCACTTCGCTATCTGCGCTTTGCTGTCTGTGCTTCACCATCTGCACTTGGCTGTCTGTTCTCCAGTCACTCAACTGGACTGCACTTCTCACCCCAGCATTGTGGTGATGTCTATACTATTCAGACAGACTCTCTCTCTCTCATTGTATTTTACTAATAGTGTATTTAGTAAAATCTTTTGTTCTACCTCAGATTAGTGCAGCTGTTTTCAAGTATTTTGGGGTCCACTGTTTCCCCTTTCCCAGAGGCACCGGTGACTTGAAGGTCATAGGGAGAGGATAGCAAGAGCTGCAGCCCTGTGTCAGATGAGGCCAAGGTGAGTGGGCTGTTATTTCAGTTGCTGGTGCTGGCAGGATGGTCTTTGAGGAAGGTAATGGGTGGGGTTTGCCATGGGCAGTGAAACACATCTAGTCTTCCTTCTCTCTTTGCCTTTGAGAGCCAGAGGTTTACAGGAGAAACTGTCCAGTTGATGGACCTTTCCTGCCCTCTGCTGTTAAGTTGGAGAGATGACCCACTTTCTCCAAGGTCATCAGGACAATAATATGTAAAGAAAATCAGTCCAGGCTGGCTGTACTTGTAAGCATCAGCTGCTGGCATGTGCCTTGCTGAATCCTTGGGCATGGCACAGCAGGTACAATGTTGACAGTTGCCCTTGTCCCACAGGCATTGGTGACTTGAGTGCTGAAGAGAGAGGATAACAAGAGCTGCAGCCCTGTGTCAGATGAGGCCAAGGTGAGTGAGATGTTGTTTCAGTTGCTGCTGCTGGCAAGAAGGATGGTGAGGAAGGGAAAGGTTGGTGATTGCCAAGGGCAGGGAAACACACCTGGTTTTCATTCTCTCTTTGCTTTAAGTGTGAGGCTTCCAGGAGAATCTGTCCAGTTGGTGGACCTTTACTGTCCTCTGCTGTTTAGATGCAGAGGTGTCCCACCTTCTGCAAGGACATCAGGACCAAGATATGTAACCAAAATCAGTCCAGACTGGTTGTACTTGTGGGCATCAGCTGCTGGCATGTGCCTTGGTGATTCCATGGGCATGGCACAGCAGGTACAATGTTGACAGTTGCCATTGTCCCACAGAGGCACCGGTGACTTGACGGTTTGTGACAAAAATCAGTCCAGGCTGTCTGTACTTGTGGGCATCAGCTGCTGGCCTCTCACCTGGTGATGCCATGTGCATGGTATGGCACAGCAGGTATCAGCAGGTACCTGGTTCCCTTGTGTTGCTTTTCACGCCCGTACCGAATTTCCCGGGAGACCGCAGCTTGGCCAATTACTGAGGCGACACCAATATGATGAGCAGCAAATGGCGTTTATTACCCGTATACACTACCTTATATAGCCTAATTACTTCGTCTACGCCCCCAAGGGGGCACATCACACATCAATCATTAGAGCAGGGAGGGAGCTTAACACATCAGACCCCGCGGGGGGGTCTCGCAGTTTCGCAGTTGCTGACAACACCTTGTCACATAGGCATTGGTGACTGGAGTGTCGTAGGGAGAGGATAGCAAGAGCTGCAGCCCTTTGCCAGATGAGGCCAAGGTGAGTGGGATGTTGTTTCAGTTGCTGCTGCTTGGAAAAAGGTGTTTGAGGACGAAACATGCTGGGGTTTCCCATGGGTGGGCAAACATATCTGGTTTTCATTCTCTCTTTGCATGTGAGTGCCTGAGGCATATAAGTGAAGCCGTCCAGTTGGTGGACCTTTCCTGTCCTCTGCTGTTCAGCTGGAGAGATGATCCACCTTCTCCAAGGTCATCAGGACAAAGTTACGTAACCAAAATCAGTCCAGGCTGGCTGTATTTTGTGGACATCAGCTGCTGGCATCTGCCTTGGTGAATCCTTGGGCATGGCACGTGAGGTACGATGTTGAGAGTTGCAATTGTCACAGAGGTACTTGTGACTTGAGTGTCTTAGGGAGAGGATATCAAGAGCTGCAGCCCTGTGCCAGATGAGGCCAAAGTGAGTGGGATGTTGTTTCAGTTGCTGGTGCTGGCAGGATGGACTTTGAGAAAGGGAAAGGCTGGGCTTTGCCATTGGTGGGGAAAAACATCTGGTTTTCATTGTGTCTTTGCCTTTGAGTGCCAGAGGCATACAGGAGAAGCTGTCCAGTTGGTGGACCTTTCCTGTCCTCTGCTGTTCAGCTGGAGAGATGCCCCAGCTTCTGCAAGGACATAACCAGCTGGCAACTGCCTTGGTGATGCCATAGGCATGGCACAGCAGGTACAGTGTTGACAGTTGCCATAGTCACACAGGCACTGGTGACTTGAAGGTCATAGAGAGAGGATAGCAAGAGCTGCAGCCCTGTGCCTGATTAGGCCAAGGTGAATGGGATGTTGTTTCAGTTGCTGCTGCTGGCTGGCTGGTCTTTGAGGAAGGGAAACGCTGGTGATTGCCATGGCCTGAGAAACACACCTGGTATGCATACTATCTTTGCCTTTGAGTGCCAGAGGCATACAGGAGAAGCTGTCCAGGTG
>NW_024962258.1:6793657-6845406 GCF_019238085.1 Lagopus leucura
ACAAAGACATCAGGACGAAGATATGTAAGCAAAATCAGTCTAGGCTGATCTAGGCAATCTAGGCTTTCAGTGCCAGAGGCATACAGGAGAAGCTGTCCAGTTGGTGGACCTTTCGTGTCCTCTGCTGTTCAGTTGGAGAGTTGTGCCACCTTCTGCAAGGACATCAGGACAAACATTTGTAACAAAAGTCAGTCCAGGCTGGCTGTACTGTTAGGCATCATCTGCTGGCATGGGCCTTGGTGATGCCATGGGCATGGCAGAGCAGATACAGCGTTGACAGTTGCCATTGTCCCACAGGCACTTGTGACTTGAAGGTCATAGAGACAGGATAGAAACAGCTGCAGCCCTTTGCCAGATGAGGGCAAGGTGAGTGGGATGTTGTTTCACTTTCTCTCTAACCCCAGGAGTGTTAGAAAGTAGGCATTCTTTAATGTCAGTGCTGGATGTGTGGGCACAACTATATAATAAAGTCACTTACAAATGAGGTGAATTCAGTATTATGATTTAAAAAACACCTTTTTTGGTCTGAAGTGTGGTCTTTTTTACTCAACTCCTGCAGTTTTATTTATTTGATTCCTAAACTTGGGCTTTACACTGTAATAAATAGTTCTCTTGCATGGGCACGCTGTACCATTAGACAGCCAGACACTTCTTTGAGGAGGGGTACAGCAAACTGGCAGGAGACTGCATGCACAAGTAACGTAAGTTCTGGCTGAATGTAAAATAGAACACGCTTCCAATGCAATGGGCCAGGCCCAGGAAAGAGATGCCCAGAGACTGTGCAATTTCCATCTTTAGAGCAGTTCCGAACTCATCTAGACAGGACCCTGACCAATTCCATCTAGCCAACTTTGAAGTTAGCTCTGCTTAGAGCAGGTATGTAGTCTACATAACATCCAGAAGTCCTTTCTTAGAGCAGGTACTTAGTCTGCATAACTATGAGTCTAATTTCTTTTTTTTTTTTTTTTTTTTTGTCCTGCTTCACAGCTGAGCACAACTGAGCTCTGCAAAGATTTCCTGAGGAAAAAATATTCATATATACGGAAATACTCTTCTCCTGTAAGTAATGAAATGTCACTTGACTGTTTTTTAGTAACTACAGCCCCTCAAAAAATAATGGTGCTAGGAATGCTGTTGTCTACTGTGGAATTTGCTAATGTTCCAAAAACTGATAATTTGGCTCTATTTTTTCTGGCTGAGGTGCTTCTTGCTCAAGTTGAAGCTCAGTTTTAAGTTCCAGTTGTCCTGCTTATCTAGGATAAACAGCCTTCCTAGGATGAAATATTTGTCTTCGAAGATCCAAGACTGCTAAGAATAAGAACAAGGACTGACATCCTTGACATGAGGGTACAAATCCAAATCAGTGACCAATTAGGAGAGACTATGTGCCCTTGTGCACAAATATAGACAAAGTGAAGAGTGGGATATCTCCCTTTGGCAACTGAAAGCTACTGAGGATACCCCTGTGAGTGCAGAAGATTTAAATACGTTGTGCAACCTTGTACTTGTATAATGCTATGCACATGTAATAGGTAGGTGTGACTAATGTATTAGATAGGCATACAGTGAAAACTTTTTGATTATAAATAGAAGCCAGCATAAAGTCTTGGTTTGCTTGATTTTGAGTGTATTCCACTGTGTGCCCTGCACAGACTAAGTCAGTGTCTCCTCTCTAAAGAACTGTCTTTTTGAATGTGTTTCAGGAGATTTAAAATTGAGAACAGATTTACAAAGTATCTTGCCTAGGAATGTTTAAAAGAATTAAAATAGACTGCCATTAATAAAGAAGCAACATATATTTCCTTCTGTAGACAGCATTCCTTTTCTGCATTTTCCTGGGCTCTCATTATGCTCAAATTGTAAACAGGAGTATGTGTCCCTCTGTAGTGTGTCAACCATGTTATCTGATGAGAAAAGATAAGTCTTCCTCTGTATTCACAGCGCCATATCTTTTTCACACTAGTCACATTGTTCTACCCTGAATTGCATAATGCTAGGGACATGGATTCATCTCAACTGGTAACAGCATGAGATACAGAGAAGAATACGAGCCAATGAATACAGTTACATACAATACGTAACTATAAATCAGTGAGCATTTGGGGTCATTTTAGATGCAAGAGATACTAAAAGTTTTTAGTTTTCAGCCTGGACTCTGTTGTGCATGATACGTTTTGATATAATGAGAGGGACAGTCAATGGGGATGTAATGCTAAGTACTCCATAATAAGTGACTTGCCAGTATCTGTGTGCCCATGCTATACTTTGCAGGACTATATGTACAACAAATCAAGGAGTAAGGGAGGAAATGGGCCATTTTTCTGGAGAATGCTGATACTTCAATTCAAAATACTTTGTCTGTTTCAATGGGGAATGGGCAGATTAAAACTGCCCATTTGACATATTAAAAAGTGATTATGACTCTCTTGGTCAATGAGATCAGCAACTTCCTCAGTGAAGTAATTGGAAAAATACAGAAGTTAGACAAACTTAGAGAATAGTGCCTCCAGGGAAGCGCAGGAAACCAAGGTATGCTCGGTAATTTTAAGGAAAATGAAAATCAAGTTTCTCAAAGGGAAGTGCTTACAGCTTTTATGAAAGATGGTTTGTCTTGTGATAAGACTGATGGCATTCCAACTAATGTACTGTGGCAAATATACAAACAGGGAGGGCTGAACAAACATAATAAGAAAGTGCAAAATTCTAAAGGAACAGGTCCAGGAGAAATTCAGCCCTCAGCACCTCCTCTGAAGCCTTAACATGATTTTACACCTACTCACAGAGAACTACCTGTGAGTAGATTGACTGTTCCAGTGAAAAGGAGGATTGGGAGCTGTTTTCTGACTTGTATACTTGGAAAGACACTAGGGAAATAGTTCAGCATAATAAAAAAGACTGAAATGATGGCCAAGCTCTGCTGCAATGAGCATGGAAGGACCATCAATCCCATGTGGACTTTTAAATATTTTGGAAGAACTGTTTCTCCCAAATTGCAAAAAACTTAACTGATACTGGAGTGGAGGCCTCCTTAGTATATGGAAACCCTAAGAAATTTTAAGGACTACCTGTAATTATTATAGGCTTGGGAGGGAAACAAATTGAAGCTGTAAAAATACAAATAGAAATGAAAATAGGGAACCTTCCACAACGGTTACATCCTGCTGTGATCATTAAGGTCCTGGAATATGTAATTGGAATAGGTATTTTGAAGGGACTGATCTTGAATCTCCCTGATAGTCAGTATCAATTTCAACTAAAGAATTATATTAGTGCCGAAACAATTTAAAATGCCACCTAAATAAATTCCTGATATAACTAAATTAATAATCATGAAACAATATAGAATAACAGGAGGGCATGAAGAGATATTACATACCATCAAGGCATTTCATAAACCACAACCACTGCTTGGAATAATCCAGTGAGGCCAGTAAAGAAAAGTGACAGAACCTGGCAAATTCTGCAGACTGTAGAAAATTAAGCCAAACTCCACTGCTTGTCATCTACAGTGCCAGATATTATTACTTTGATCAAAATAGTACAAATGCAAATAATTCATTATATAGATGATGTACTGATTCAGGGAAACCATGAAGAGGAAATGCAAAAAAATACTGGAAGTGGTAGTGGGTCATATGAAAGACTGGGAAATTAATCCTGCTAAAATTCAAGGGCCATCCTGAAAAGTGATCTTTTTAGGAATTCACTGGCATCACCAGTGTCTGGAAATATTACTGGTAGCTTGACAGAAAATTTTAGATTGCGTATTGCATTGATCACGTATTGCATCACTCAATGTATTCATAGTCTGTTGAATTTATAAGAGTTCATGGTATTCCACCTTGAATCAAAATGGTATGAAGGCATATCTTCTTTACATTATCTGAATGAAATAATGCAGTGTTTGAGGCATGCACTCAGACATGAATGATCTAAATAATCTATTACATGTTCTAACATCCCTTACACAAGTGTTCTCTTCTAGCTTTCCCACCCATCTTTATTTGTGAACAAAACAGTTGACAAACACTTCTTAACTGTACACACAGATGCTTACCCAAAGCCATGAGCTGTTCTGAGCCAGCTGCTCCTGCAACAATCTGGGTCATCATCATGCAGCCATCATGCAGCTTACTTGACTTTAGATTTCTCTTCTTCTGGAAATATCCTTGGCTCTCAGCGTTGCTTTCTCATGCTGTTTATCTTTCTCCACAGCTTCTGCACTAATAGTTTTACCTGTATTCCCCAAAAATAACATCCTTTTTAACATAGCATTAAAAGGCATCAAAGGGAAAACGTTTTATAAATTGCACATACTGCTCATCTATTTCAATATTAATTTCAGGACTCTAATGACCTTCTTGCAGAAGAAAATCAAGACCTTTAATTGAATAACCTTGGGTTCTCATTTTCTAACAGAGCTTATTAGATTCTTTATAGTTTTTACATTACCTGTCTTTAAAATAAATGTGTTAATTAGAATCAGTGGCTTATCCTCAGGGGTTGAATTAGAACAGATCATTATGGTGTTACCATGACAATTATTTCTCATTTTTATCATGGGATCTTTACCTATTGTCCAAAACTACATTTGCTAAGTACTGCATAAACACACATCCAGAACAAAAATGTAAAAATACATAGCTTGTCCCTCAGTTTCAGTCTGCAATACAGCATTTTAGTTTGCTTTTCCGCTCTCAAAGAGTCTCAACGAACTCTGTTATTTAAGCAGTCTAAAGTTCCATATTGAGAGGTAAAGAACTCTCAGGACAACACTTTTTTGTACTTTCTTGAATGAGAAAGAGTGAGTTGCCCTTTTTTTTTAAGAGTTGAGAAGTTGTTATCTAATATGAATTTGCTGATTTTACTATTATTTATTTTAGTTAAAGATGTGCTACTGTATTTTGTTGCTTATGACACAGTGAAGCCCTACAAGGCTATTAAAAGTTATTTCTCCTTGATGAATTTCATGCAGGAACAAAACTGTACTTCAATGCACAGTTCACTACAGTGATACTTGTGAAGCCTTAGTTGAGTTCCACTGCTTAAAAAACTGATTCATATTTTATGTTAAGTGCATAGAGTTTAGCACATCTGAACTGAATGAGTTTTCTAAGAATTTACATATATACACAAATTGAATAAGTGATTAAAAAGAACTAAAATGATTCCCAACATTAGTGTCTGTGTTAGCTGGTTCTTTGTATTTAATCATACAAACAGTAGAATAAAGCAGCCTTTTCTTATTGATAAAACCAATAGATGTTTTTTTTAATATCTGAAGACACATTTAGTAGTTTCTATACTTACTTAAGTAAAATATCAATAGAGATCAACACCTCTGATGACCTTTAAAAGAAGTTGCAGGTTATAATGTTAAATAATGGCTGTTCTGCTTCTAAAGCCAACTTGTTAAAAAATTCTGCCAATCTTTGTACAGAGGAATAAGAGTAAAGGATATCACCCATCATCTGGGGTAATATTATCTGGGGAATAATACAATATTCCATGCCTGCCTGCTTTCTGATATCCATGACTGCAGCTCTGTCCATGTGTCTGTGCTAGAGGGACACCTGGGGCAGCTCTAGCTCAACTGAAAATTGATGAACTGCTCATTGCACAAACTGGATTTTTTAAACTCTGCCGACAACCACTCTGCAAGTTTTGTTATGCTTGTATGTGTCTATATCTTGCATTACTTCATCAAAAGTCTTATTTGGTAAGTACTCAGACATGTATTTTTCAGATGAGGAAATATTACTGATTGTATTTCAGTGCTGTTGGTTTCTGAACCAAGACTGCTAAGCTTTTTTTTTTCTTCCTTGAACAAAACGGAAGCTAACAAGGATGTTTCACATCTTTGGAAAACTAACAAGTTACTGTCACTGCTGACATTGAGAACATAATCTGCAAGAATGCAGATGTGTTAGTCTGCCTGTCCTTCTGCAACCCCTGTACAGTTTCCTGTAGCATTTTGGGGCAAACTAAAACAACTCCGAAATATTTTTTTTTTGTGTGACAGTAACTCAGATTTTTTACCTGACTGATCTGCAATTTGAAAGTTCAGAGAAATTGCATTAAAAGAAGCAGCTTTGGCGAAATTCTTAACATCTCCAAGGCTCTCAAACTATCTTTAGACTTTTTACTAGTGCCTTCAAGACCTCAGCTTGAAGACAAGTAAGTGAAATATTTAGGTTTTTTTTTCCTGCATAAATCTGAAAACATGTGAGACTAACACAGCTCCCTTGAGTGCATATACTGATAAAAATTTCTAACTTCGTGGACCAGCAGGGTTGCCAGCTGGCACAAAGGATGGACTCTAATGGAACAGATAAGCTTTTTGCTATACTAATGTCCAGATAAAGTCCAAATACATGACAAATCAGAAACTCTCATGCATTGTCCATGCTACATTGCATCTACTGACACATCAAGAAAAGAAAATCAAAACTCAAAACATTCTGATGGGGCTTCTGAAACCACCAGTAAAAACAGTAACATATAAAACAAGAACCAATAAAGAGTACAAACTGCATCTTTATTCCAAGTGTTATTAGAGTCTGAGAAATCTTGCTCAAATCTCAAATTTTATCATGGCAGCAAGTCTTGAATCGGATTTCCTATTATGAATTCATTTTCTTTTACCATATTACTAAGAAATACCAATTCACTACCTTTTAACATGAGGCTATTTTTACAGATTAGGAATACATGATTTGTTTCTTTTAAATGATTCTGAAGTATGTGTCTTGAATTATCACATCACAATTAAAATATGAGAGTAGTTTGTATAAAAATAAAAAGTGATAGTTACAAATTGTGATATTTGAAAAAATAAATGATTCACTTATGCCTCTTAAAGCTTGAATTTGATCTTGAAACTTGACATCCGGTGAAGACTGAGTCACAGAGCTTGTGGAGTGCAATGGTTTTCTCTTTATTTGTTGAAGCCAGTTCTTATCATTCATCAGAGAGGGGGGTACACTTTCTTTGACTTATCTTCTGAGTCAGTGTACCGATACACTTTTGTTTTTTCCCCACATTCCTTGCCAAATTCAGTTTTGTTTGTGCTTTGAGACTCCTGATTTCATCTCTACAAAACCAGATAGCATACCTATTTTCTTCCTAAGCCAACCATTCCTGTTTCCACTGTCTGTACATTTCCTTCTTATTCCTCATTTTAACCTGTAAGTTCTTATTTATCCATGCTGGCTTTTTGCCTCTTCTGTTTGCTTTTCTGTACCGGGGGACAGAGAGCTCATGTTCTCAGAAGTGTGTTCTTAAAGAGCTCCCAGCTGCATTCCATTCCTATGTTCCTACAGGCAGTTCCCTATGGAATCTCATCCAGTAATTCCTTGAACAGCCTGAAGTGTGCTGTCCTGAAGCTCAGGATCCTGACTCTGCTCTTTGCTAAGTCCATGTTCTTTGAAATAACTAACTTAACACAGGTACGGAATGCTGCATCACAGACTGCCTCTTAATATTATACTCTTAATAAATGCAGTGGTGAGCATCAGATCCGCTAAAAGCTCCTCTGGTCTTATATGTGAACCAGGAAGTTACATCCTCAATATTGTCCAGAATCAGGACAGTACAAATTTAGGACAGTGCAAAAACTATGTTAACTATCTGAAAGGAATGGTTATGCCTTTAAAAACATTAAAACAGCAATATTTATATGCAATATAAAAAATACTTTGCACACATACTAACACATGCAGACATGAAATGGTTCAGTTTATACAGGTATGCAACTGGTCTTCTTGGTGCTAAAGATAACAAAAAAATTCCACCTACTCAAATGATATTTGTGAGATTTAGCTGCATTAAGTGAGTGGTTATTTTCTTACGTAGATAAATATGTGTTCATATTTAATATGGAAAAATGAAGTATGCAGAAATACAGGGATTTATGTGGCTGCTGATAAGTCTTGTTATACTGATCTCATTGAAGGTGGTTAGAAAGATGAGATTCATGCTTATTGAGCATACGTAAAAAATGATGATGCAGGTTGATTTTTAATGATATGCACTATTCAATGCAATGTTGTTTGTGGTAATACAGCTTTTGCCTTCCCAATTGCACTTTTTCCCAAGTTTGCAAAGACTTGTTCTAGAACTGGAATACATTGTAAGTCCTACTTCTTAAAAACAGAGACAGTTTATGAGAGCTTTATTTACCTGAATTGAACATGTACACATTACCTAATACAAATAGATACTTTCCCTAACACAGCTGATCTTGTCTTGAGGGCAGGAGTAGTGATGCAAATAGTTTTTTTACCTTCTGGAATGCCAAACAAACAAACAAACAAAAAAAACCCAAACAAACAACAAAAACATGAAATAACGAAAAAGAGAGCACTAAACACCCCTCTGATTTAATCATTGAGGAATATGAGTGGAAGAAGGAGAATTCATTGAACTGTGATTTGTATCTAACCTGCCATCAACTAGATTTATATATATTATTTTCTCCTGTTAATTCGGTCAATTCCTGCTGGGTTCATGGCACATTCATTTACCACAGATCTCTAACTAGTTTCACTGGAAACACAGAGAGCTAAGGAAAGTGCAAATAGCCTAGCTTCCTTTGTGTAGCTGAGTACACATATATTGAGTATAATGAGGCATAGTTTGTTATAATCTTTACATGTAAATGCTATTGGGATTAGTCTTTTAAACATAACAGATACCTACCTCTCAAAAATTGTAAATAACACACCATTCTATCAAAATGGAAGAAAAACTTCTTCCTCAAGTTTGGGATTTGGTTGCCAGCAAAGGCTGAGGTTCCATCCTAGAAGATGTTTGCATTCTGAATAGTCAGAATATTTAGATCTGATATTTAGATCTGATATCAGATATTTAGATCTGATCGGCCTGATGTAGTTAATTCTTTCTTGAGTAGGGATGCTGGGCTAGGTGATCTCTAGAGATCTCCTTCAACCTCAGCAGATCTATGATTGTTTACTGTGTGGGTAAAACAAACAAACCATGTCTTGTTTCTTTTGGTGATACATTACTCAAGATGTCTACTCATTAAGATGAGAAAGCGAAGGATTCTGCTGCAGAAAAAAGAAAAAAAAAAGGAGAGTAAGCAAGAAGTGAGTTCTTCGTTGCTGTAAGATAAAGGCTTATGCTCTGAAAAAATAAAATTGGTAGTATTGGATTTGTTAAGTGGTGGGAAGGAAGGGGATATTATTTGCGATACAAAAGAAGGAGTAATGGAAAGAGTAGAAGAAGATGCAGGTATTTGAGTAAGTTACAGTAGATGTATTAATATTTTTTCACAAATGCATTAGTTATTCCATAGCATCTTACCTTCCGTTTTATTCATGACTACTAATTTGAATACATCCTTACTTCCAGGAGTCTATTGGAGTCATCTAAGAGAAAAGCCTAATACTTCCTGGATCTAGCTAGGAAGAGAGAGCATGAAGAAAAACTTAAAAGGGCAGCTGAGAAATCACATGACATAAGGACAAACAAGGTGTTAAATATGGTACCAAGAGGAAAATGAGAAAAACAAAAAAATGGAAGAAATTAATGGTGCAGAGTTGCAAAGAGTCAGTTAAAAATAATAAAGAAGATTCAACTTGACACAGTGAAGCAAAGGAAACTAGCTGCAAGACTAAAAGAGTGAAGTAAAATGGACAGAGCTTTACACATTACACTGTGATATACTTTGTTATGAGCTAATTGTTAGGGAAGACCAAAAAAGAAAAAAAAAAGGAGCAATTATGACTACAGGATTTTGATATCTTTAAGAAGCAGGCAGGAGATCTTGCTCTCTGGAAAGGAAATGAACACTGTTTCTAGAAATACTAAACAGCGAAACTGAGGCAAATGTAGTAATGAATAAAAACATGAAAACACAAACACTTCAGATCTTTCTCTTTGGATCCATATATAGCTCTAATCTTGAATTAGCTCTGGATACAAGCAATTTAACAAAGTTATATCATGATACAGTTATGACATGTCCAGAGGTCACAGAAAGTGGCAAGTTTCAGATAAGCATAAATAAAACAGTTCATATTGTTGTGTCTTATAAAACACCTGAAAATTCAAGCCCAATCTTCTTAAAATAATATTTTTAAAAAATTGACAATATTGTTGTTTATAAGTGCTGACAGAAATCTTATGACTGCAAATGCAGTGACTTTCCATAAACCAACTTTTAAACCTTACGGTTCATTTCAGGCAAAAAATATTTTGACTGTAATAAAAATAGGAGTGGTGAGGCAGAAGTAGCACAAGAACAGTATGCCTGGGAACTCAGCAGATGATGTTATAGTTGTGGGCTGTTTATCTCCCTCCCTCAGAAAAGCAGACTTTTGGGCATACATCTGATGCACTTTGAGATCTGAATTCTATCCCATGTTTAGTCTCCGCAGCACAGTGAGAAGTCATGAATCAATTTGATTGAACTTCATAACTTTATGTCACCTTTTCAGAAGTGATAGAATTTACCAGTGGTGTTTTGTCTCAGAATAAAAATATCTAAAAAAATATCAAGGAAACCAAAGGAAAAGATCTGACAAGAACAAAATGTCACCTTGCATGAACTAAATTTTCATATTCAAAAATTTACGTAAAAATCTGAAGGCAGATAATCAGCAATTAGAAGTAAAAACAGAAAAATGTAAATTAGGTTAGTCATCATCTGCTGCTACATCTACTGAAGAGCAAATTCAGTTGACTTTTTTTCTCCTCTGTTTGAAGCACGGGTTCAATTCTGGTTAAACATTAGAGAGCATGGATTTCTGAGTGAGTTCCACTGGACCAGTTAAGGTTGCTGGCAGAATACCCTGTAGGTGGTGCAAATGCCTAGAAATGACAAACACGGTCAAACCCCTTCCCCATCCCCCTCACTTCCCACAAAAAATATTGCAGCATTTTTTCTGCTGCAGCAGAAGTCTGAAAGTTGCTTTCACAGCATCACAGTATCTCCTAAGATTCTCCTACAGAGTTTCTGCCAATCTAATTAATACTGCTTCAATGATGAAATATGTGTTCGCACATTATTTGTGTAATAAAAAATAAACATCATGAGGAGCTCATGATTGCAAAGAAGCAAACACAAAGCACATTAGTAATTGTCACAGTAACATGAAGGAAATAAGATTTATGAGCTCTTATCCTGCTATCTTGTTCATCTATAAATAAACCAGGATACTCGATAAGAAAAGCTCCTGTGTTACCCTTACATTAGTTCTGTATTACCCATGTTCTATCCCATTCACACAGAAAGTACTTCATCCTGCATGTCAGATATTGCTCTCTGGCTCTTTGTTTGTTATCCCCTCTTCACAACTGCCTCAATGATGAATATTCTACTGCCCATCTTGAGTTTTTCGACTCAGCACCTATTGACCCTTTCTCAAGCCAGGTACACAGCAGCTATTGTAGCCTGCTGGATCTTACCCATAACTGAGTTTTGGAAGAAATAGTATATAATGCATATGCGTTATAGAAACGCAAATAAGAAGTTGTCTGATTCAAATACCTTCTAGAGATGTTTTACCATTCAGCTTCCCATTAATTCAGGAAATCAAAAGTAAGTTCAGCTTAGACAAAGATGTTTTATTAAAAGTCTAATACTATCTTTTTTTCTTTTTATGTAAATGTGAATTTGACTTTGGAAAACAACTAACTTTCCAATTTGTGAAGAGGAAGATTCTCCTGCATTTTAACCTGGGTGGTTTTTGTTATTAAAATCTACCACCAAAAACCAGAGACAACATGGAGAACAGATATGTGCATAAAAAGTTGGGGCACTTCTAATTTACAGAGTAATACTAATTAAAAGTGTCCCTTGTTCAAATCTATGCCTCAGCCACTTGAATGCATACCTTGATAGTACTGAACAAGACTTAGAACTGTGACAGAAGCATGAATGAGCAATGGAAACATGGCATCATTGATAGGATCGCCGAGGTCCGCGGCTTGGAGCTGTCTCTGGCAGAACCGCCGCGACTTTTAGCGAGGTACGGGGGGATTTAATCGCTTTCCTCATCGAGGATTCCCGCGGCAACCGTGCGGACACCGCTCTCAGTCGGGCTAGTCTCGCGAGAGCAGCTGACATAGCGTGGGCGTTGCCTAGGCTGCGGCGGGAGATTTAAACAGGCGCAAACCGGAAGCGGCCCTTGATCGCAGCTACAAAAAGCCCTCGAGAGGGCAGCGACGCGTCGCTTCCCACCTGAGGCACTGTGGCGGAGGTAGTACAGCTCTCTCCCAGGCTGTCTTAACGTGGTGCTTTTGTAAGGTACCCCTGTCTGCACTCCCCTGCAAGGAGACCAGCTTCAAGACAGGTGACCGCTCTCCCACTCGCTGACCCAGTGACTGTAAGTTCAAACATGGTCTCTACCAGACGTCGGGCATGCTCCAACAAGTCTGTGGCGACCCAGACAGAGGGACTGCCCAGATAGTTCAAGGCTCAAAAGTGAATTTGATGGGTGACGAGGGTGGAGTTTGAAGGGATGGAGTGTGGCAGGGGAATGCTGCCTCCCTGAAGTGTCTATACACTAATGCGCGCAGTATGGGAAATAAACAGGAAGAGTTAGAGATCTGCGTGCGGTCACATGGCTATGATCTCATTGCGATCACAGAGACATGGTGGGACAGCTCGCATGACTGGAATGTTGTCATGGAGGGCTACGTGCTTTTTAGGAAAGATCGGCCGGCAAGGCGGGGTGGTGGAGTTGCTCTTTATGTAAGAGAGCAGCTTGAATGTATTGAACTCCACCTGGGGGAGAGTGGTGTAGCAGTGGAGAGCTTGTGAGTAAGAATCAAGGGGCGGGCTGGTATGGCTGACACCGTTGTGGGTGTGTGCTACAGGCCCCCTGATCAGGAGGAGGAGGTTGATGAGGCCTTCCACAAACAGTTGGAAGCAGCGTCACGATCCCAGGCGCTGGTGCTTATGGGGGACTTCAATCATCCAGATATTTGCTGGAAAAGCAATGTGGCCAGGCATGCGCGGTCCAGACGGTTCCTGCAATGTGTTGAAGACAACTTCCTGATGCAGGTGGTTGAAGAATCGACAAGGAGAGGGGTACTGCTGGACCTTATTCTCACTAATAGAGAAGGGCTTGTCAGGGAAGTAAAGGTCGGGGGCAGCTTGGGTTGTAGTGACCACGAGATGGTGGAGTTCAAGATCCTGAGTGGAAGAAGTAAAGCAAAAAGTAGGATTGCTATCCTGAACTTTAGGAGAGCCAACTTCGATCTCTTTCGGGGCCTACTTGGAGCTGTCTCATGGGCTAGGGTGTTGGAAGGCAAGGGGGCCTGTGAGAGCTGGTCGGCATTTAAGCAGCTCTTCTTCCAAGCTCAGGATCGGTGCATCCCTGTGAGGAAGAAATCGGGAAAGGGTGGCAGGAGACCTGTGTGGATGAGCAAGGAGCTCGTGCACAAACTCAAAGGAAAGAAGAAGGCCCATGAAATGTGGAAAAAGGGTCTGACTACTTGGGAAGAATACAGGAATGTTGTCAGGGTCTGCAGGGATGCGACAAGGAAGGCTAAAGCCCGCCTGGAATTAAATCTGGAGAAGGTGATAAAGGATAATAAAAAAGGCTTTTTTAAGTACATTAACAGTAAAAGGAAGACTAGGGAGAATGTGGCTCCCCTGCTAAGTGACAGGGATGTTCTGGTAACGGGGGATGCTGAGAAGGTGGAGATACTGAATGCCTTCTTTGCTTCTGTCTTCAGTGAAAAACCTCCCCCTCAGGAATCCGAGACCCTGGAGGTTAGTGAGAGGGTCTGGGGAATGGAAGACCTCCCCACAAATCCATGGGACCCGATGGGATGCATCCACAGGAACTGAGGGAGCTGGCAGAGGTGATTGCTGAACCACTTTCTGTCATCTTTGAGAGGTCTTAGAGGACGGGGGAGGTGCCTGAAGACTGGAAGATAGCCAATGTCACTCCGGTCTTCAAACAGGGCAAGAAGGAAGATCCAGGCAATTATAGGCCAGTCAGCCTCACCTCTGTCCCTGGAAAGGTGATGGAACAGCTTGTGCTGGATGTCATCTCCAGACAACTGGAACAAAAGGAGGTTATCAAGAGAAGTCAGCATGGGTTCACCAGGGGGAGGTCATGCTTGACCAACCTTGTTGCCTTCTATGATGTTGTCTCTGGCTGGGTAGATGGAGGGAGAGCAGTGGATGTAGTCTACCTTGATTTCAGCAAGGCATTTGATACTGTCCCCCACGACATCCTTATAACAAAGCTGAGGAAGTGTGGGATAGATGAGTGGACAGTGAGGTGGGTTGAGAACTGGTTGACTGGCAGAGTGCAGAGGGTCATCGTTGGCGGTGCAGAGTCTGGCTGGAGACCTGTAACCAGTGGTGTTCCTCAGAGGCCTGTGCTGGGTCTGGTCTTGTTCAACATCTTCATCAATGACCTTGATGAGGGGATAGTGGCCATCCTCAGCAAGTTTGCTGATGACACGAAGTTGGGAGGATTGGCTGACACGCCTGAAGGCTGTGCTGCCATTCAGCAAGACCTGGATAGGCTGGAGAGCTGGGCAGAAAAAAACCGGATGAGGTTTAACAAAAGCAAGTGTAGAGTCTTGCATCTGGGGAGGAATAATTGCATGCACCAGTACAGGTTGGGGGATGACCTGCTGGAGGGGAGCTCTGCGGAAAGGGACCTGGATGTCCTGGTGGACAACAGGTTGGCCATGAGCCAGCAGTGTGCCCTTGTGGCCAAAAAGGCCAATGGCATCCTGGGGTGCATTAAAAAGAGCGTGGCCAGCAGGTCAAAGGAGGTGATCCTCCCCCTCTACTCTGCCCTGGTAAGACCTCATCTGGAGTATTGCGTCCAGTTCTGGGCTGCCCAGTACAAAAAAGACAGGGATCTCTTGAGAGGTCCAGCGGAGGGCCACGAACATGGTGAAGGGCCTGGAGCATCTCCCCTATGAGGAAAGGCTGAGTGAACTGGGTCTGTTCAGCCTTGAGAAAAGGAGACTGAGAGGGGACCTGATCCAGGTCTATAAATATCTAAGGTGTGGGGGGCAGAATGGCGAGGCCGGACTCTTTTCAGTGGTGAGTGGAGACAGGACAAGGGGAAATGGCCAGAAACTGGAGCATAGGAAGTTCCGCACAAACATGCGCAAGAACTTCTTTACAGTGAGGGTGACGGAGCACTGGAACAGGCTGTCCAGGGAGGTGGTGGAGTCTCCTTCTCTGGAGATGTTCAAGACCTGCCTGGATGCCTACCTGTGCTACCTGGTGTAGGGAACCTGCTTTGGCAGGGGGGTTGGACTCGATGATCTCAGGAGGTCCCTTCCAACCCCTACAATTCTGTGATTCTGTGATTCTGTGATTCTGTGATAGCATTGTTGGATGCCTGAGGCATTGTTGAATGCCTGAGGCATTGCTGAATGTGTTACTTCCTTAGAGAATAACTGAAGAAACTGAGGGAAAGGAACCAAGAGAATCCTCCTTCTAATTGACATCTCTGTGGTAATCAGCTATATGAGTTTCTAGACAGAAGACTTCAGTCCATTTTTTTTTTTAAGCACTGCTGTGGGCAGCAAGATATCCCATATTGACAGTGTATGCATTCTCCTTGACACCAGCACACTTCTTCAGAATGAAAACATACAACATTTTGACTTGTAAATAGGTATCCTGGTTCTGTTAATCCCTGCGACTCATCACTCCAAGACGATAATAGTAAAGATTACTTCCAACACAAACATGGAAGACTATATAATAAAATTAGAAACAATATGTTCCATAATAATAAGGATATTCAGAGAATACCTGTGTCTTATCCTTAATGAAATGATGCATGACTGTGAAGGAAGTTTAATTAAACAGATAATATTTTTTAGAGGGATTTTGGCTCATTAATTAAATGATAGCAGACTTTTGCTTTCTTTTTGATGTATATGCCTAAAATAAGGTTATATCTTCCACCAACAGGATTAACAGAATATCTGTAGTACTCATTAGCCAAATATAATGGAAAACATTAACAGCACCATAGAATACCTTGGGCTGGAAGGAACCTGAAAGATCATCTAGTTCCAATTCCAAACCCTTTCCATGGGCAGGGTTATCATTTGCCTTGTACTCTAATGATGTGAGGAAGATGCTGTTACCCAGCACAGCAGAAAATTCTGCATATTCATAGAATTATGAAAAACTGTAAAACTGTAGAACCATTGAACCATATAATGGCTTGGAAGGGTTGGAAGTTGAATAAAATGCAGCTTCAGTTGTCCTATCAAGCTGATGACCAAACTTTTCTCTCTTATCAACATTAATTGGAGCTATTATGCATTCTATTTTTTACAACACAGAGTTGCTAAATTGAGCAACTGTTTTTCTAATTGACATAGAAGTAGCAGCAGTACAAGGGAGAATGCTAGTATTCAATTGTCTTTATCTAGTCCCTTCCCCTGCTATGAGGAAATTTCACAGTAAGCAGAGAAGAGAAACATTCCAGACAAGCAGCTTTTAAAATTAATCAGGAAGATAACTTCAGAAAATGCATGCATGCCAATCTTCTAAACCTTCCCTGTCAACACTAACAACTCACAAATAAAACTTGCTCCTCAGCAACTGTGACTTTTCTTTTGTTTTAAAAAGAGTATTTACCAATTTGTTATATTGCCTATTATATTTTCATGTAAATAACAGTAAAGAGGTCACACAAAACTGATTTGAATGGAATACCTAACTTGATGTCTACCCTTGAATGCATAACATTCAGTTATGACAATAACTGGGCGTAATGTTTTTCCCAGAATGATTGCTATAATACTTGCATAATATCTAAATGATGACTATTCACAAGAACGCCAGGAAACAAGTCTTTACCATTGTGGAGATAAATCTGAAGCAAGTTTATTAAAAAAAATTTTGCACTCATGCATGTAACTCTTACATCTGTGCTCAAACTAAAGCCAAATCAAACTGCAATTTTCTTTCAGTGTTGGTCATTGGGAAATTATTCATATCCTGCAGCTGTGGATTTACATAAATTTTCCTTGAAACACGTTGCAACTTACCATCGATAGGTATTTATACAATGCCATACAATGCCACTACAAACATCTGTAGATCACATGAAACAAACATTTCAATTTTTATCACTAATTTTTGCTGTGTGTTTTTATGTTACACAACAACATTTGCCTGCACTACTCAGTGTAATAACTAATTCTGAACCTTGCAAGGGTGTCTAGAATTAAGTAAATGGTCTAATTGAAGTTCAATCCTTCTCTGACACAAGCAACAAACACGTTTAGTGGTATCTTCTGCAAAGTCAATTAGTGGGAATGACTGCTGATGGATAAGAATGCTATATAAATGATTTGCCCTGGTTTTAGCTGAGACAGGCAGGCAGGGGCAGTACAGAGTCAGGATAGCTGGCCTGAATTAGGCAGGATACCATCACCAGGTTTCCTTGGCTATAACCATCCACTCGGCTCGCAGTTCTGCACATTGGCTGCTCTGAGCATCCCCCTCGTCAAACCAGATTGTCTCAGTGTCTTCATTGTTGCTTTTTTTAAAATTTTTTGTCTGAATTGGATTAAGTACTTATATTCTTGAATAGTAAAAATTTTAAACTACAGTGATAATTTTAAGTAGTATTTTTCACACAAATGGATGAAGATGATGACAGAAATGTGTGATCAGCCTACAAAAGCTGACATATTAAGCTTACAGATTTGTACCATATCTAGTTGAGGAAGCTGCTGGATAAATAAATAAACAAACAAACAAACAAACAAACAAACTGAGCATTTTGCAAAAAGCAAACAAACAAACAGTAAGGGATTGATGCCTTCGATTTCACTCCAGTAGAAAAATTGTCAAAGCAGCAGAAAAAAACCCTTACCTGTATACCATAGTGGTGACTGCACTTGGGGAAATCAAGGCTTTTAATACAGCTCTACTAACAAAATAAGAAAGGGGAAAGAAGGCATGAAACCCTACACTGACGTGCAGTCTAGAAGAAGCCATGAAGGTATAGCTATTGATTTACTTTTTATACAACACAAATATATGTTTGTTCAGGATTTCCAATATTCCTCTTAAAATCATAGAACCACAGAATAGCTTGGGTTGAAAAGGACCATAATGATCACCTATTTTCAACTCCCTATGTGTAGGGTTGCCAATCACTAGACCAAGCTGCCCAGAGCCTGGCCTTGAATGCCTCCAGGAATTCATCCACAACATCCTTGGGAAACCTGTTTGAGTATGTCATCACTCCCTGAGTAAAAAATTTCCTCCTAATATCTAACCTCAATCTCCCTATCTTAGTTTAAAACCATTCCCCCTTTGTCCTATCACTATCCACCATCATAAACACACATACCCCCTCCTGTTTATATGTTTCCTTCAAATACTGGAAGGCCACAATGAGGTCTCCACAGAACTACAGAATCACAGAATGGCCCGAGTTGGAAGGGATCACAAGGATCATGAATCTCCAACTCCCCTGCCACCTGCAGGGCCACCAACTTCCCCTTCTAATACTAGGCCCCAGGGCCCCATCCAACCTGGCCTTGAACACCTCCAGGGACATTGCATCCACAAGCTCTCTGGGCAGCTTGTTCCAGCACCTCACCACTCTCTCTGTAAAGAACTTCCCCCTGAACATCCAACCTAAATCTTTCCTCCCTCAACTTATAACCATTTCCCCTCATCCTGCTGTTATCTACGCTTTCAAATAGTTGATTTTCCTCCTGTCTGTAGGCTCCCTTTAGGTACTGAAAGGCTGCAATGAGGTCACCGCACAGCCTTCTTTTCTGCAGGCTGAACAAGCCCAGCTCCATCAGCCTGTCTTCATAGGGGAGGTGCTCCAGCCTCCTCATCATCTTTCTGGCTCTTCTCTGGACCCTCTCCAACAGTTCCCTGTCTTTCTTGTGATGGGGGTTCCACACCTGAACACAGTAGTCCAGGTGGGGCCTCACAAGAGCAGAGCAGAGAAGGACAATCATCTCCCTGTCTCTGCTGGCCACCCCTCTTCTGTTGGAGCCCAGGATACCATTTGCTTTTTGAGCTGCAAGAGCACACTGTTGGCTCATGTTAAGTTTTTTGTCTATCAAGACCCCCAGGTCCTTCTTCGCAGAGCTGCTCTCAAGGACTGCTCCTTCCAGTCTGTATGGATGCCTGGGATTCCTCTGGCCCAAGAGCAAAACCTTGTACTCTGTTGTGTTGAACCTCATCAGGTTCACCTGGGCCCACCTTTCAAGCCTGTTGAGGTCCCTCTGAATGGCATCCCTTCCTTCCACTGTGTCAACCACACCACTCAGCTTGGTGTCACCAGTAAACTTGTTGAGGGTGCACTTGATTCCATTATTGATGTCATTGAAAAAGATGTTAAAGAACACCGGTCCCAAGACAGATGCCCTGGGGGACGCCACTCATTACTGGCCTCCACCTGGACATAGAACCATTGATGACCTCCCTGTGTCTGCAGCCTTTCAACCGATTTCTCATCCATCAGGTGGTCCATCCATCAAAGCCACATCCCTCCAATTTGGAGATAAGGATGTGGTGGGGGACCATGTCAAAGGCCTTGCTCAAGTCCAGGTAAATGAGATCATTCTCCTTTCCTTAGAAGGCCACCAGTTTGGTTAAGCATGACCTTCCCTGATGAAGCTGTTCTGGCTGTCTCAGATCACACGCTTTTTCCTCATGTGATCAAGCATCTCGTCCAGGAGGATCTGTTCCATAATCTTCCCAGGCACAGAGGTAAGACTCACCGGCCTGTAGTTCACTAGGTCCTCCTTGCTTCTGTTCTTACAAATGGCAGTGACGTGACCCTTCCTCCAGTCATCCATGACCTCACCTGACAGCCACTACTTTTCAAATATGATGGAGAGCAGCTCAGTAATCACCTCAGCCAGCTCCTTCAGAACCCTGGGATGCATGCCATCTGGCCCTATAGACTTGTACACATTCAGTCTCATGAGGTAGTCTCCAACTTGCTCTGCCCTTACAGTGGGAGGAGATTTTCTGCCCCAGTTCCTACCTAGAGGTTTTGGGATGCAGGGTTCAGGGACATGAGAAATACTAGAATCCTGGCTGCCAGTGAAGACCAAGGCAAAGAACTCATTCAGTACCTCAGCCTTCTCTTTGTCCATTGAAGCCAGTTCTCCTTTTACATTTACCAAAGGAGGTACACTTGCTTTGGCCTGTCTCTTCTGCCCAGTGTACCTGCAGAATGTCTTCCTATTGTTTTTCACATCACTCACCAAGTTCAGTTCCATCTGTGCCTTGGCTTTCCTGATCTCACGTCTGCAAGTCCGAACTGCATCCCTGTATTCTTCCCAGGTGACACACCCTTGTTTGCAAAGCTTGTATGCACCTTTCTTTGCCCTCAGCATGCCCAGCAGGTCCTTGCCAAGCCATACCGATTTCCTACCTCCTATGCCCGCTTTCCTATTCAGAGGGACGAAGAGCTCTTGTGCTCTCAGAAGGGCATCCTTGAAGAGTAGCCAGCTCTCCTCAACACCTTTGTTTTTAAAGGCAGCATCCCAGGGGATCTTGTCCAATGGTCCATTGAACAGCATAAAGTTTGCTCTTCCAAAGTTCAGGGTCCTGACGCCACTCTTTGCTAGGCCCACATTCTTCAAGATCATGAACTCAACCAGGGTGTGGTCACTGCAGCCCAGGCTGCCTGCAACCTTAACTCCTTTAATGATTCCCTCCACACTGGTGAGCAGCAGGTCCAGCAACACTTCACCTCTGGTTGGTGTGTCCAATACCTGGACCAGAAAGTTATCATCAATGCATTTCAGGAGCCTCCTGGACCTCTTGCAGCTCACTGTGTGGTCTTTCCAACAGATATCCAGATGGTTGAGGTCCCCCACAGGACGAGAGCCTGTGAGTATGATGCCTCCTGCATCTGAAGCAAGAAAGCCTCGTCAACAGTCTCCCCTTGATTGGGTGGCCTGTAGTATACTCCTATCACCAGCTGGCATTTATTAGTCCTGTCCCTAATTCTAATCTAGAGGCTCACAACGTGTTTATGACTCTTTCTCAGAGGAAGCTCCTCACAGTCTATCCACTCTTTGACATAAAGGGCAACTCCCCAACCCTTCGTACCTTGTCTATCCCTTCTAAAGAGTCGATATCCCTCAGTGGTGATATTCCAGTTACAGGAATCATCTCACCATATTTCTGTGATAGCAGTAAGGTCATAACTTTCCAAGAACATCATGGTTTCCAATTTGTCCTGCTTATTTCCCAGGCTGCGTGCTTTGGTATAAAATCACTTATGCTGGGCTTTCCATCTCACTGCCTTTATAGAGGATCCAGGATCCCCTAGAACAGCAGCATCCCCAGCATTCCTCTGCCCTAGTCCATCCCTTTGTACTCCACTGTCTTCACCCATCAAGTTTGGTACAAGGCCTCAAATGACCCAGTCAACCCCAGCGGCTCTTTTTGTCCCCTTCCTCCTTCATACCTAGTTTAACGAGTTAACCTTTAAACGAGTCCCACCAGTTCCTTGGCTAAGAAATTCTTACCCCTCAGAGACAGGCTACTCCCATCTGCAGCCATCATGCCAGGTGCTGAGAAAATTGCCCCGTGGCAAAAAAAAAAAAAAAAAAAAAAAAAAAAGCCAAACCCAACAAATTTCCTGTGTTTGCACCAACTTCTAAGCCATTCATGAGGTGGGTCTTTGAAATCACAGAATGGTTTGGGTTGGAAGGGCCATTAAAGATCATGCAGCTGCCATGCAAGTCCTCTACAATGAGCAGGACTGACAGCTGTTTGCTCAGGGCCTCCTCTGACTTGGTCCGCAGCATCCCAGGGATGAGACATCCACAGCTCCTCTGGGCAGTCTGTGCCAGTGCCTGCCTGCACTCTTAGTAAAAAATTTCTGAACCTAAATCCTTATTTTAACTGTGAACACCTGAAGCACCTGGGAAAATGACTTGATTCCAGTAATACATCAAAACAGAAGGAAGTATTTTGAGAACGAAAGCCTCTCACAGTTGGCTGTGCACAGACCTCATTTTGTACTGGCAATTCACTTGCTGTTTTAATTTTTCATTAACCATAGCGACCACATTCTTTACTTTGAGTACAACGTCATTCAGAATGCCCACACAGCAAACAGTATGAAGTATCTGACACCTCAGCTGGCCTCCTAAGAACTGAGCAAGAGGAAATTCCTCTCACTGAAGGTGCTTCCAATTACTCCTTCCCGGTGACGATGCACCGAGAAATACAGCACGGTGTATGGAAGCCACAAGTAACACTTGCGGGAAATCAATACGATTTCCTGCCTTGAGCCAGCGCAGCCCCTCACAGACATTCACAGCCCCAAGCGCGCGATTAGCCCAGGCCACTGCACCACATGACATGCGAGATAAGATTAGATAAGCTGAAAGCATTGTTGGTGCTGAGAGTTTGTGAACAATACTGACTTTCTGCAGGGAGCCTATGTCTGCAAGCTGTGTTACCTACTTTGCCCTCTTTTTCCCTGTTAGCATGTACCCTACCACACAGTACCCCCATGCTACTGCCTGAAACACCATATTAGGTCTCAAGAAACAAGTACTGTGGCGACATGGCACCCAGAAAGAATTGAGTCAGATAATGGGATTCATTTCAAAAATTCTCTTTTAAATGAGTGGATTTATCATATTCCCTACCATGCACCAGCCTCTGGTAAAATTGATACAATGAGTTGTTAAAAACTATGCTGAAAGCAGTGTGTGGTGCAATACTGGGAGAGGCATTTGGCAGAAGCCACCTGGTTAGTCAGTACCAGAAGATCTATCAATCATGATGGTCCTACTCAGTCCAACTCCCTACATACTGTAGAGGGAGATAAAGTCCATGTTGTACATGTAAAGAGCATGTTGGAAAAGCAGTTTGGGTTCTTCCAGCTTCTGGAAAGGGCAAACCTCTCCGTGGTGCTGTTTTTGCCTAGGGACCTGGGTCCACTTGGTGGGTGATGCAGAAAAACGGGGATGTTCAATGTGTACCACAAGGAAACTTGATGCTGGGGGAGTGCAGTCATTAATTATATATATATATATATATATGTGTGTGTGTGTGTGTACAGACGTGTGTGTAATGCATTTTAATCATTGTTTGTTTGCATATATATATATATATTAAGCATGATGTAGTGATGTAGAATAAGGGGTGGAATGTCATGGTTTTATATTTTTTGGTTTTCAGTATTCTGCATCATAACATCATGGGAGTTAAAGTGTTAATGCTCCAATTCCAGGTACCTATACCTATACATTACAGAAGTCATAGGATCTGGCCCTTCCGGGTGGGGTGGTCTCTTACTGCCTTGCAGTGGGTGCTGGAGGGTGCTTTCCTAGTCATTCCAAACTTTTCAGGTTTGGCTTGGTCTCAGGAACTCTCTCTCTCCTATCTTATTTGATTTATTAGTCTCAATTTCAATTAGATTGTGTTATATTGTTGTATGGGAACTGCTGAGTCACGGCCTGAACCTCTGATTAATCACCTGAGGTGAGCCATGAGTCAGCCAGAGGAGCACAGCTGAAGGCAATTCACCTGTGCTGCCGGAAGCCTGGCTCCACCCCTCCTGGACCTATTTAAGAGCTGGCTACCAGAGGGGAAGGCTCTCTTCTGGAGATCCTCTCTTTTGGTGTCTTCTGGTGAGCTCAACCGAAGGGTAAGCTCTTCCACTTATTCTCTTTTTGTTATCGTTGTCTGCTTTGCCTTACTCTCTTGTTTATATTGTGATTATAACATCTTGATATCTATTGATTATACACAATTATATTGTGATTATAACATTTTGGTTATACAATTGTGTTTTCTTGCATTCCGATATCATAGTTAGTAAAATAAGTTTTCCTCCACTAAAAAAAAAAATAAAAAAAATAAAAAAAATCTAATAATGGAGAAAGAGAACAGTTTACTGTATACTGTTGTCTTCTGTTTATGTGAACTGCCTGAATTTTTAATATCATTAGATGATCATTAACAGTATGGTATCAATGTGTTGCTGTGGCTACAGCTTTTTCTTTTAATTCCTTAAGTAATCTTTTTGATATAAATATATTTTTCTTTCCTTACACATCCATGGTTATCTGAGGAATACGCCAAAATACTTTCAATGTATATTTAAGCCCAGAGAGAACGCTTAACAAGACAAACTAATTAATTCCATTTAATAGATCACACAAGTAAATTGTTTTATGTAAGTTAATTTCCAAATAAACTGTTCTATGTTTCTTGTAACAGGTCACTTTAACATCTTCCAGAAGGCAATTTGAATTCATTCAAAAAGTGCAGCTGCTGTCTGTTGTATGGTATTTTTGCTGCTCTAGGTTTGTGCACAGCAGCTCTCACTTACAAGTTGGAGCCATCTTGAAGTCAGAATGGGAAAGAAATACTAGTAGAGGCTTTTAGATTGTTAGTTAAGAAATGTATGTTTTCAGTATTGCTTTCAGTTTGGGTTTTATCATCACAGATGATATAGTGACAGAAAAAAAAAAAAAGATGATAATGCATAGAAGAAAGATAGATAAATGTGCTTAAATATGGTAGAAGAGTGCAGATCTAGAGGTCTAGGAATAGAGAAATTAGAAAAAACTTTGGTTTGTCTTTCCATCTTTGAAGAGGAGTAAAACACATATGGAAGGATAGTGTCTTTGTCAGCTACAGATTTAACTTGTTTTCCATATTGATTATTTTTTTTGCAATTTTAGCTATTTAATTCTTAACTTTTAAAATCTTAATGTAAATGATCTTAGGTTTTGCTTGCTTGATCCTCCCCCAACTTTATCTGCAGTATCTTTAAGGGAATTCCTGTTTCTGCAGTGACTCTTCTACAAGAGAAGATGAGGCTCTAGCCTTCTGTACGTTGGCATACCATCTTTATAGTTCAATCACCTTAAGGTTTGCTTCACAGTTCTTTTCTTAATAGTCCACTCCCTATTTTGTTACTTCCACTTCCTTTATCTCCCTGTGAGTCTCATGTGGCTGTAATATCCCTAGAGTATGAACTTTGAGATATTACTGAAAGAACTTATTCGGACTAAAATCTGATGGGGTGAATTGTGATTTTTCGATGTAATGACAGAGATTCTTTGATATCAGTTGGAGTGCAGCTGTGGCATTTGAAAGTGAAAGCTGGCCTTCTGGATTTCTGCTGAAGAATTATAGAAATGACATTTTGCTGAGCTGCTGCTTCATTCTGTGATGGATGTTTTTAATTTTTATTCTGATGGTTTTATCAGACCAATTTCATGTGACGGAGTAGAGAAGCATGAGCAAGTCTATTGAGCTGCACAAGGTTTGCCTTGTATATCTTATATATCTTTCAGATATAAACAAGATTCTTTTTTTTATGTTATTTGTAGCTAACTTCTCACTGTTGAATGCACTGGCTTTCTTAAGCTGAGGAACTAAAATCTAAATGCTGAGCAAATAACTTGTGAACTAGTTATTGGCTCAAAATGCTAAGAATAGTAAATTCAATTGAAATTAAGTTGGTTTCTGTTGGCTGTATTACTGTGATTTCAGCAAGATTTATAAGTTGAAAGAATTGATGTTGTGGATTTTTTTTACTGGTTAAGCAATATTGTTACATCTGCATTATGGACACTGATATTCTATATCTTGTGCTATACCTTACATTATTCATACCATGAATTTTGTTGTTATATTACCTGTTGTCAGTAAAATAATGCCCCAGTAAGGAAGCTTTAAAGTAAAATATAGTGCTATGCTGTGCAAATAAAGTGATAGTATCGGAGGAGTCCCTAGGTGATATATTTCAGGAGAACACATATCAGTGTGCCCCTTCTCATGAATTAATCTTATGTTACTCTCCTGTTCTCACATACTATAAAATGTATCTTCTGTTGTGAAGCCAAAGACCTCTATGTTTTGGTAACATAATAAAAAATTTTAAAGGATAAAACTGTACATCATGAAAATGTATCAGCCATTATTCTTTGACATGCTTTACACAGCAATGCATGGCTAGTATATACCTTAAGAATTATAGGCTCTAAACATTAGCGATAGCATTTTTCTTTCTACTATTTCATGAAAAATAGTGTGGTGAAACTAATATGGCATAATCAAATATTATGAGACTTTTCCAAAACACCTTTCAGTACAGTAAGCTATTTTTAAAAAAATCTTGTTTGCAGTAAATGTTCTACTTCAATTAGCAGTTTACTTGTAGTAAACAAGCAAATAAACTCCAGTTGGACCTTTACAAAGTGCTTCTTGACCTCCACAAGAATTATTTTTACTGTTTAATCTGAATAATTAGAGATGCACTGTTCTTTTTCAAGGTTGCTAATGATATTTTCACATAAAGTTAAATGAAAATAGTGATTCTGAGCCATTACCAGGCATGATCAGAAACAAGTCATTCTGGTTTATGACTTCTGAGCAGGACCACTTTTTTTTTGTCTTGAATTTGTTGTTACTAATTCTTCAGGCTCTGGCAATCCGTAGAATTTTGTGTTTCTAGAGAAGCGTGCTAGACCAGAGTAATAGAAACTTAGTTATATAAAATGAGGCTTAATATTCTTATACTGAGAATCTGAACATAACCAGTGCTTTTTAAGAGAAATCTTAGTCTTACATTTTTTTCTAAGTTTTATGAATAAAACTTCTAGTAATGGATAAATTGACTTGAAATTAAGTATTCTGTTAATCTGTTTTTATGTATTACTTCTGTAAAAATTTTTTTAATTTGAGGATTCTCTTCCTAGTTTCAATCATATCAAGCTCAAACACTGAACCAGAAGTGGTTTTCTTATGTTTTACACTGCTCAGAAAACTTCTGCTTCATGAGGTTTTCTAGTCTAAACTTAAACAGAAATGTGTTTTCAGTGGGGAAAAAGATGTGGTCTTTTATACCCTTACAATAAAATGTGTGTAGTTCCACACAAATAAACCCACTGCCTTGAGTCCTACTTTACTTATTTTCTTGTATTTTAGCTTAGGAGTAATGACAATTGTTTTCACACAGTTTATGTCATTTTCTGTTTAATGAATTGCAATTGTAATTTTTCAGATGTTTCAGCTTGAAGCTGCAGCTTGAAGAAGCCTGTATTTCCTTGGAAATGTTCCTTCTGCGGGCCTCTCCCACTTGTGCTTCTATAAAGTAGACTGTTGACACTATGCATTGCTTTCTGAAAAAACAAGCAGTTATGGGATAAAAGGGAAGATATTCATGTAGATGTAGTAAAGATGGTTTAAACACCAGAAGCAGGGGGTTAGCAAGAACAGTCATGCAGGATCACATGTTCATGCAGTAACATAATGATAACTGTTTTCCTAATGATGTGTCTTTGAATGTACTTTTTAAAACCACTAAATTGGTGTCTTTTATGGAACTGCCTTGTCCAAGATGTCATTCCTAAGTAGCAGTCATTCGGTATGTGGAATTACATTTTCTCATATTTCTATTGGATTAATTAATGTCATTTATTTTGTTTTCCTGATTCCACTAACTTTTCCTGCTCTTTGCAACAGACATCTAACTTTTCTAACCTGAATTGCATTGTATTATCAATGAACTTTGTCAGATTTGTCACATTTTTAAAGCTCAGTTATGAATACGTCAGGCTACATGTGTCCTAGGACAATGTTGGGACTCATTTAGTAACTTCTTTGTGCTGTGAAAACTGCTGTTATTTTTACAATTTTAAATTTATTTTTTAAACTTTAAATTCTTTTTTTTTTAATTCCTTCAAATAGTTTCATTCATTTTCTGCTTAATTAAGAGCCTTTGTGGATGGCCTTTCAGTAGTAGTAGTATTTGTTGTTATTATTACTATTTTTTTAACCTCCCTTATCCATAAATATTCATTCTGAGAACTTCTGAAAGTTAAGTCATTATTTTCCTTTATGGATTCTTTCAATTCAAATGAGTGTGGTTCTGATACCTTTAAACTGTGGAATATAATTTACCTTAACTTTTCTCTGAGAAAATGCGTCATGATCTTGCTGTTCAGATACAGATATGCTTACAGTATTTGGAAAGTCCTTTCACTTGTATTCAGTATATTTTGTGCTGTGTACAAGTTACATGCCTGAGATGATAACTTGGTAATTGCTTCGTGTGACAGAGACAGTCTTTGACTTTTTGCCTATCAGCCTGACAGCCTATCAGACTATCTTTTTTGCACCTCAGTTTCTTCTCAGGAAGCTTCTGTAGTGAAAAAGTTGGAACTAAGATTATTCATAAACATTTAGATAAAAATACTTAGGAACCATCTTAGTTCCAACCTTTTCACTGCCCTCCAATTTTATCTAAATATTTAGAAAATGTGGATAGACTGGAGAGGTTTCAAGGAAGGGCTGCAAGTCAAAAGGCAGGAGAACCTGCCCTGTGAGGAGAGACTGAAGGAGATAGGTCTTTAACCCTGAAGAAGAGAGTCTTGAATGGGGACCTCTTTACAGCTTTCCAGCATTTAAAATGATGGTCAAAGAGAGGATGGATGCTCTTGTTTCGTAGGGAGAATCGTAGAATCCTTAAAATTGGAAGGGACCTTTGAAGGAACAACTTCCTGTCAACAGTTTGTGGGGCCAGTTCAGTCCAGTTCTGTGACTCAAGTATTATGTTCAGTTTTGGGCCCCTCACTACAGGAAAGACATTGAGGCCCTGGAACGTGTCCAGAGAAGGGCAATGAAACTGGTGGGGGGTCTGGAGCACAAGTCTTATGAGGAGTGGCTGAGGGAGCTGGGATTGTTCAGTCTGGAGAAGAGGAGGCTCAGAGGAGACCTCATTGCACTCTACAACTTCTTGAAGGGAGGTTGTGGTGAAGCGGGATTTGGCCTCTTCTCCCAGGCAATGAACAGAACCAGGGAAATGGTTTCAAGTTTGTCATGGTTTTGTGATTTTTGGCTTTCGGTATTCCACATCATAACATCATGTGGGGCACTGGGACTTTAACTGTCAATGCTCAAGTCCTGGGTACCTGCCCTGAAGAGAAGAACTACATTCCCCAGGAGACCTTGTGGTCAGGGAGAGGAGATTTAACTCCTGGCAAGGTCACTTGAGTTCTCTTTCTTGCCTGCCCTTCATTGTGGACACTGCTCCTGTCTCTCTGCTGCTCAACTGGACTGCGCATCTCACCTCAGCATTGTGGTGAGGCCTATCCACCTTTCAGACATTCTCTCTCTCATTATATTTGATTTATTAGCTTCAATTCTGATTATATTGCATTATAGTGTGTTATCTTGCATTCCGATAATATGCTTAGTAAATTAGTTTGTTTCTCCTCAGATCGGTGCTGCTGTTTTTAATTATTTTGGGGTCCCCTGTTTCCTTTTTTCCAGAGGTGCGGATCTGTGGATCCCTCCGCCCCGCTCGTCACGGAACCAGGCCGAACCAGCCCTTAAACCGTTGACAAAGTTGTACCAGAGGAGGTTTAAGATGGACAAGAGGAAAAACTTTTTCTCTCAGAGAGTGGTCAGGCACTGGAATGGCTGCCCAGGGAGGTGGTGGAGTCGCTGTCCCTGGCAGAGTTCAAGAGGCGTCTGGATGAGGAGTCATGAGATATGGTTTAGTAGCTTCTGGAGGATGGTTGGACTAGATGATCTTATAGGTCGTTTCCAACCTTGTGATTCTATGATTCTGTGATTCTAAATGGGGTGGAGGGTGCCATGGACTGATATCCTCAGAGAGGGGGAAAGGGGTGAAGCCTTCCGCCTGCAAAAGGCTTCATACAGGTGTTCGCAATCGTTAGGGACTCATCGGTCTGTCCATCTACCTCGGTGCACACCAATGTGGTGGGTGGTAAAATGGCGTTTATTTGATCACGACAGGAACTTATATAGCCTTGTACAACTTCGTCTACGCCCCTCTGACTCCACGTATAACTTCCCTATCTGGTTACTATTAGCAACTACCCGAGGGTGGAATGCCTCAGGGTCGTCTCCTGGCCAATGGACATGTGGAATGTCCTGTTTCTTCCTTATTTGGTCCTTCTTGCTCTTCCTTCTTATCTTCAGGCCATTTGTTGTCATGGTTTCGCAGGGGCCGAGGGGCCCCTGCAGACCCTGTTCGGCAACATTTCCCCCTCCCTATGCATAAGCGTAACTACTACATTCTAAGCTACTACATCCTGAGAGGACCCTAATCGCGTACAGCCCGAAATCCCCGCATTGCGCCTATACATGCCATTGTCCTCTCAGTTAAGCCTTGCCCCGTTACATCCCGATTCGCAAAATGACCCCATACTAACCTTATACTATCGCACTTTCTGGTTGCCTAGAAGCCTTTTGCATTTTCTTATACTCTACGTGATAGTTGATCGTGCGATTAACCATCCCTTGAATACATCTTAACATGATTTGTAGAAAGCAAGGTGCACATACTATAAAAAGCAAGATAACTACAAGCCCTAAAAGCAGACCCTTCAGTAAATGCACACCCCATTCCCCTATGCCTCCGAACAGTCCTCGTAGCCAATCCCCAATCGGGTCTTTTTCCGCGCCGATCTTGTTAACATGTTCTTTCATAAGCTGGAACTTCTTGTGTATAGATTCACTGTGGTCGCTAAGATTAAAACAACACATCCCCGCAACATCCTCACAACCATGGCCGTGAGCTAGAAGCAGGAAATCAATAGCTGCTCGGTTCTGCAGGACCGCGTGTCTGATGCTCGTAACATCCATTAGTAAATCCCCGAGGAGTGACGTTGTTAAATTGGCCTGCTTAACGGACCAACAAGCCAGTCTCTCGATTTCCCTCAAGGCTTGTGCAGCTGCTACCCCCGGGGCCAGGATGGACGCGAAGATCCTTGCCGTGGCGCTCCAGAGTTGTACTTCGTCCGAGCACGTACTGTCCAATCGTGATATACTTCGTCTGCGTCTTATCGCTGCTCGTTGTGTGTTGGCGAGCATTTTAAGGATCTCCGTGTGATTAGGTGCTAGCATAGTAAGTTTCCCTAAGTAGCAAGGACCCCCTACCGGATGACTTGGGATTCCTTGCCACGCGCGGTCCCCACAGATGAGAAAGATGTTAGGTGGTAGTGCTTTTGGCTTAGTGAAACCCCTACTTTTACAGTTAGCCCATGCCCCTGGTGGAAGAATTGTAGCAGTCCTCCCGCAACATCCACTGGCGTTGCCAAGACGATCACCCTTACAGGATATCTGTACATTTGTACCAGAAAATTCACTCACGTTAAAAGACTGTGTACTATTGATCCAATTACCCCCCATTCTTTCACACTGTTTCCAGGGAGGGCGTGAGCTTTGTGTAGTCAGTCCCCGAGCTGTGCATGTGTAGATGGAAAAGGAATCCTGTTTCCTCTCAGTGCAATTGCTCAATTCCCAGTATCTGTGTTCGTATCTACCGCAATATTCCCCCCCCCGTGAAAAATGTGTATCTATCTGCTGTCACTACTGTAAATGGTTCAGAGGAGTTGGTTTTAGGGTCAAAAAAGGGATTAAACCACGGGGCTATCTGGAAATTACGCATTACCTGCTTACGATTCCATCCGTAGATGCCGGCAGGGTCTGAGTCTGGGGCGAATCCTATACACCTTCCAGCCATAGGGGGTATGTTATCAGCGGCATTAGGGGCGTTGTTGATATTAGGAAGGGATTGAGAGCCTAATAGCTGTAGCTCTGGCGGATCATCCCAGAGGGAGACATTCAATTTTGTTAGTAAACAAATCACTTTCGGATAGTCAAGGGTAATACTATCATTAAGGCTACCCGTGATTTCAGCTGACATGATAAGCCTGTCTCGCCCTAAATCTTTGCAGTTAGTGTCATAGACATACCCTCCGAAGTCCTGTTCTCGAATCTCTATCGGGACACCAACTAAACATGTTTGAAACGGTGAAGTGGCTGACTGCGTAGAGAGACAAAAATCTGTCTGGCCTGTACGGTTCGCCCAAGTGACCCAAAGGTTCCCCAGCTGTTCTAATAGATGTACATCTGCGTCTACTCCCGTAGTCCCATACAAAATCAATAAACAGACAAACACTGTGATTCCATCAATTCTCCCATCAATTCTCGTCGGCAGCAAGGGTGTCTTCTCCGGATCTTTCTTGCTTGTCTCCGCCGGCTTCTTTTCCAGATCTTTCTTGCTCGCTTCCCCAGGGTACCCAAACAGAAATGCCTCAATCATCTCTCGAGATTTCCGCATAGGGATTCCCCCTCCTATCCCGTAAACTTGCGTACTCGCGGCTTGCATCAATGGCCAGTCTGCGGGCCAGTCATCCTCTGAAATAATGGTAACGTCAGCTCCGGAATCCAATAATGCCGTGATATACGTCGTACGCTGCTTCACAGGACAACTACCTGTATTAGTTAACACAACCCTGACCAAGGGGCGATCCTTGTGTTCCATGGTCATTGCCAGCGACACAGTAGGCTGGGTTGAAGGAAGCCATGTCCCTGGGGAGGACCCCTTTTCTAGCTGATGACTCTGACCTGCGCCTGCCTCCCGTGGGGACCTCCGACATGATCTAGCAGTGTGCCCCAGCCCTTCACATAGCTGACATCGCCCACGGCTACCCCCTGGTCTTTTGCCTTTAGGGCATTGCGCCTGATAGTGCCCCTGGGATCCACAGGAGTAACAACGCCCCCGAACGCGATCACCCGATCCACCGCGTCCGTCCCTTTCCTTGTTGACTACCGCCATGACTAAGGGTTGGATGGCCGATGACACGGCCGAGGACACGGCCGACGCTACTCCTTGGTCCGTGAACGGAACAGCCTTCTGTCTGTCTAAAACATATTTAATTATCTCTCCCGGTGTCGTGAGTGTGGAGGGCGCTGCTCGTAAGAGCTGTTGGACATCCGGGTGTGACTTCTGTCTAAGGCAGTCAATAATTACAGGGGCTCGTGCCAAAGATGGAAGGTCCGACCCCTCAACCGCCTTTATAAGGCGATTGGCAAAATCCACAAAGGACTCAGATGGCCCCTGTGTGATATCCGCCCAAGGGTTTGTAGGCTCCGCTAACCGGGCGACCTCTCTGAACGCCTGGAGAGCCGACGCCGTGATAGCTACCAACTCCCCCGGTCTCAAAAGCGCGGCTTGGCCCTCCGGATTCCCGGCCATTCCATCCGCTTTGCCATTTAAGCGATCCAGGTTAGTTCGTTCCCCCCGCCCTTGACCATTCGCGGGGTGTCGAGGGTCTCGGGTAGCCGCCGCTACGACCGTCTGTAGCTGGACGTCCCAAGCATCCATCCACAGAGCATATTGGGCGGGGGCTAATATGACCCTCATAAGATTCGTAACATCATGCGGCAGCAGCGGGGAAGACATAATAGCTTCCACTTCTGCCATAGTAATCGGAGATCGTAAACCTTTAGACCTGACTGTGTCGGCTAATCGCATAATCAATTTTGGCTCCAGAGGGGTCCAAGCCGGTCCCTCTGTTTTTATAACAACGGGCATGGCCACCACAGACGGGGCCGCCGTTGTAAGCTCCTCCCTGATCCTTGCCCAATCAGTCAGGGCTGGCCCAGGGGCCGGATCAGGGCGTCCTAACTCCGCCTTTTGTTCCACCCCTCGGGGCGTACCGTCCCGCCCCGCCGTTGACGTGGTCACGCCCTCCCCCTCCGGCCCTCCCAACCCCTCCAAAGAAGGATACAAGCCACTCCCCACATAAGGAGGAGGGGCGGAGGGGGCAGCGGTGGCGCAACTGCAGCCAACATCTGTCCCGCAACGATAACAGGATGTACCAACGGTTTTAGGCGTGATCGCCTCAACGGTTTTGGGCGTGGTCACCTCTCCCGGCGCCATCTTCGATTCTTGCTGTGCAGCCGTTTTCTTTTCCTCCTCGCCAGTCTGAGGCTCAGTAGTTGACTTTCCTGCGGAATCTGTGGGAGAGACCTTCCCTCCCCCCAAGCCCAACAAAAGCTTCGCCTGTCCAGATGTAACCTGTTCCTCCCGCACTGCCTTCAGTGCCTTCAAAACCAGTCCCCAGGTCCTCAACTCCTCCGACTTCCCGAGTTCCATCACCCGTTGGGAAAGCGCTGCGGTGATGGGATCCCAGGACCCCGGGGAATACAAATCTGAGGGAGATGTTAGCAGTCCCTCCTTTTGTAAAAGAGACAACATTGCCCCTATTTCCTTCTTAGAAGGAGAATTTTTCCCGCAATGGGTCTTACACGCGGACGAAATCACCTTTATGACGGCCTCCATATTCACTCCGCCGGACGTCCTCTCCCGCGGATCACACAACCACCGGGCACCTCTTCCGATGGTTTCCTGGGTCCTCGGCAGGTTAAGCAGGCTCCCGGCCGTAGAGCCCCCTCCGACGCTACCCAGCTTCCACTCTCCTAAGCCGCAGCCCCCTACGCAAGGGTCATCGTCTCCTTCCCCAAGGGAGACGGAAGAGAGCAGGAACGCCACGCCGCCTGTGGCTGACCACTATTCCCTAACTATCACGTCGGGGTCACCAAATGAAGCCTTCCGCCTGCAAAAGGCTTCATACAGGTGTTCGCAATCGTTAGGGACTCATCGGTCTGTCCATCTACCTCGGTGCACACCAATGTGGTGGGTGGTAAAATGGCGTTTATTTGATCACGACAGGAACTTATATAGCCTTGTACAACTTCGTCTACGCCCCTCTGACTCCACGTATAACTTCCCTATCTGGTTACTATTAGCAACTACCCGAGGGTGGAATGCCTCAGGGTCGTCTCCTGGCCAATGGACATGTGGAATGTCCTGTTTCTTCCTTATTTGGTCCTTCTTGCTCTTCCTTCTTATCTTCAGGCCATTTGTTGTCATGGTTTCGCAGGGGCCGAGGGGCCCCTGCAGACCCTGTTCGGCAACAAGGGGGAAAAGGGAAAAGGTAGGGAAATTGGCCTAAGAACCAGTGAAGAGCTAAGGGAAAAAACTAATTAACTAAATATGACAGCAGAATGTCAGATAGCACAATACAATAAAATGTAATTGGAATTGAAGCTAATAAATAGAGAGTGTCCAGAACTGAACTTTGTTTACTTTAATATGAGTAAATGAAGGTGAGGTGGCTAGGGAGCACACACCACAGAGATAAGAAGTAAAAGAAGGGCAGTCTTGTGTCTAGCAAGCAGTTTTATCTTTCCCTCTAAACGGAAAATGGAAATGAAACAGTGAAAGTCCTCTGGGATATGTAGGAGTTCTTCTCTTCTGAGAACCAGGTACCCAGAAATATAGACAATTTGAACTGGAGCAACAACTCTTTAATTTTCAGTGCACTGCATGATGTTATGATGTGGAATACAAATAACAAAATCATAAAATCATGACATTTCCCCAGGGACAGGGTGAAAACCTCAATTGGTAGGGATTCTAAGGTGCAATTGGACAGGGTGCTGAATAATTTCATGTAGGCTTCCTTTTCCTACAAACCAGTGGATGTGATGGTCTTTTAAGGTCTCTCTGAACTCTATTTTTTTGATTCTATATTTGTGCTAGAAAAAGTGAAAATAATTTCCTTAGTATGCTTCACTGCTTAGTTAGTTAATATTTGCTTTTCATTAGGAGTCTGAACCTGCTGAACTTCTTGGGGAAACATGAAATAGCAGTGAAGCTATTTTGCACTTCATAATTTAGCATGAGCTTTATGGTCTGAGTGATTCATACAGGAGCACACATTTCTGAAAATTACCACTGATTTTGCTTGCTCACTGGCCAACTCTCCTGTTTACGAGAAGCCATATATTTCAGAGTGCAGTGTGGGTAGTTGTGTTCAAAATTTGCTTGTAGTACTTAATTATTGCGGGTGAAAAATAATTTAGTTTAATATAGTTTAACATTTTTTAAAAAAGATAATAAAACTCTTCATACTAATGCAGTTGAATGCAGTTGGGCTTTACTGATGTCTAGGTAGATCATGTCAACAGCCTTACCTTTATCCGCTAAGCAGGTCACCTTGTCATAGAATGAAATCAGGTTTGTGAAATAGGATCTACCATTCATGAACCAATGCTGATTGGGCCTGATCCCTTGGTTGACTTTCGGTTGGTCCATGATGGCTCCCAAGATTATCCGTTCCATAATCTGCCCTGGCACTGAGGTGAGACTGATAGGTTTGTAGCTATTGGGATTATCTTGCCCTTTTTTTGAACATGGATGTCACATTCACCAGTCTCCAATCCACCAGGATATTTGCAGTTAGCTAGGACTGCTGAAGAATGATGGAGAGTGGCTTGACAGCCACATCTGCCAACTCCCTCAGCACTCTAGGTTACAATCCATCCATATCCATAGACTTATGAGCATCCAGCTTTCGGAGCAGGTCCAAAAGTATTTCCTCATTGATTATGCAGGGCCTATTCTATTCCCCATCCCAATCTACCAGTGCAAGAGCTGTGTTCCCAGGGAACATCTAGTCTTACTATTAAAGACTGAGGCAAAGAAAGCATTAAGTACCTCAGCCTTAACTTGATCCTTGGTCACCAAGTTGCCTTTGGTGTTCAGCAGGGATGAAGATTCTCCCTCGGCTTCTCTTCCTGTTGATATATTTTTAGAAATATTTCTTGTTGTCCTTTACTTCTGGGGTCCCTTGCATGTATTGAGGTCCTGGCAGCTGAGTCATCTATTCTGTGGGCTAAGTTGCAGCTTCCTGCAGGTCAGATCCATTCACTCTGAAATGGGCTTATCTGTGGGCTGCAGTAGAGAACTGCTCTGTATGGCCCCCATGGGCTGCTGGGGGACAGCCTGCTCCACCTTGGGCCTTTCCTGGGCTCTAGGGAGCTTTTGCTCTCTATCTGGAGCACCTTCTAACTTCCCTGTGCACTGACCTTAGTGCCTGCAGGCTTTTTCTCATTTTTTCACTCTTTTACAGAGAGGCCAGCCTTACAGCACCTTTGTTTCCAAGACCTTGCCATGTAAACTCAATCAAACAAGTTAAACTTTGTCAAAGAAAGACCTTATTAAAAATGTTGTTTGTATAGGCTTGGGAAACAGCAAGTTAGTACAGCACTTTACTTGTATTCACTTCTTGTTCTTCTCTTCATATTTGAATCTACAGAAGCTTTTGTTTTAAGAAGGTCAGATGGAAACAAGAATGATGCCCTGAGCAGCTAATTACTATTAATTAAATAGTGTAATAATTAATATATTTTTGAAAAGGCATTAAATGAGAGTGTCCTTATGGCTCTTTGAGAGTGTGGGACGTGACATGGAAGAATAATTACATGGGCATTCTAATTTTTACTTCAAATTATGTACTTAAAACAGGATGATGTGGGCAGCAGGAGCAGTAGCAGCCATGTCAAGCATTACATTCCCAGCAATTAGTGCTTTGGTTTCATGAAATGCAGAATCAGATCAACAAGGTAAGCATTCAATGAACTTGTATTTCAGTGTCTTGTATACCAATTCTGTCCAGAAAGCAGTATGCTCACCAAGCTGTACAAAATCACATGATGATGGAAATATTTTAAACTGTTTTCAAAATGTTCTTTCCATATAAATGAGTTTCTTCCAGAAAAGCAGTTACATTCTGACTTAATTTCTGAAATGTCATTCTAACCTTGGAGGGACAGAGAAGACATCTTCTCCCCTACAGGATTAGAGCAGAGTGGCTGGAAGGCTGCATAGAGGAAAGCAGTCTGAGGACGTTGGTTGGCACTTGACTTAATATGAACCAGCAGTGTGCCCAGGTGGCTAAGAAGGTCAATAACATCCCAGCTTGTAGTCAGCGGGACTAGGATGATGATCATCGCTCTGGTGAGGCTGTTCCTCAAGTACTATGTTCAGTCTTGGGCCCATCACTACTAGAAAGACATTGAGGTTCTGGAATGTGTCCAGAGAAGGGCAATGAGTCTGGTGAGGAGTCTGGAGCACAAGTCTTAGGAGTGGCTGAGGGAACTGGGATTGTTTAGTCTGGAAAAGAGGAGGGTCAGGGGAGACCTTATCATTCCCCACAACTGCCTACAACTGAGTGAGGTGAGGTGGGGTTTGTACTCTTCTCCTGGGTAACTAGAGACAAGATGAGAGGTAATGGCCTCAAGTTGTGCCATGGGAGGTTCAGGTTGGTTATTTGGAGAAGTTTCATCTTAGAAAGAGAAGTAATGAATTGCAACAGGCTACCCTGAGAAGTGATGGAGTCACCTGGAAATGTTAAGAAATATGTAGATGTGGCACTGAGGGACATTGTTTGGTAAGCATAGTGGTGATGGGTTGACATTTGGACTAGATGATCTTGTAGGTCATTTCCAACCTTAATGATTTTGTGATGCTAACTTTCCCATAGTGGCTCACCAACAAATAGTTTTTGAAAAGTATTTAATCATTTAAACAATCTAGCCAATACCATAAGCCTAAACCTCTCATTTCATAGCAAACTTCTAATTTATTCTATAACTTATAATTTATTTTAGTAGTTATTAATTTAAATCTTCTGCAATATTTTCAGTTTATTTTACAGCAGAATTTGCTAACAAAGAGATAACATTTTATATGAATTATTCTAGTCATTGTTACCACAGGATGTGTTCTCAGTGTTATGTAGTGTTTTATCTTCTGCATTAGAAGATAATGAAGTTTCTGAAGTTTCTTAAAATTTATCATTCTGTTTAAGTGAAGTTTTGCAGTGAGATTTGCATGACTTTTCCAACATCACTGGAAAAAAAGTTGCATAGGTTTGTTTTCATGTTCTGCATATTTATTTTAAGTGTATTGCTAATACTGATGATTTCCTATGGTCATTAGCTAAAATCTCAATACACAGCATACACTTAGACTGGAGGTCATTGTTAACAATGTTGATTGTAAATTTGTATTTCAAATAACCTGCTTGACAATTTGAATTCTTATCAAATCTGATTTGGTTTTCATTGTCCAACTACATTACAAGGTAACAAGAAATTATGTCAGCAGTAGAAGTATCACCTGTGCAGCTTTTTTTGCTTCTGCTTTTAGTATTACCTTCAAAATTTTTAGAGTTTAATTTAGTGCAGCTAGTGATCTATGCAAGTTATAAATATGACACTTGCAGGGGTGTATAGAAGTGTACATTTTGTGACAGCTGTGCATGGTCATTTGGAACATAGCTCATCTTTCACTGTTGCTACTGCTGAAACACACAACTCACCACCTCTCTGGGCTCACATCCACTCTTTGTTGTCCACAGGGGTTCAGCAAGCAACAATGAATGTCACTGTACGCCATTTTTTTTCCGCAAAGAGGAAAATGTCATTTTGTCAGACTGCCTCTCTGCTGCCATCTGTCATGTGGCACAAAATGTAATGGAATATGATAGTAGTATAATATTGGTAATAATATGGTAATATATTAAATAATGGTGGGAAGGTTCAACTTCCACTGCAAAACTGCCAGCATCTGCCTCTGACATTGTGGACCAATGTAACAAAATTTAAGATGTTACTTTTTAAATGCCTACTCCCCACACTAAAACAGGAGATACGGCAAGTTCAGTGTAAGATTTTGATTTTCAGTGTTTTTAACATTATTTTTTCATAAATGAAATTTATTATCAGCACTAAACCTAACCTCTGTGATGGTGAGATAAACGAAAAACTTAATAAAGATCAGACTGCCAGGCAATATATTTTGAATAAAATACTTTCAAGGGTCATGTTTCACTAAGAGTGGGCTGGTGTCGTAGTGGCAAAAATAATTTTCGGTAATAAGTGAATGTAGTAAAAGTAATACATTTGTCCTATTTTTTCCATCACTGGGTGTTAAAAAGTGTCAAGCTACCATGTAGCTATAATGTTTAGAAGTACTGCACTGGTGCTTCAAGAAGCTGGTTGAGGTCATAGTCTTTTATATTATTAGCACATACACACAGATAAAAGCTTTTCTCTCACTTTGCCCATGGTAAAGGTCTTTGCTTTTGTTCAGAATTGAATGCAGTCATATTTGGAAAAGAGGCTACTTTTTTTTTTTTTTTTAATTCCTAAATCACAGAGACTGCAGACTTAACATGAGGTTTTCAACCCATGTTTTACTGTTTCTAGTTACAGCTATCAGAAAAGCTGACCTGTGGGTGAAGATGTAACTGTGAGCAAGTCAGCACAGAGTTTATGAGACTCCTTGATAGACCCTATCACTGTGAAACCTTGGGAGTCTGGAGTGTAAGACAGAGAGCAAATGGTATCTGTTTGCATCTAAGGGAAAAAAGGAGGTTCTGTTTGTATGCATTGTTAACCTTACCACGCTTAAGAAACCTTTCATCCTTTATCACTGTGTTTTGGGAGAAGCTAGGCCAATTAACCAATTAGAGGGACAGGAATTCCTGGCTTGTAAGTGAATGGTATATAAGATGTATGTTGAACACAATAAAGCAGAACTATTCCAAGAACTATTCTGATGCTACAAGAAACTGTGAGACTGAGTGCTGACACTGACCCACCTGAACTGTAGGGTGAGTGCAATTAAAAGTGCATTTGAGGTGCCATGGGGTTATGACTGAGACAGAAAGAAAGAAAGCAGTTTGATTTCCATAATAGACAGAGTTTGCAGATAGGATAACAATCTCATGAGATAAGCAGCCTTTATCTGGAAGTTGAGACAGTGAAGATTAATACAGCTTGCAAGAAAGTTTTCTTAAAAATGTGGTGAAAAAAATAAAGTTTAAATTTAAAAAGTTCAGTGAAAAATGGCTTTAATTCTAGTAAGACCTAACTTTAAGAGGAAATATTTTGTCATCCAGTAGATGAATGACTTCAGCTAAGGTTATATCTGAAATGTATCTGCACACCAAACGATCTCTGAAAACAAAACAAAAAAAAATCTTTCCCCTCAAAGAAGGCAATTCAGCTTATTCTCAGCCATTTTCCTTCGCAAGTGTGGCTGCTACAATCTTCCTTACTGTTTGTTCATTCTCAGAGAAGAGCACATACAGCTGTAGGTACCTTGGTCTTTAGAGCTGGCAGAATCCATCTGAAGCATGGTAACTTTGTATGGCTGATTCTAGTTGCATACATTACTACCCAAAGCTATTGGGTTCTGTTGTTAGCATATTTAGTTTTGATGTTCACTTTTCAATATTCCACTGAGGTGTCAGTTCTTACCTTATTTCTGTCTATGTGACTTTTGAGAATATTTCTAGTATGCCTGCACATGCGAATAACCAGGTTTGAATCTGAGAGTTGAGATGTTTGTTGTCAAGGGATCAAGAGTTTAGTGGTTTCTCATTTCCTGCATTAAAACAAAAACTAAGAAAAGTCATTCAGCAGTGCTTTTAGAGTGCTGTATATGTTAGTCACTTGACTGCATTGTTCTGTTTCTTAACAGAGTACAGATTATTAGTCCTCGTGACAGCAAGGACTGGATGTGTATAACTCTTCCAGTTCTGTAGTTGTCTGTGAAGTCTAGTACTAGTAAAAATACTAGTAAATTTTCACTTTTGTTGAACATTGTGTTAGCCTTCACGTCATGGTCTCAGGAATTAAGGTGTGGATGTCTTTGTAGGGAGATGGTACTTTTATTACTAAATAGAATTAATAATAGATGAAAAACTTAGCTGAAGAAGTACATTTAGCCATGTTGGAGTTAAAACTAACTTGAGGCATCTGTCTTCAAAAGTTAGGGTAAAGCATCGTTAATTCTTTTTGGATTTTAATTATTAGATATCTCAACCTTCTTGTTATCTCCTAGAAAATACAATGCCTGCGTTATGGTAAAAGGGTATCTAGAAATTTATACCTAGCATTATCCTTCAACCAAAAGGACCACAAAAATTTTTACCAAGTAATTGGCTGTAAAAGTTGTTTCTGAAGTTGTGTGAGACAGTTCCCAATAAAAGACAGAATGAGATAGAAAAGACTGCTTTTCATTATAATCTCTTTGAAAATGCCAGTTGTAGAATCTGAGATGAAATTCATTTATGCATAAACGTCCTTACTTATGCACAGTGTAGTATAGTCACTGTTGTTCATACCCTGCACAAATTTTTGTAAGGCAAATGAGCTTACTGTGCAACCACATTTCAGAAAATTTAGGAATCCTGCTCTCTGTGAGAAACCTAAATCAAGGAAAATTCAACAGCGAAAAGTAAACACTTGTGAATCAATGGCACTTAATGATGGAAGGAGGGAAGCAGTTTTGAAGTATAAGAAAGCAAAAACTTTGAGCATCAGGTATGCAGAAGTTTTTATGCTGTAGAGAGTGAACACTATGGATGAAATATGGTGACAGATGTGCTACTCTTTGTAAAAAGTTATGAACAGCACTGCATCTGAAAAGATGTGAACATCAGCCTGAAAGCATACCTCAAGCTGTTTGGAATTTCACAAGTTAGATGCTTGAGATTTGCAGTGTTTCTCAGTACAAAAATTAGGCATGGGAGTAAAAAGCATACAACGCTTGTGTGAGTGTTAAAAGTACCAAAAACATACCAAACTTCTAAGGTAATTCTGAAACTGAAAAAGTGAAGGATTAGGGCACTATAGGAAGTTCTTGACCCAGGAGAAAATAAAGCTGAAGAGCTTACCTTTACAATTTTAAAGTTACAGAAAAAGCAGTAGAAAACTATTGCCAGCATCTTTTATCAAACAAAAAACCCCATGAAATTGCTAAAAATCAAAGTATGAAGAGAATTTAACATGAAGCATATAGATAGGTCAAAGCAAGATTGACTCTGTCTGATCCAAGAGGGAGCTGGAGCTACAGACAATCCCTGGGCTGGAGGAGAGTGTGTATGTCATGCTGGTTACAATTGCCTACAAAAAGTGACTTCAAAATGTACAATTGCCAACAGATGGATGTGAAAATATAAGGAGAATCTGAAAAAAATGAGACAAGCTCCAGGGATACTGTGACAATTAGCAAAAAGCTAAATTATCCCTGGGTGTTTCCTGGTACAGCAATGGCTTGGCTAGAATAGGCAAGTCTATTTGTGTCTTGGGAAGCTTATAGACACACTTCACAGTACCTAACGCTGCTGAGGCTAATTGTCTGATAATTATTTTTTGTTTTTGTTTTTGAAAATCTATGTTCTGCTAGTGATGACTGGCAATAGAACAACACAAATAGTTAAGACTGAATAAAGAATATCAGAGATTTTGACCTTGAGATGTTTGCTTAATAGGTTTCATTATACCTGCATTAGGAGACAATTTGGCCCAAAAGAAATGGATCAGTAGTTAAAGACTTCTCCTGCACATCTGTTTCTGTTTGTAGTAGTGATTCCAGGGGATTTCCTTTAACTTACTGGGGCAACCAGGCACGTACTCAGATGTGAATGATCCAAATTGTTTATTACAGGTTCTCACTTAACTTATATACATTCACAAGTTTCCTTTTTTAACTTTCCCATCTGCCCTTACAACTTTCTCTTCTGCCTTTACATGTCAACAAAGTATTCCACAAACACTCCTTAACCGCACATACAAGTGCTTGTCCAGTCAAAGCATGGGCCATTCCTTTTGCTTTTCTCTTCTTCTGGAGATGTTCTTGGTTCTAGCCTTGCCTTCTAATGCTGTTTGTCACAGCTGCTGCTCTGAATATCCTTTCTTGTATTCCCACAATTTTTCCTTTTTTGTTTGTTAGTGAACTATTACCACACTATAAAGTAATAGCACTAATTACATTAATAGCATACTCAATCAAGGCCTCGATTGATAATATGCTAAACATAAGAAAAGAGTTACACAGAAGTCACACAGGCGATCTTAGACAATTCCATGAGTGGGAACTGAAAACTCTCTAAGCTAATGTATTGTTACTTATTGACTCCTGAGAGATGGCAAATCACTGGAAGGAAGAGAGAAGGACCATGCCAGTGGTGGATGTGATAGGCAGTGCCATCAGGGCATCCCTTGCTTCAAAGTGCACTTTTCCATCCACCACAGACTCTCTCCTGCTTTTATTCTTCTTGGAGTCAGCAGGGTTTTTTCCATTTGTACTCTGCATCCCCATGGCCAGCAGCAGAACACGTGCTCATACAATAAAACAAACTACTGAAGCTAGTTCTCTCGACAAACAAAACACAGAAAGTATTTACAGTCACAGCTACTTACTCCCATGGTTTCTTGCTAACCAAAGTGAGAATGTTGTCATCCTCGCTTACCAACGTATCACTGACTGGATCCACATTGCCTAAGTCATTATTAACTTGAATAAGAAGTACTTGATTTATTGTTTTGTTAACCATAACTCTTAAATAGGATATAGTGCAAGGAATACAGATTAAAAGGCACACAAAAATCAAGAAACATATTAGCCCTAACTTAATTAGTTTCTGAATCTAAGGGCCCAGACCTTGAAACCACCCATCGAACTACTCCCATGAAGTTTCCATGTGTAATTTCTAATTGCATTCCTGCAGTTGCTGAATACACTGATTAATGGAGGTGGAATGATCCGATAAGTTCATACAGTACAGTCCTTCAGTGTTCTCACAGCAATGTCCTTGTGTGAGAAGGAAGAAGCCAATAGCTGCTGTGTTCTGCAACGCAGTGTGACAAACTGACCATAATTGTGGTGTTTTGCAAGGTTCATAGTCAGATTCGGCATTAATAATGTAAACCTGTCCAAGGAGCAGAGCTCTCCTTTAACGTATGATGGAATGGTCAGCCATGTGTGATCTCCACATATTAAAAATACTCTTTGGGGTAATTAAAGGAGTACATTGTTTGATTTTGAAATATTTGTAATTACACTAGGCTGACACATTTATATATACCAGCGTTGTAGCATTGTCTGACTATGAAAGAGATTAATCGTTACCAGAATAATTGAAAAATACACACCAATCCATTTTTAATGATCCCAAAAGTTCTAGCTCCTGTGGGGGTAGTGACACTGGGGGCAAGCAGGGTGCCCACTGGTCCCAGTATCCACTGTCCAGTTCTTTCCCCAGACCTTCTCTTCCTGTACAACTGAGGAAGAACTAGTGGTGTGAGCCAGTTGTTCCCATTTCCCTTGATCAAAGGGAAGTCCTACCAAACATGTAGTAAGCGGGGAGTCAGAGGATGACATTGATAAGCAGAGAGTGTTCTGCCTGATGGCATTGGCAAGTGTCACCCACACATTATTCTTAGGCTGTGAAGGTACCAATTCATAATGATGGTGTAGTAGATGAAGGTGATGCCGACAAATGAGGTTGCACTGCCCTTGTTGGAACTCATCGCCTATCCTGCACCTGTGAAAAAGCCTAACCTCTCCTCCAAGTTATCAGTGGGAATGGGCCTTCTCAATGACTCATTTCCAGATTCTTTACTAGTACAGTAGCTTTTCCATGAATATTCATTCGTTCCTCATTAACTGAAATGAAATGATGGGCTGTCAGTGGTTCTTCATCATCACACCATCAATTGAAAAAGTTCAATAAATATTTATCTTTAGCAAGTCTTTCTGCTGGAAGTGCCTTCGCCGTTCCCCCTTTTTGCTAAAGCAGCATAGCCTTAAGGATGCTACAAGTACACTCAACTATGGCTTCAATCCCAGGCCATTATCTGTCTTAATAGTTTTTGGAACTCCAAGAGTTGCAAAGGCCAAAAGAAAATGCTTGTAGATGTCGCAGGCCTTTTCTCCAGTATGTGCTGTCACTGCTATGGCTCTGGAAAAGGTATCCACTGAGACGTGGACATGTTCAAAGCTTTCAAATTCAGGAATGTGTGTGACATCTGTCTGCCATAATGCCAGGGCCTTGGAGATTAACCCCCTAAGATAAAGTGTCATCTGTTGGCAGTCAGGGAATGCTGTAATTATCTGTCATGCTTTAGTTAAGCTAAGGCCATAAGACTTTAGTGTTCTGGTGAAAAGAGTCATGTGACAGTTGAGCCTGTTCAAATGAATTGGGAAGAACAGTAATGCCAGCTAACCGATCCGCTTATTTGTTTCCTTCTACTAAAGGTCCTGGCAAACTGGTATGAGATTGGATTTGTGTTATAAAATATGGTTCCCATCAGGAATTAATCAGAGACAAAAGAGTATATAGAAGCATGAACTTGTTCATTAGAAGTTCATTAGAAGTTGTTCATTAGAAATGTCTCTTAGATATGATCCTCCTTATTCTAGTCACTATTCCTGTAACCATAGGCTGAATCAGGAACAATGTTAATTGGACTGGACCACTTTTGAAATACTCCTACAACTGCAGCTAATACTACAGTTTGTGGAGAGCCTTTTATTGTTTGAATATCCAACTGCCATCAGCTGGGTATGTCCTTCCAGATAATTACCAACTGACCTGTTCTCCCTGACCGGTTGGTAAATATAGTCAAGTAAGGGTACCAAGAAACATTTGGGCATTTCCTGCATATTAAAATGCATTTGTTGCAATTTATTCCCTGGGTATATTGATGTCACCATGGTGAATCCATCCATTGCTACCTGAAAAGGCAATGAATGTTGAGACAACCATCGTAATATGTTTGTAGAGACAGGTAACATAATTACTGAAGGTTCAGATCCACTCAGTGATAACAACCCTTGTCTTCCTCTCATAACAAGAGCAGAAATCATTTCAAGTTTCGGGTGATTGTTTTGGAAAACTGATGAAGCAAAAATATCAATTCCAGTATTAAAAGAGGATCCTGCAAAGTATTATTCCAGTGAAAGACAAGAGCGTAAGGTTGAAAATCTGGATTCAGTACTATTAAAGAAAGGGAAAGACAGGGTCATATTGCTGAACTTGTTGGTGAGACATAGTTGTGGCAACCTCCTGCACTGCAGGTGTCAGTGATCTTTTGGAATTTAAAGCTGGATTACCCTTTAATAACTGAAATAACGGGAGCAGGTTTTCATTAGATATTCCTAGAAAAGGCTTTATCCAATTTATAGTCCCTAACAGCCTTTGCATAATATTTAGAATTTCAGTGTCTAAATCCAGTTTAAGGCATTGTGGAGTAATAGTCTAATTTCTAATTCACCATCCCAAATGCTTCCATGGTGAGCTCTTTTGGACCTTTTCTGGAGCTACCTGTAAACCACAGCTTCTTATGCTGTGAATGACTACAGCCATGGCATGTCACATTTCTTCAGTTGACTTGGTTGCCACAAGAATGTCATCCATATAATTGTAAATAACAGCATTAAACTGTTTTTCCCTCACAGGGGTTAAGGCTCTGGCAACAAACCATTGACAGATCGGGGGGCTGCTCTTTATGCCCTGAGATATTGCTGTCCAATGATATCACTGCCTTGATGCTGATGTATTTACAGAAGAGAAAAAAATTAAATGGAGGAGCATCATTGGGATCCTGGGAATGTTGAAAAAGCAGTCTTTTAAGTCAATAGTGAGCCAGGCGCCATGAGCAATGACAGCCACGTCAGAGCCTGTGTCCAAAATGCCTGAAACATCAAATCTTTGTGGGAGGTTGCCTGATTCTGGCATACATTTTAAGTAGATCAAGCATCTGAGAACTTCTGTAATATCTGAGGGCCCCAGTAGATCCAAACCCTGTAGCCCCCCTGTCCATGGTTGCAGCCAGCACTAATTGTGCCTGAAAGTTGAGCAAGATGAGTGCCCACCAATGCTTCACATGCGAGCATGGGTGTCCAAACCATAATTTTAATCTCTCCAGTATAATCAGCATCTGTAAGTCCAGGTAACACAAAAAGACTTTGCGCTGGGGCTGATGAACGCCCTAAAAGCAAAGCGCTCAGTCCATTTCTCAATGGACCATTTACCCCAGTCCCACTGCTTGCACTACCGTGGAATCAAGGGCTACTGGTTCAGAAGTGACCACACTCCCATGCTGTCACAGGTCCTGGGGATGTTGGAATCAGTTCTGGTGTTGATGTAGCGTTGGGGCTACTTCTGTCATGTACCTCCACTGCATGCTCTGACCCCCTCTTTCCCTGCACGAATTGCCCATCCTTTATGACACATTGAACAGACTCCCAGTCCCAGGGGCCCAGAAACCTCTTTATTAGGATATTTCTTGGCTTAAATGACCTGGTTGTTCACACGTGAAGCAGTTTTGTGAATTCAATTTCATGGCTGTGAACGCTGAAGCCATCGTGTTACACTGGGTCTGCATAGTCCCTATTTTACTGCAAGCATCGTTTGCAGAAGCACAGTTAGATAAATGGCGGAGCACCTTTTGGCAATCATTGTTAGCATTTTCTATTGTGAGCTTTTGTAACAGTATCTCTTGCGCTTCCTCATTTCTGATTTGTTTGTCAAGGCTATCTTTCACCTTAACAATAAACTGCATGTAGGGCTCAATAGACTCCTGTTTAATGCTGGTAAATACTTTCTGCAGTTTTCCAGCATCTTAGACTTTCAAAAAAGCACTAACAGGTGATTCCTTACATAGTTCCAAAGCTGTGGCAGGCAACTGCACTTACGCTGTCGTAGTAGCAGAAGCATGTTCATCTAGCAGCACATCTGCCCCTGCAAAGGATCTCTTGCTTTCTCACCAAACTCTGAATTGCCTTTTTCTGGGCTGACTTCCTCCTGTATGATGTCCACATCATATACTGGGAACTAGTCAAAAAGTAATTGTGCCAGAGTCTTACAGTCACGTGGGCAAAGGATAAAGCTCTTCATTATTGTGCCCAGCAGATTAGTCATATACGGAGATCCTAACCTGAATTTGAAATCTGTTTTCCTCAGTTCTTTTACTATTTGGAAGCTTATTCTCTTCTACTAGGGGGCCTGTTAGGCTTATATATCACAAGGCATGGAAGAGCCGAATGCAGCTGATGGACCATTTCAAAATGTCCATTTGACTTTGACAGAAAGGAGGCGTCCTTTCTGATGGCTTGCTACATATCGGGGGGTGAACCATCTTTGTCTTTAACCAAATTACACATGGGTGGCTGACGAGGAGCTGCAGGCAGTGGAGGCGGGAAGCAGGGTGGCGAGCGATGGCGGGAAGTAGAGGGGGGTGGAAGGGGCGGGTTGTGGGTGGGAGTAGAGTCACGGCAAGTGATAGCAGCCTTGGGACGATGACAATACGGAACAGACCTTGGCCACGGGTCTACCGTTGCCTCCTAGCAACGGTGGCGACGGCGCTCTCCGGGGACCGCCATTTTCCTCCCCGGCCGGGGGAGGGATTGAAGTCACGAATCAGATCTGGCAGGAGCTCTGCTTTCCGCTCTGAGGGGGGCGAAGAATGTGATGGGGAATGGGTGGAAGTGAGAAAAGAGGGAAGAAACAATGAAAGAGGTAAACGATGGCAAATTAAAAACAAGTAAGTCACTATATTTCTTTTGCATTCTTAAAATAGTAAAGAAACTTTACAAATTGAAAGAATTTAAAGTTCTTGTCACTGTGGGATGTAAAACATCATCTGGCTCTATTTCTCCTAAACTTACTCATATTTTATAGATGTTTGTCTGACATAATTCATGATTGTTGTTATATAGTTCTCTATGAATCAGAAATAGGCTTTTTTTTTAATACTGTGTAACAAGTTTGGAATAGCCACCTCTGAAACCAGATTAAAAAAAAAACATACAAACTGTCCTCTCAATATGCATTTTAAATGAGTGGTATTATGACTGCAGTCTTGTAGTTTAGATTTTTATATTTTGGATCACTTTCAAACCAAGCATTCTCTTTAGAGAGACAGACTGCATTTCAATGCACTGACTTGTTAGATCTGAACTGAAAACTCATATGCAATAGATTTCTTCATTATGCATCACAGAGCTTGTATTGTAGCAAGCCCAGCAGCCAGTAAGGTCAATGACATTTTAGTTTGTGTCAAAATGTGGCCTGCAGGAGTAGGGAAGTGAATGGACATCTCACTGCAAGGATGTTGAGATGCTCTAGAGTGTGCAGAAACAAAAAGCAACAAAGGCAGTAGTAGAAAAGAAGACATATGAGGAGCAGCTAAGGGAATTGAAGCTGTTTAGTCTGGAGCAAAGGAAGCTCAGGGGAGATCTCTGTTCTCCAAAACTACCTGAAAGGATGTTTGTAAGGAGGGTATCAGTCTCTTTTCTCAGGTGATAAGTGACAGGAAACAAAGCAACAACCTTGAGCTGCACCAGAGGAGATTAAGATTGGATATCAGGAAGAACTTCAGGGAAAGGGTGGTTAGATGTTGTGAACCAAGGGAAGGGATGGAGTAGCCCCCAGAGGTGCTTAAGAAATATGGATGTAGTACAACACGATTTAATGGTGGACTTGGTGGTATAAGGTATGCAGCTGAACTTGATGATTTTAAAGGTCTTTTCCAACATAAATATTTGTATAATTTATTTTCTTTATTTTCTATATTTTCTTTATTTTCTATGAAAACTCCTTTCATCTCAAATCCACAGACATGATAAACAGACACACTCTTGTCGATCTTAAGAGTTATCTAAGAAGTTTCCACCTATTTCTCTCAGAAAATATTTTTATACTGTCTTCCCACTGTCAAAGACGAATTAACTATGTGGACTTTTTACTCCCATTCAAGATGAAATACATTGGTTTAGTTTCAATTGTGGTTGAAATTAATTCATTTTGCATATGGATGAAGAGGAAGTATTTGACAATGTATGTGATTTAAGCTAATTTATTTTGTCCATATGTGTTACTATGTCAATAAACATTTTTGTATTCCATGAGTGGTGCTAACAGGTAAGATAAATCACACTCTTTATCTATTTTTAATGAAGATACTATGAAATAGTTGCCTTAGTATACCCTGAAGAATATCTGTCATTGTCTCCAAATGATTGAAAAGGATAGCATTATTCCTGCCAGGGTAATTGTGTTATTACAACAGTGAAACAGCTTTCATATTCACCTTGTATTTCAAAAGAAATGTCAGGCACTTTATTATTCTAATGAAACTGCAGCAGCTTCTCGTGTTAATACAATATGTTATTTTTTCACTTCTGGTTATATGATAGATGGTATATCTATTTTTGGGCAAGGAAATACTATTTTAACTAAAATGTTTACCTATATTAATTCTCTTCCCTTACATAGTTTGATCTGAGACAGATAGATTCTGGGAACCTCTGTGATGGTAGTAAATATACACTGTATTTTCCAGTTGCAACAGAAATACTAAGATTTTTATAAAAATTCAAGATTTTTGTCACTCATACTGTCTTTACCATGATGCTGTATTGTTGCCCAAATATTTGTGATTTGGAACATTGAGAGTTTCTCCTGTGATATGTAATGTAGCTATCTGTTCTCAAAGTTTTAAGCAAACATCACCTTCAGACTCATGTTTTATAGCACAAAGGACAAGAGGCAATGGTAGAATATAAAATATTGCCTGTTTTATAGATTGGAAATCAGTCATAATGAAAATGGAAGTGTAATACATCAGTATTTTATCAATTAGTATATTAGTCACTTTTGGGCTGTGTTTTAAGTCATTGGAAAAAAATAGCTGAATCTTCTGGTAGGATTGGATGGAAAGGTTATTTAAGTGCAATGGGTGCTAGAATCGAGTTGCAGTAGTGGATATGCAATTGTGTCTAGCTGAAGTGATGAATGTTGGTGATGACAGATAAGGAGAGAGAGAGAAAGGAACGGAATTTAAAATGTATTGCTTAGCATATAGTATTGGACTAAGATGCTAGTAGCTCTGAGAGGGATGCAGGAGACTCAGAATTGTGGACTTGGGCTCCCTGGAATAGAGGGACTGGGGAGAGTGATTGTAGGAACAATGTCTGAGAAAGTGAGGAATTGAAGCCAGCATAGGGTTGTGGTGCAAGTGCCTCTGAGGCAGATAATTGGAAATGATGGTCCACTTGAAGCTAAGATACCCTTTTTAAGAGGAAATTAGCTGCTGGTATCAATTGGTATGATCCTGAATGGGTAGCTGAAGGAAAGACAAGGAGAAGGTGTTCTTGCAAAATAATATTTGGGAAGATCAAAGGAAGGATAAGGGACCCTGCAAAAAAAAAAAAAAAAAATATATATATATATAGAAAGAAAGAAAGAAAGAAAGAAAGAAAGAAAGAAAGAAAGAAAGA
>NW_024962258.1:6845416-6891281 GCF_019238085.1 Lagopus leucura
AAGAAAGAAAGAAAGAAAGAAAGAAAGAAAGAAAGAAAGAAAGAAAGGAAGAAAGGAAGATCTGAGGAAAAGAGTTCCAGTCATAAGGATCTGAATAAACAAACTTATCTTGCAAGTACATGATAGGAGATGCTGCCTTAGGACCTATATGTAAATCTTGTTTGCTGGACAGAGCAAAGAGTGATAGACTTTACAGGATACAAAGATAGCCCTGGTTGGACAAAATAACAAACTCCAGATTCCAGATAATAAAGTATATATAAACTGAAATGTGGTGTTAGAAAGCTGCATTCCTTTATTTTTTAAGCCCCATAGGCCCAGAGACCCTCCCCACATTTTAGGACACATGCTCAGAAGGGCAGGACATCCAATGCGTATGTGATAATCAATTTCTTGGAAGTGTGATGAATATGTACATGCTATGCCTATAAACATATAGTCACTGTTTTCCCTGGTGCACGTTTGGTTGTAGGATCCCCCATGCACTCAGCACTGTAATAAAGGGAATACCTGTTTGACATAATTCTTTGGTGTGTCAAGTTACTCTGTTGGATTTCTTGACTTCACTCTAAATTTGATAACAGTGCAAAAAGCAGAAAGGCGAAGAGAAAGATGGGCAGTTACTCTTTCTGGCCTAGTAGCAGTACCATACCTTGTGAAGGAAGAGCACAGTGCTGTGCAGTGGAGAACAGAAAATTTGCTAAAACATCTACATAGGTTAGTTATTAGTTGAAATATGACAGAGGTGGTTTCAATTTTTGAAAGGTATGAAATATGTTTTAAAAATAACCTGAAAACAGTAAAATTCAGTTTGGGAAAACAACAGAATGATAGGCACTTGGAGAATATTTGCAATCAATTTTACTGTATTACCTAGAAATAACGGACTGAAATATCTCTTAGTTCTAGTTGGCCGGAAACCCTTCCATATCACACCAATAAAGCCAGGGGAGTGATAAAAATGTTACTGAAAGAAATTGTTCCAAGATTTGCAATACCTATAGCAATGCCATCTGTTAGAGGTCCACATTTTGTATGTGTGGACAACTATATAAGACTCCTGGATTAGCAGGACAAATGTGAACAATACAGGGGAGAAATGATACAAGAAACTGTTATCTGAAATCTGGTGAAGAAAACTCTCTAGAAAACTCTCTTTGTGGTGTTAGAAAGCGGCATTCCTTTATTTCTCACATATCAGGCAACTTGACAAAGCAAGCACACCCTCCCAGAGATGGAGTTGATTATGTATGGTCTTCCATACATGATCTCATATGGACTAATCTTCTCTTTAGCACCCAGTTCTACCATAATGTATATTAAGGTGAGAGGCAGGGCCTCAGGCCATTTTAGGTCTGTTTCTTAACAGATTTACTAATTTGTATTTTCAAAGTTTGATTAATTTTTTCCATCTTTCCACTATTGCAGCCTATACAGAGTATGTAAATCTCATGCTGTTCCACTGTTTTTTTTTTAGGTTTTGAACAATTACAGCAAGATAATGTGAACCTCTATCTAATGATATCCCTATTGTTATCCCAAATCTATGTATAACTTATTCTAGCATAACCTTTACTACTTCCCTTGCTTTGTTGGTGTGACAGCCTGCAAAAGTATCAGCCAATACCAATAAGTACCTTCAGCAAGTTTGTCATAGTTCAGAAAAGTCTACCCGCCAATAGTCTCCTGGGTTGTAACTCCTCTCCTTGTAACTCCAGGAAGTGTTCTTTTTGCATTCTGTGTATTATATTTCAGGTATACTTCACGCTTGCTCACCATGCTTTTCACAGTTCCTCCCATTTGCACAGATAAAACTTGAGTCTTAGATTATCCAGTGCATGTCCCAGCACTTATTTTCTTGGGGAACTATTATCTGATTGTTTGAAGTTATCCATCATTCTGTTTCATTCTTCTTAGCTTTTAGCAAGGAAGTTAATTTTTTACCTTTTGTCAGATATTTTGGGGTTTCATCAATCAATCCTTGATATCTCTGGATATTAATTGGAAGAAAGCTCCATCTGCTGATCTTTTGCTTCTGTATCTGCGTGGTTGTTGCCCATACTGATAATGTTCTCATTTGCTTAGTGGGCTTTGCAGTGCATTAACTACTTCCTTTGGTAACTACACCTTTTCTAACAATTCTAACAATTATTGTTTTACCATATTTTGTGAGTGTTCCCCTGGAGATTAATAGCCTCTGTTCTTTACAGATAGCACCATGCACATGCACAACTCCAAATGCAAATTTTAAGTTTGTCCAAATATTGACACTTTTCCCTTTTGCTAAGTCCAGTGCTCTTAACGAGAGTATGAGTTCTGCTTTTTCTGCTGAGGTAGCAGTGCCAGAGTTCCAACATCTGTTACTTAATCTCTGCTTGTTACAGCATACTCAGCCTTCTTAAGCCATCTCACATAAAACTGCTACCATCCACTAATGTTTCCACATACTTTTGTTCCACCAGGGTCACTTGGTATTTCATCATCCTGTTCAGAGATTACCAATAATCCCTTTTTGATTGATTCGATACTGCAGTAACCGTATGAGGAGTATACAAAGTTATTTTATTTCCCAAAGTCTGGCCTCCTGTATAAGCAAGATTGTAGTTGGTACTGGTCAGGTAGCTGGCCCGTAGTGTTTGATTATATGCTGGGGAGGCCAGTCATCTTTGCCCCAAGTTTGGCTGCTACCGCATGTAAGGGAGGTGTCAATAGATTTCTTGTGTCGATTGAGATCATCATATACTCTTGACACCTTATTAATTACCATCTTTTCTTGGAACTAAAAAGAGCGTTAGGCAGATTACTCCAACATCACATACCCCAGTTCAATTTGCAGGTAATCTTTATATAAATGACCATAATGACCACAAATCCAATATTGTCACTTTAGTTGTGAGCCTCGTAACACCTCCCTTCACGCCTCTGCTCATTTGAGGGGTGAAGGAATTAGTTTCCCAATGGCTTTTCAGGTGTTGTGGGGGTGGCACTAGGACCTGGGATTTTACTTTCCTCTAGTCTAGTCAGCCATCCAGTAGCCAGCATCAAGCCTAACTGTTGTCAATCCATCCATCAAATTTCATGGAATACCTTTTTTCCAGCCCAAAGTCCATTACGTTTATGATCAATGCTCCACCTACCTGTTTTTGAGGACGAAACCTTTTCAGTTCCATTAAGTTTTGGGCTAAATGGCCTGGGGGCAAGACTGGCTACTTCAAGCCTTACTCCTCTTAGCTCAGATTTACTGGGAAAAGAAACCACCAGCCCATATTTTCTTCCATAGTTAATTCCATAGTTAAAAAGACAGTATCGCTGGTATCCTTACATGTTAACAACTCCTTGAAAGCCATCTGCAACAAAGCCGAATTACATTTCTCTTTCTAATTGTTCCTCGAGATTAACTATTTGATTCCGCAGAGTTTTTACCAATTCTAGTGTAACTCTAAGCAATTCCTGCAGTGCTTCTATGGTTTGGAGTTCTGCCGAATGCTTTTCATTTCAGAACTCCACGGCAGCTCTTAAAGCAGCCCTGAGTACAGCAAATAAACGACTCTCCTTTTCCAGCTCATGTGCAAGCCTCATTCTGTAAGACACTAATGTGGTCCGAAACACTCTGCAAATTATGCCAATTTTGGCATGCCCAGTCCACCCCTGATAAAGAGGGACGAGCACCATGCTTTCCTAAAAGGTCTAATAGCACATCTTCAATTTTCATACTGGCAATACTGTCACTCGTTTCTTAATACAATGAAAGATCTACACTAAGGGAGAAAGTACTCCTTACCGCTCCTCCCAGGGAGGTAAGGATCATGCCTCCCTTTTGTTGAGGGGAGCACACAAAGACAAGAGGCTAAAAAACTGTGAACACCACACCTAACTTCAGTTAACTCCCCGCAACTCCAGGAGGTGCACAAACCTCAAACCACTCCTCCCTTTCTTTGGGGGGAGCACAAAAAATGCGAAGAAGCTAAAGCAACACTTTCTAGGTTGCAGTAGAGTAAATAAAACTTCTTGGAGAGGCGCACACGTTTAAGTCACAAAATATCACTTCCTCACTTCCCCAAGAGGTGCACACACACAAAAAAAAGGTTCAAGTTTCGCACTTCAGTTACCAGATAACCACACAGAGGTCTTCCTGAGGAGGCACACACGTATTAAACAATATGCAAGTATTCAAAATATGTCCCCGAGAGGTACACACATGAAAGGTCCAAGTTTCACACTTCAGTTACAACATAACTGCAGAGAGGTCTTCCCGAGGAGGCACACACGCATTAAACAGTATGCAAATAGTGAAAATACGTCCCCGAAAGATACACAAATAAAAGGTAAAGTTTCAGAATACGGAGCGGTCTTCCTGGAGAAGGACTTGTTGGAAATAATCCAAGTAATTTTGTCAGGGCGGTATCTCTGATAAAAGCTAAATTTATTCACGATTGCAGTGGTGGGCGTCCCGCAAGTAGGAGCGCGCCTATGGACACAACATGACAGCCTTTATACCCTGTTTTCTCCCCCTTGTCTCCCCCCTCCTCTGTTTCCCCAATGGCTGGGTACTCCAGGTTCACAGTCTTATCAGAAGGTTTTACATTTGCTATTTACTTGTTAATTTATTTGTTATCTGGTGCTAGTCAGTAGTCATCCTGTTGTTTCCAAGATGTCTCGGTGCTCTCCTTGTCCTATTGATACGGTGATTTTCTTTAAAGTCATCATCGTTAAACAAAGAGCACTGGGGGATGATGTCAGGCCTTCCCAAAGTCTCTTCAGGCGCTTCCTCGGGCATGCCATGACTTGTTCTTTGGTTTGCTCTCATGCAGGATATTCTTGCAGTGTATGTGACAAAATATACATATACACACTTATATACAGAGTATGCGTCCCTGGGAAGGTTTGTCTATACGATAAGTGATGTAAACTTATCAGAGATCTTCCCCAAGTTAAGTAGAGGGGCTCCCAAAAAGAACTATGATAGTGGAGATCATAAAATAAAAATAATATTATACAATTCTAATGCAGAAACAACACTTGATTCTCACAATTCCCCCCTTTTTCTTTTTTTTATACAATTCTGCAATTCTTTTTTAAGGTTCACTTTTATAGACATCGCCCTCGTTTTCACTTTCTTTATCTCCCATCTCCTCTAATACCATAATTTTATCCAAATGTAATGGCTCCATTAGTGTTTGCTTCAATAGTGCTCTCTCTATCAATCACTCTACTAGTCCCCTCACAAAGGGGATAACACAGCAACCAGTGGCCATCAAGGCTCCTGCTACTACTATCAACAAAGTAAATGTGGATACAGTCATCCCTTTCCATTTACCAAACCAGAACTCCAACCATCCAGTGACATAAGTATCCATTCCTGATTTTTTTTCTGCCACTTCATTGACAAGGGTGGTACCAAGCCCTTGCAATGCCTTCATTATTATGTCATCCAGAGCTGTGTTATTGGGATGAAGGTGCAACAACGGGTACCCAGTGTTACATATACATTCCTTTATCATATCTTAGGAGATCCTATTTTTTCAGGCCACCCTACCTGTGGCATATAACTGTCCTGCAATTCTCTTCACTGCACTCTTTGTATAATTTGTAAATCTCCATTGATTATAACAGATGTAGTTAACCCAATCTACATTCTTGTTGATCATCACCCACCAGGACAGTGACTCAAACCCTGCAACAGTTTGATTTCTTGCCTTAAAATCATCAGGAACAACAAGAAGAGAAAAGTTTAAATCCTTAGCTTGCCCACATACCAAACAATATTGATATGTAATAATGTTTGTCACAAGAGATACATAAGTATTTACATCAAATGCTGCACTCATCAAATCAACATTTCTATCAGTTACAAGAGCCCACATTTCTGTCCTTAGATTCACAATTTGAAGGGTCCAGCTGATTTCAGTTCTCATTGTGTTTGAGGGACCTTCTTAACTCTAGTATGATGTATCCACAATGCTTTCACTGTTGTGTGGGATGTTAGCAGCGCCTGGAACAGACCTACCCACCTTGGTTCCAGGGGTGAATCTTAAAGAGATTTGTTACATACATATTATCGAGCCACATCAAGGCCTTGGGCTCTAGTTCCTAGAACCAGTTTCTCCTTTTCTCAAAGCCATTCCTGCAGACTTATCACATGCTCAGTATTTCGCTCCCTACTTGGGTAGAAATCCCCTTTTGTACAACATAAGGCCTTCTGTACAGTATTTTGAAAGGACTTAACTCCTCTTTGGCTCTAGGTTTTGTTCTGGTACTAAGGAGAGCCAAAGGCAACAACTGTGATCAGGATAGTCCAGCTTCCTGTCCCAGTTTTACAACCTGTGATTTAATTAGACAGTTCATCTTTTCCCCCTGACCACTCGCCTGTGGTCTGTGTGCTGTGTGCAATTGCCAATTTATTCCCAATGCTTGCTGACCTGTTGGACAATCTCTGCAATAAAATGAATTCCCTGGTTGAAGGGTATTGTTGCAGGACACCCAAACCTTGGAATAATCTCCTGCAAAAGTACCTTGGTTACTTCCTTTGCTCTATTGGTCCTGCAAGGGAATGCTTCTGGTTACCCTGAAAGGGTATTGGTTAGAACTAGCATATATCAAAACCCTCATTTTTCCTGGCAGTTCAAAAAAAATCAATTTGCAATTGTTGTCCTGGAAGGTTCCCTTTCCAACAAGCCCCACTTGTACCCTGTTCCTGGTACTAGGATTGTACAGTTACTTTCTGGTGTCTGTACCCCCCATGTTTTATTATGTTCCCTTAGAACCAAATTCTATACAATACTAACGGGCACAACAGTGTGTCCATCTGGGTATGCACCCATCTGTCAGCTTGCTCTCTTCCCTTCATTCATTAGATTCCTGTCCTTTCTAGAGTACCTTATAGGTTCTAACTAAGGTTCAGGTATTTCAAGTTTACCGTCTGGAATTAAAGCCGTTCACCAATTTCTTTTCCTTCAGCTGCCTGTTTTGCCCCCTGATCCATCATCATATTTCCAGTTTCCTGTACAGTGTCACTCTTCTGATGTCCTTTACAATGTATAACAGCCATGATGTTCTTTGGTAGATTTGCATCATGCTGAATTTGTTTTCCTTGTGTGTAAACAATCCTTGCTCTTTCCAGATGGTACCATGAGTGGGTACCACCCCAAAAGCATATTTAGCATCCATCCATACATTTAAGGTTCTTGTCAAGGCAATTATTTCAGCCTTCTGAGTGGAAGTCCCCACAGGTAATGGTTTTGCTTCAATTACCTTGTCAGTAGCAGTTACTGCATGTCCTGCCTTACGGTTTCCTTGTCTTCAAAAAACTGCTTCCGTCGATGAATCCAGGACTCCTCAGCATCATCCAACGGTTCCTCCTGTAGGTCTGACCAACTTGCACAGACAGTCTCCATGCAGTCACACACTGCTGGCTTGGAGGCAGCTCTGCGTTGGCATTCTGGGTGTTCAGCAAGTTGCTTCCTTCTCTTTGATCAGTTGTTCTTTCTGTTGAGAAACTTGATAGCCATTTAAATCAAGAAATTCAGCAAGCTCACAGTCCATTGCACACAGTCCTTTGTTACTGTAGCATCCACGTACTGCAGTAAAGTTCCACTGTGAGATGGTGAACCCAAATCTCAGGCTCACGAGTTGACCAGTTCTCAAAAATCATGGGGCTGTTCTCACAACCCTGGGTAACACTGTGCAGGTTAACTGAATTATTATTATTATTACTTTTATTTATTTATTTATTTATTTATTTTTCTTCTCTCCACATTTGAGTTTTTCTATTCAAAGGCAAATAATTTTAGACTTTCTTTTGCAAAACCAGGCAGAAAAAGGTGTACTTCAAGTCCAGAACGGTAAACCCCACCTGCTTATTCCTTAACTTGGTTAATAAAGATATACACCATGAGTTGTATATATTCAACTTTTCTATTAATTGCCCTCAAACCTTGTACCAAACTATAGCTCTTGCCATCCAATTTTTCATTTGCAAGATTGGGTGTTGTATTTGGATTTCTATCCAATTAGTAATCCAAAATCCAAAAAGTTATTTTTATTTCTTTTATCCTCCTACAATCTTGTATCCTCAAAGGGCATTGCTTTACCCTGGTTGGGTTGGCTCCCATCTTTAACTTAACTTTCATTGGGCTGCATTTTTGGCTCTGCCAGGCATCCCTGATGCTTGCAGTCCTGTGTATATCCAATGTAGGATTTACGTAACTTCTGGGAGTACAACATTGCTTTTCCCAGTTTGTGTTAAAGCCAGACTTAAAATTTTCAGTCCATTGCTCTTGCTTGACAAGTAGTTCCAATCGTCTCTACTGAATTTGATCTCTACATTCAACTATTCTAACATGTCATGCCCAAATAATCGTTTTGGAGAACCTGGCATGTACAAGAATTTATATATTCCTACTTGTTCTCCTAGCCTGTATTTAATTGGTCCAAAAAAAAAGTAAACTTCTCTTGCCAGTAGCTGCTACAACTATTACAAAAATCATCTACGGGTAACAGTAAGACGCACCCAGAGGTACCAGAAAATAAACCTCTTCAGCCTGCTTCCCCTGCTGCTTTCAGTCCTGGCAGGGTGGAACTCTCCCTGAGTCCTTCCAGGCTCCCCTTACCTCTTCTTCTAGGTAAGGACATCCCTGTTAACCTTGCTCAACTTTGCCTTCCTCAGTTTGTTTTTCCCAAGCCCTTTTCACTTTCCAAACTCTTATCATCGCAGCCATTACTAACATTGTATTTCAGTTTCACTCCCTTCTCTCCCCAGGCTTCCAGTGCTCACACTGGATATCGGGTTTCCCCAGCTCTGCAGATGCCAGCTATTCTCACTTCCAATGTCCGTCCCATCCCCATTCACAAGCACTGCACCCTTCACATCACAGCGGGAGGCTCTGGCCCCTAGTTCTTTCTCCCACTCCAAGTTGTTCTTACAAGCCGCAGTGGGGGGGTGTGTGGGGATGTGTTCTCGTGCCGGCCCAGCTCTAATATCCCAAACTCACTGTTTTCCTTAACCTTTTTGCCATTTTTTTTGTTTGTTTGTTTGTTCGTTTTTCCACAATTCCACTATTTGTACCCTCAACTGCAATTCCACATACCGTTAACAACTGCATTTCTACATACCATTAAAATTGCACTTCCACACAATTTCCACATACCATCAAAAATTGCATTTCCACATAATTTCCACATACCATTAAAATTGCATTTCTGCATTTCCATATACCATTAAAACTGCGTTTCCACATACCATTAAAAACTGCATTTCCACACAATTTCCACATACCATTAAAAGTTGCATTTCCACACAATTTCCACATCCCATTAAAATTGCATTTCTGCATTTTCATATACCATTAAAACTGCATTTCCACATACCATTAAAAGCTGCATTTCCACATAATTTCCACGTACCATTAAGACAGTTTCTCCTAGTGCCTTCAAAATCCACAAATCAAACAACACAATTCCTCAACTTCCACAAACACCCAGCACTTGGTCTCATGATTAGGATACTCAATTATACAACTGGTCCCATTACTCCATTTACGTTCCTGGTTTCTTATTCAATATTCCCCCTGGCTCACCAACAATGTTTCTCCAGTGAGCCAAAATACAACCCAAGGGGTCTTCTCATATCACTTTAGACACCCCTTGTTCCATAACAGCCTCGTACACGACATAACATAACACAACACCTTCAGGACATAAACATTTAACAATCACAAAGACAGTGACAATAATCAGTACAATTTATCCTCAGGATCCTTCCTCTCTCTGCCTTCCTCCAGAGCTCAACCTTCCCTCTGTATTCATTTCCCACACTTGTGTAGCTGCCAACCTCCTTCTCCAATAATCAACATATCAACGATAAACATCATTTCCATCCATGAGTACAAATTAGGCCCTAGAAATTGATCTAATTGTTCTGCTACACTTATAGGATCCTCAGTTAAGGAATTCTTCTTGCAACTCCTAACTTCTCTTCTAGTAAAAACAGCAGGCATTACCATACCCTATTTCCCTTTTACCTAAGACTGCCTTAAGAGGACAAAGTGAAGTATTAGTAAGGTTAGTATTAGAGAAAGGAAAACTCTCCAGGTCCCATTCGCATTACTCCAACTCCCTCAGTAATTGAGAGCGCATCCTCTCTCCAGGACCCTGCACAGATCAGCAGCACCCACTTTCCTCCTCTGGAGAGGTCACCGCCGCTTTAGAAATTGCACTGCTTTAGAAATTAAAGGGGGGGAAGTTATCTAAGGGATCCCATTTATGATCTTTCTGCTTCTCTTTCCCATTTCCTTTGAATTTGGACTCCTCGCGAGGAACATTTCTTTACTTCTTGCACTCATTAAGCGACCTAAGCCAATTCTGTTTCAGAAAAAGGAGTCTTACTGTTTACATATAAATACAAAGTCTGATAGGCCCAATTTTCTTCAGACTCCTATGTTGGTCAAAATAATGATTTTCCCTGTAGTGGCTCTCTACTGTATACAGTATTTAAATTTTTTTTTTTTTTCCTGTTCTTTTCCTAGTTTTGGGATTATTTTCCAATTTTGAAATACTTCTCCCAAGGGGCTGGCTCTCTCTAGGCACCATTCCGGGGACCTTTTTCCCCTGCTCTCGGGAACTCCTATTATCCATCCCTCCAGAATGCTACTGTGAACTCCCCAGCTCACAGGTTACCACATTCTGATTCTCGGATTTTGGGCCCAATCCCTCAGGAGTACTACACTCCTATCTCGGATTAATAGGGGTGTACTGCTGGCACTTCGTCAAGTGCACAGGGTACCGCACACCAACAGCTCCCTCCCGAGACGCTTCCTTTCACCAACACAGCCGCTTCGTCCGTCCCTGGCCGTGCCCCTCCCGGGACAGCGGAACCGCAGGTCGGGACTCAGCACTCGCTTCGCACTGACAGCGCGTCTCAGTCACACACACTCAAGAGTCTCAACCGACCCCCAAGGAAAGAGTTCAATGCCCTTACCTTGGTCCGTGCACGAAGTTACCGGGTCGCAATGGCCAACACCCGTGCCTACCTGCCCCTTGGCTTTTACAGAGTCCGTCCTTTATGAAACAGTCTCGGTTTTTTATTGGCCATACCAAGGAGTCACCCCACCACCCAGACAGGACCGCTGAAATCAGCGGGGTGCACCTATCCTGTGCAGGGCAGTAGGGAAACTCTCAAAGAGGCGATAATAATCCCGGATGAGCACCCAAATTGTTGGAAATAATCCAAGTAATTTTTGTCAGGATGGTATCTCTGATAAAAGCAAAATTTATTCGCGATTGCAGTGGCGGGCGTCCCGCAAGTAGAAGCACGCCTATGGACACAACATGACAGCCTTTATACCCTGTTTTCTCCCCCTTGCCTCCCCCCTCCTCTGTTTCCCCAATGGCTGGGTACTCCAGGTTCACAATCTTACCAGAAGGTTTACATTTGCTATTTACTTGTTAATTTATTTGTTATCTGGTGTCAGTCAGCAGCCATCCTGTTGTTCCCAAGATGTCTCGGTGCTCTCTCTGTCTTATTGATATGGTGATTTTCTTTAAAGTCTTCGTTAAACAAAGAGCACTGGGGGATGATGCCAGGCCTTCCGATGTCTCTTCAGGCACTTCCTCAGGCAGGCCATCACTTGTTCTCTGGTTTGACCTTGTGCAGGATATTTTTGCAGTGTGTATGACAGAATACAGATATATATACCTATATACAGAGTGTGCATTCCTGGGAAGGTTTGTCTAGAGGATAAGTGATGTATCACAGAATCACAGAATCACAGAATCACCCGGGTTGGAAGGAACCTCAAGGATCATGTAGTTCCAACCCCCCTGCCTATCAGGGCCACCAAACATACACATTTAGATCAGGTTGCCCAGGACCCCGTCCAACCTGGCCTTGAACACGTCCAAGGACGGGGCATCCACAACCTCCCTGGGCAGCCCGTTCCAGGGCCTAACCACTCTCCTTGTAAAGAACTTCCCCCTCACATCCAACCTAAATCTTCCCTCCTTCAACTTGGATCCATTTCCCCTAGTCCTGCTATTGTCAGCCCTTTTGAAGAGTTTACTCCCCTCCTGGGTGTAGGTTCCCTTCAGGTATTGATAGGCTGCAATGAGGTCACCCCGCAGCCTTCTCTTCTCCAGGCTGAACAAGCCCAACTCCCTCAGCCTGTCCTCATAGGGGAGGTGCTCCAGCCCCCTGATCATCTTAGTCGCCCTCCTCTGGACCCTTTCCAAAATCTCTATGTCTTTCTTGTACTGAGGGCTCCACACCTGGACACAGTACTCCAAATGGGGCCTCACAAGAGCCGAGTAGAGAGGGACAATCAACTCCCTGTCCCTGCTGACCACCCCTCTCCTGATGGAGCCCAGGACCCCATTTGCCTTTCGAGCTGCCAGAGCGCACTGCTGACTCATGTTAAGTCTCTCGTCCATCAGGACCCCTAGGTCCTTCTCTGCCGAGCTGCTCTCAAGGACCACTCCTCCCAGCCTGTACAGGTGCCTGGGGTTCTTCCGGCCCAAATGCAAAACCTTGTACTTTGCCATGTTGAACCTCATCAGGTTCACCCGAGCCCAGCTTTCCAGCCTGTCGAGGTCCCTCTGAATGGCATCCCTTCCTTCCACCGTATCAACCGCACCACTCAGCTTGGTGTCGTCAGCAAACTTGCTGAGGGTGCACTCAATTCCCTCATCGATGTCATTAATAAAGATGTTAAAGAGCACCGGTCCCAAGACAGACCCTTGGGGGACACCACTTGTTACCGGCCTCCACCTGGACATAGAGTCATTGACCACCACCCTCTGTCTGCGGCCTTTCAACCAATTGCTTATCCATCGGGTCGTCCACCCATCAAGTCCACTTCCCTCCAATTTGGAGATGAGGATGTGGTGGGGGACCATGTCAAAGGCCTTGCTCAGGTCCAGGTAAATGACATCGGTCGCCTTCCCTTCGTCCACCAATGCCGTCACTCCATCATAGAAGGCCACAAGATTAGTTAGGCATGACCTTCCTTTGGTGAAGCTGTGCTGGCTGTCTTGGATCACATGCTCATTCTTTATGTGATCGAGCATGTTGTCCAGGAGGATCTGTTCCATGATCTTCCCAGGCACGGAGGTGAGACTCACCGGCCTGTAGTTCCCCGGGTCCTCCCTGCTCCCCTTCTTGTATATGGGAGTGACGTGACCCTTCCTCCAGTCATCCGGGACCTCACCTGACAGCCACGACTTCTCAAATATGATGGAGAGCGGCTCGGCAACCACCTCAGCCAGCTCCTTCAGGACCCTGGGATGCACGCCATCCGGCCCCATAGACTTGTATTCATTCAGTCTAAGGAGGCACTCTCGGACTTGCTCTGCCCTTACAGTGGTGAGGGATTTACCTCCTTGGTCCCCACATAGAGGTTTGAGGATGCAGGGCTCAGGGACGTGAAAAAGACTAGAATCCTGGCCACCAGTGAAGACCGAGGTGAAGAACTCATTCAGCACCTCAGCTTTCTCTTCATCTGTTGAAGCCAGTTCTCCTTTTAAATTTACCAAAGTAGGTACACCCGTTTTGGCCTGTCTCTTCTGGCCAATGTACCTGTAGAAGGTTTTCTTATTGTTTTTCACGTCCCTTGCCAAGTTCAGTTCTGCCTGCGCCTTGGCTTCCCTGATCCCACGTCTGCAAGTCCTGACGGCATCCCTGTACTCTTCCCAGGTGACACAGCCTTGTTTCCAGAGCTTGTACACCCCTTTCTTCGCCCTCAGTTCTCTCAGCAGGTCCTTGCTGAGCCATGCCAGTTTCCTACCTCACCTGCCCACTTTCTTATTCAGAGGAATGGAGACCTCTTGTGCTTCCAGGAGGGCATCCTTGAAGAGCAGCCAGCTCTCCTCAACATCCTTGTCTTTGAGGGCAGCACGCCAGGGGATCTTGGCCAGCAATCCATTGAGTAGCTTGAAGTCTGCTCTTCTAGAAGTTCAGTGTCCTGATCCTGCTCTTTGCCAGGCTCACATCGCTTGAGATCACAAACTCAACCAGGGCGTGGTCGCTGGAGCCCAGGCAGCCCCCAGCCTTGACGCCTTTGATGATCTCCTCAGCGTTGGTGAGCAGCAGGTCCAGCAATGCTTCACCTCTGGTCGGTCTGTCCAATACCTGAACCAGAAAGCTATCGTCAATGGATTCCAAGAGCCTTCTGGAGCTCTTGCAGCTCGCCGTGTGGTTTTCCCAGCAGATGTCCGGATGGTTGAAGTCCCCCACCAGAACAAGAGCCCGTGAGCCAGACATCTCACGCATCTGGAGCAAGAAAGCCTCGTCAACAGCCTAAACTTATGTAAACTTATCAGAGGTCTTCCCCAAGTTAAGTAGAAGGACTGCCAAAAAGAACTATGATAGCGGAGATCATGAAATAAAAATAATATTATCCAATTCTAATGCAGAAACAACATTTGATTCCCACAGTATTCACATCATAGTACCATATAAAGCTGTGGGAGTGTCATGGTTTTATGATTTTTGGTCATCAGTATTCCACACCATAACATCATGTAATGCACTGGGGGTGGGGTTTGATATCTGCCGAATGTTCGTCCGTCGGAGAAGAACTACATTTCCCCAGGAGACTTTGCGGTCAGCAAGGGGATATAACTCCAAGCAAGGTCACCTGATCCTTCTTCTTCGCCTGCTCTTCGCTGTCTGCGCTTCGTTATCTACGCTTCGCCGCCTGCGCTTCGCCGTCTGTACTTCAGTCGCTCAACTGGACTGCACTTCTCACCCCAGCATTGTGGTGAGGTCTATACAATTCAAACAGACTCTCTCTCTCTCTCTCTCTCTCATTGTATTTTACTAATACTATATTTAGTAAAATCATTTGTTCCACCTCAGATCAGTGCTGTTGTTTTCAAGTATTTTGGGGTCCCCTGATTCCCCTTTCCCAGAGGCGCGGATCCGCAGATCCCTCCGCCCTGCTGGTCACGGAACTGGGACGGACCAGCCCATAAACCGTTGACATTTTTGGTGGAGAATGTGGGCAACAGTTGCTTTCTAGCTGTTTAGACTCTCTGCTCTCGGAGAGTTCTGTTGGGAAAGCTTATCTGTTTCACCGCTACTCTCTGAAAACGTGACCTTGAAAACTCCAGGCGGACTGCCAGTATCGTAGGATATTTGTAAACTCTAAGCTTTACTATCTTGCCTCTGTAAAAAAAAAAAAAAAAAAGCTTTCTGTAGTGAAACTTACTCTTAAAGGGCTGCACGCTGCTGCCTCTTCTTTCCTAATGCTCAAAACATACTGGGCGTTAATTAAGCTTGCCACCTTGCTTTATGGAGCAATCGGCTTATACAGTCAAATGAAAACATGGGTGGAAATATGGACCTGGCACGTTCGTACAATGTGGCTTACAATTCCGGAGACAGCTGTCAATTTTACAGGACTGGGATTTTTTTAAGGTTTCCAGTCTCACCTTTCAGCCTGTAATGCAGTTTTTGAACGAACACCTAGTCGCATTACTAATCTCCCTGAATGTATTGTTCATCATTTCGCTCAGTATTAGTATTTATTATATTTTGAGGATGTCCTCCCCAAAACCAGAGAATACTGAGTGGCAGGGAGCGTGGAGAGGTCTGGGAAAGACTTCAGAGAGATGGAAATCTTCAGTCTCATGGAACTTTACTCCAGAACACCTGAAAGACCCTGAGAGTCTAAACAGCTATTTAAGGCAGGAATGTTGCGGCTTGGGCAGTTCTGAGGAGGCACATATGATTTGGGGCCTGGCTAATGCTTATTGGGCCTTATTCAATACTATCCTGGAGAGAGAGAGCTTGTGAAATTGAAAGGGAGAGTCTCAGGGAAACAGTTCAAAATGAGCGAGAGAGTCTCCTGCTCCAGAGGAAAAACCTCCGATCTGAGAGAGATGCTCTCCGAATTGAGAGAGACTCCCTGCAATCCAAACTCGACAATCTTCAATCTCAACAACACACCCTCCAATCTGAGCTAGATACTGTCATAATTGAACGAAACAAGCTCCAAGCTGAGCTGGAGGATGAGAGCATTGGAACTGACCAACCTGATCAACCACAGGAGGCACCACAATTGATGTCAGTTGCCCCTGTAAGAGAATGGAAAACGAAGCGAATCTCGACTCAGTTAGAAGAAAAGAAAGAGGAGGAAAGAGGTCCAGAGGAGTGGCTCCGAGGTCCAAGAGAAGCACCTCTGAATCCAGGGGAGGGGCCCTCAGTAAGACCACGGTCACCAACACCTATGAGGGCAAGAAGTCCTGGAAGAGCAAGAGGTGAGCAAGATATCATTACCTTTTTTGATCGATCTCTGAAAATGAATGAAATTCGAAGTCTGAGAAAAGACTTCTCACGCCACCCAAATGAGCCTATTGCTACTTGGTTACTTCGATGCTGGGACAATGGGGCCAACAGAGTGTGGCTAGATAGTAGAGAAGCTCGCCAACTGGGTGGCATTGCTAGGGACTCAGCCATTGACAGAGGTATTAGTACATGCCAGAACCAGGCCTTCACCCTCTGGAAGAGGATGTTGTTAGCTGTAAAAGAAAGATACCCCTTCAAAGACGATCTGATGCCCGAGAAGAAGAAATGGGCTGATATGGAAGAAGGCATACGTTATTTGAGAGAATGCGCTGTGGTGGAAACACTACATAGCCCCGATTTCATTCCTGATGAGCCAGACCAAGAGCATGATCCTGAGAGAGCCAGGTGTACACCAAATATGTGGCGTACATTCACAAAGACTGCACCAGAAAGGTACGCCAGTACATTTGCAGCTATGTATGGCAGAGGGGAAAGAAGACCCCTTATAAATGAGTTGGTTAATAAGCTTCAAGACTTTGAGTTACATTTAAGCCCTCTACGAGCTTGTGTCTCAGCCATTGAAAAAGTAGCTGAAAAGCTGGACAGAATGGAGAACAAACAAGAAGATATAATAGATAAACTATCAATTGTGCCTGATGCCGATGAATACATGGTGGTAACAGATACATCCAATGAGGAACAGAATTCCCAAAACAGCCTACTTGAGGGGCTAGCCAACTTGATTTCCTCCCAGTCAGTGTCATCCAACGTCTCAGCTATCAAAAGAAGACGTCCTCCTGCTCGAACAAGTGACAACAGTAAGACTACGTCACGTTTTGCCTTGTGGCATTACCTACGCGACCATGGAGAAGATATGAAGAAGTGGCATAAGCAACCTACTCCAGCACTTCAAGCATGGGTAAAAGAGTTACAAGACAAATCAACTACCAAGGTGAACTTCTCCAGAAAGGTGATTGCCCCAGTTGCTGCAGACAGCAGAGGTAACAAATAGAGGGGCCCTGCCCCCAGCCAGGGAGGGGAAAGGGATAATAGAGTTTATTGGGCTGTGTGGATTAGATGGCCTGGTACATCAGAACCACAGAAATATAAGGCCCTGGTGGATACTGGTGCACAGTGCACTCTAATGCCCTCGAGTCACCAAGGGACAAAATCAATTTATATTCATGGGTGACAGGAGGTTCCCAAGAACTGACTATGTTGAAGGCCGAAATCAGATTCACTGGTAAAGACTGGCAAAGGCACCCTATTGTGACTGGCCCAGGGGCTCCATGTATACTTGGCATTGATTACCTCAGAAGGGGATGTTTTAAGGATCCCAAAGGGTATCGATGGGCCTTTGGAATAGCTGCTGTAGACACAGAAGGTGTTAAGCAGTTATCTGTTTTACCTGGCCTATCAGAAGATCCGTCTGTTGTGGGGTTGCTACGAGTGGAAGAGCAACAGGTACCGATAGCTACAAAAATGGTGCACAGACGGCAGTATCGCACCAACAGGGATTCCTTGCTCCCCATTCATAAGTTGATTCATCAATTAGAGAATCAAGGAGTGATCAGCAAAACTCACTCGCCCTTTAACAGCCGCATATGGCCAGTGCATAAAGCCAGTGGAGAATGGAGGCTGACGGTGGACTACCGTGGCCTGAATGAAGTCACACCCTCATTGAGTGCTGCTGTGCTGGACATGTTAGAACTCCAGTATGAACTGGAGTCAAAAGCAGCTAAGTGGTATGCCACCACTGACATTGCTAACGCCTTTTTCTCCATTCCTTTGGCCAAAGAATGTAGGCCACAGTTTGCTTTCACCTGGAGGGGCATTCAGTATACCTGGAACCGTTTGCCCCAGGGGTGGAAACATAGTCCAACCATTTGCCATGGGTTGATCCAAGCTGCACTGGAACAGGGAGGTGCTCCTGAGCACTTACAGTACATTGATGACATCATTGTGTGGGGCAACACAGCAAAGGAAGTTTTTGAGAAAGGAGAGCAAATAATCCAGATCCTTCTCCGTGCTGGTTTCACTATTAAGTGAAGCAAAGTGAAAGGACCTGCCCAGGAAATTCAGTTCCTAGGTATAAAGTGGCAAGATGGCCGTCGTCACATCCCGACAGATGTGATCGACAAAATCACTGCCATGTCTCCGCCCACTAATAAGAAAGAGACACAATCATTTCTGGGCGTAGTGGGTTTTTGGAGAATGCATGTTCCAAACTACAGCCTCATTGTAAGCCCACTTTATCAGGTGACACGGAAGAAGAATGATTTTGTGTGGGGTCCTGAGCAGCAGCAGGCTTTTGAGCAGATTAAACAAGAGATAGCCCGTGCTGTGGCCCTGGGGCCAGTACGGATGGAACAGGATGTGAAGAACATCCTCTACAGTGCTGCTGGAGAGAAAGGCCCCACTTGGAGTTTGTGGCAAAGAGCCTCAGGAGAGACCCGAGGCCGACCCTTGGGATTCTGGAGTCGAGCCTACAGGGGGTCGGAGGAGGGCTACACTCCAACTGAAAAGGAGATCTTAGCTGCGTATGAGGGGGTTCGGGCTGCTTCCGAAGTAGTCGGTACTGAAACACAGCTCCTTCTGGCACCTCGACTGCCAGTGTTGAACTGGATGTTCAGTGTGTACCACAAGGGAATTTGATGTTGGGGGAGTGCAGTCTGTAATCCCATGTGTTAAGCATGATGTAGTGATGTAGAATAAGGGGTGGAATGTCATGGTTATATGATTTTTGGTCATCAGTATTCCACACCATAACATCATGTAATGCACTGGGGGTGGGGTTTGATATCTGCCGAATGTTCGTCCGTCGGAGAAGAACTACATTTCCCCAGGAGACTTTGCGGTCAGCACGGGGATATAACTCCAAGCAAGGTCACCTGATCCTTCTTCTTCGCCTGCTCTTCGCTGTCTGCGCTTTGCTATCTGCGCTTTGCCGCCTGCACTTCGCCGTCTGTACTTCAGTCGCTCAACTGGACTGCACTTCTCACCCCAGCATTGTGGTGAGGTCTATACAGTTCAAACAGACTCTCTCTCTCTCTCTCTCTCTCATTGTATTTTACTAATACTATATTTAGTAAAATCATTTGTTCCACCTCAGATCAGTGCTGTTGTTTTCAAGTATTTTGGGGTCCCCTGCTTCCCCTTTCCCAGAGCACGGATCTGCAGATCCCTCCGCCCTGCTGGTCACGGAACTGGGACGGACCAGCCCATAAACCGTTGACAGGGTGTTAGAGAATTAGTATTCTAGTTCCGCGGACTGCCTTTTTTGGGTATTCGGTTCTTGGAGAGGAGGGGAGCAGTATTCTCCAGAGGACTTCACACCCAGAGAATTAAAAGTGGAGCTCCTGGCAGGTCTGGAGCCTCTCTCTCCCTTTGTTTGCATCGGAGAAGCACTTGGTCCCCTTGCAGTCTGTAGAGGAAGGCCTCGGTTTTGGACACTCTCTCTCTCATTCTGTTTGATTTGTTGGCCTCAATTCCAATTATATTGTGTTCTATTGTATTATCTGACATTCTGAGATCATATTTAGTAAATTAACCTTCCTCCTCAGATCGTTGCTACTGCTCTTTTTTTATATCCATCTACTATCTCCCTGCCCTTTCCTCTTTTTTTCCTCTCCTAGGGTGCAGGTCCTCAAGTCCCTTGCCTCATTAGTCACAGAGCTGGGCTAGACCAGCCTGTAAACCATTAACATTTTTTTTTTCTCTCTTTGTTTCCAGGCCCATGGTCCTGCTGTACCCTGTCATGGACACAGATCTAGAGATAACTCCATGACAGCCATTTATAACTGCAATTCAATTTTAAAGAGGTCCTCTCATGAAAACATAATGCCTCTGGTTAACTCGCAGATTATTATTGCTTTGGGATTTATGTTTACAGAAGTTAAAAGACAGAGTTGTTCTTCGACTGATGTGCATTAAATGATACAGATTTAATGAAATAGTATACACTAAAATTTCAAAATGAAAGTAGTAGTTCGTCCTGCTTATTAGTCAGTTGCACTGTTACATAAACTTTCTAGGATGAGTTTCTAGTTTCTCCCATACTCAATTTATTGGAGAGTGTTAATGTTAAGGATTTATTGGAGAGCATTAAGGGAGTGGAAAGCAGACTTGAACATTTTGGTGTAGTAAGGCTAATCTGAACCAAAGGAAATAAAAAGCATGCAGAACAAATAACAATAAGGTGTCTCATATATAGATGGCAATATCGACTTTAATTGAGAACCTGTTAACATGAGAATTGAAGTTATGTCCTATAAAAAGTTTCAAGCATGTTACAGTGTAACAGTCCACTCTGTGGATTTATTTATTTATTTATTTATTTTGAATGTCCAATATTCTTTTATAGCATTTTCTTAAAAAAGGATTCTTCCAATGTTAATCATAGATCTCAAACACTGGAACTGTTGTTACAATTTTTGTGGGTTGGATATGTGCACTTGCAGAGCCTTAGAGAACAATACTTTTTAATTAGGATAGTGTATAGTGGGACAGCCTCAACTGTTTTGGAGGTTATGCTGTTGTAGATGACAGGAGAAATAATGCTTGTCTCCTTTCATAGTGTACTGGGAAGAGCTCTCATAATTTCCTGCTTTCCTTCCATTTTATTTTATTTTATTCTATTTATTTTATTTTATTTTATTTTGTGAATTTTTAATCTGAAACATTGTATCAAATATATTTAGTCAGTGGAATGTTACTGAGGACATACAATCATGTTAGGGTACTGTATATTTGTCTTTTGGACATCAGTTGCAAATCTTTATTTTAATCCAAATTATTTGTACCACATGAATTTTTAGAAAAGAAACTGCAGGTTTAGCTCAGTAATGCTGAGTATGAACTTGATTGCCTAGGAGGATGGTCCAGAGAAGATCATCCTGAAGTTCTGTTTAATCAGTCGTAAAAATAATTATTTCTTTCAGAAAGTGAAGAGAGCTTGAGCAGTTATGTTATTCTCATATCATATTTCTCAAAATAATTCCCTTCGCAATATCACAGTAACTGGCAGCACAAGCTAGGAACACCCAAGGTACTGAGCTGACTATAGTAGCTGACACCCAATCAACTTATGCTTGTCTGCTCAATAGTTGACACTCTGGGCACATATTCTTTAGGTTTCAGATCTAGTAAACTGCAGTGTCCGTAATAACTGATGCTAGGACCCCTTCTTGCTCCAGCATTTGACACCACAGGCCCTAGGCACTCGCACTCCTGGCCTGATTCTGGTAGCTGACACCACTTTCTGTGATCTGACGCCTGGTCTGACTCCAGTGGCTGACACTAATTCCACTTGCACAATGCTCGCCATCCCATGATACGGGATAAATGGCCCATGATACAGTTGGCCTTCCAGGACGCAAGTGCACAGTACTGGCTCATGTCCAGCTTTTCATCTGCCTGGATGCCCAGTCTTTCTCTGTAGGGCTGCTGTCAAGGAGACCTTCCTCCAGCCTGTATACTTATCTGGGGTTACTATGAAAAATGTGGAACCTATTTTTTAATCTCATTAGGTTCATGTGGGCCCACTATTCAGACTTATATAGGTCCCTCTAGATGGCATTCCTTCCGTCATATCAACTGCACAACTCAGCTTGGTGAGAGTACAGTCATTCCTACTGCCTGTATAGCTGATAAAGATTTTAAAGAGCATTGGTCCCAAGCAAGACCTCAAGGGGAAACCACTCATCACCAGCCTTCTCCTGGACAGAGATTTGTCAACTACAATGCTCTGGCTATGACCATTCAACCAATTCTTTATCCACTGAATAGTCTAGCCTTCAAATCCATGTCTCCAATGTGGAGATAAGAATGTGCTACAGGACCATGTCAAGGGATACCTATAGCATCTCTATATTCTTCCCAGGCAACACATCCCTATTTCTACTGCCTGTACTTTTCCTTCTTTTCTGTCATTTTGAACAGCAGGTTATTGTTCATCTGCCGCTTTCCTGTTTTATTACTTATGCTGGGGGATGGAGAGCTCTTGTTCTTTCAGAAATAAGAGTTCTGTACTGTTTCTATATCCCTGAGGACAGTATTCCAGGCAATATCATCCAGTAATTCCTTAAGCAGCCTGAAGTTCATTCTCCTGAATTTCAGGGTCCTGACTCCACCTTGCCAGGTACATGCTCCTTGAGATTAAGAAGTTGATCAGGCAATGGTCTCTAACCTGAAATTGTAATCTCTTTAGTGATCTCATATATTATTGTGTACTTTTCTGACCTACATTTAAATACTGAGTATAAGGTCTTTTGATATATAAATTGCACTAATGAATGCAAAGTGTTTATGAAAGGGAAAAGAGAATTCTACACCTTCCTGAAACTAAAGGTTGCATTTTTTTTCTGATGAAATGTTGAGGAGAAATCCTAGAATAACAAATATCCAGATAACTGGCAGAAAGTCAATTAAATATAAAAGGAAATCTTCCTTTACCTCAGAGATTAAAAAAAAAAAAAAAAAAAAAAAAGTTTTGTAATAATTAACTGTATAGTCTAACCCACTTGAAAATAGAGGTTAGTAACAATTTCCACAAAGAGATAGTGCATGTAGAGAGACAGAAACCATGATTTCTGGAAGAGTCATCTCTAATTGTGGCTTCGTTTAAACTTTAAGGTTGTTTTCCCTCCTTGAGGCGCTTATAAATGTTTTGAACTAAGCTGTGTAGTTTGAATATTATGAATAAATGCATTTGTCTTAGTTTGGATTTTTGTGTAATTTAAAGTACAAGAGTTACAATAGGGTATTTATAACTCAAGTACTTGAGTTAATATATTAAGACTTGGAGCAACAGAGTGCTTTTCACTTGAAATCCAAGCTAGAAACATTCCATTGCAAGGACTTGAAAGATCAAGTGGCTTCTAAGATCATGATGTACAGTGATGGCATTGCAGAATCCCAGAGCTGTACTTCCAAGTGCTAGTTTTGCATATACAGTTTTAAAAAATTGTGACAAGGAGAGTAAAGTAAACACAATTCCTGGGAATTTCTAATTTGAAAAGTTTACAAATCTGCATGTTTTTATGATCATTTATAATCATGGACATCAACAGCGTACTTAAAAAAAAAACCATTTCTGAAGATTTTTGGATAGTAGCAAAACACAAGTGAAATATTTTGCTAAAGCAGTGTTCCTTGCCTGATTTAAAGAGAATCCATGGGATGTTTCTAGCCCCTTCTTCCCTCGTGAAATTTGGAAAGATAAAACCTTATTTTGAAGGCAAAATTGACTAGTGCTTTTGGAGTCCTAAACTATTATCAGAAACGCCAACTAATGAGAGAGACATGATTGAAGCTCTTCTAGGGGATATAAGCTGATAAAGAATCAGAGCAACATAAAGCTAGAATATGATGACACAGAAGAGAGAAGAGTGAGCAAAATTTCTTGTAAAATTAATGTATCATCCACTGCTCACTCTCTACTTGTTCTCATGTTGTTCTTCCTTTTTATAGTTACAGTAGTGGTCTCAACGGTCTAATTCTGAAAGCAATTATTTGGTTTTGAGCCTGTAAGATAGGCAGACTAAAAAAAAAAATAAAAAAAATCATGCCTAAAAAGGTAGCGTGACTAAAGAATCCATCATTTAGATATTAATCAGCTACAGCATTTATAGATCAGTTTGAGTAATGTGAAATATAATCTCTCTTCTTTATAGTGCTAACTCATTTACCATTCTGTACTCTTGAATGTTCATAGCCTGTTTCAATGCTTCTGTAAACAACTATCTGGAAAGAGAGCAATTTAAAGATGCAGTCTTCAAATGCATAATAAGGCTTAACTGTCTAGATGTGACTCAACCACAGTAATTCTGTTATATTCAAGACCATTTGATTTGGTATGATGCATAAATAACATACCACGAAACAGCCTTACACTGAAAGAAAATTTTTCTGTACAGTATACAGGAAGTAATTTTCTCAGCAATACTATTTAAGTGGCATCTTTGGATTTTGTTTACATTTTTAACTATTTTAAAAATTGTTTTTTGAAATACTATTTGAAGATGACTTCATTTGAGCTACATTTTTGTCTGTTCCTGGTTCTGTTCTCAAACATTATTCTGTTTAACAAGAACACAGAGGTAACAAAGTCTGAAAAAGGGGAAAAGTTGACTTTCTTTTTTATTACTTATTAAGATCTATATTGCTTGGATACTAGTAAAACTAGCACTGTATAATCACTATTTTTATTTTCAGTGCACAAAACCAATTAAATATGATTTTTTATTAAAGATACATATATATCCAAATTTGAACACAAAGTTGAAACAATGAGATAAACTTTTAGTGAAATATGGGTACTGTGCTTGGAATATAAGTGTGTCGTTTGCACTATACCAGTGTTAGCAAGTGCATGAGAGTATAAAAGGAAGTAGTGTTGAAAGATTTTGAAACTGAGGCAAAGTTTTGGTTATTTAAGTGACACATTTAAAACTTCATCTGCAGCTGAAACTAAAAGTCTTCAAAAATCTGCTGTTCATTTAAAACATGTTTCTTGTGGAAATATTGGAATATGAAACAGTATTCTCTGACAATCTGGTAGCCATGTAAGTTCAATTGTCCTTAATTCTCTGTGGGGAGAATCAGGAATGCCAACCAGGAATCTTACACATAACTTTGTTTTTAAATACTTCAATGTTTAATAGAGCATCAGAAACAAATTAAGACTTCAGGATTAGAGAATTTCAGAATTCCTTCTACTTGGTATGCATAATGGTTTCAAGATGTCAAAATCCTTATCAATAGTAAAAAAAAAAACCACAAACCAAATAAGCACACAGAACCATGACCATTATTAAAAAATAAAAAATAAGTAACAAAAAACAGAATTTTGCTTACCAGAAATCTGAAGAGAGAAGGAATTAAAAAATTGTGATCTACTGTGGTTTCCAGTACACTACTTACTTTTTAGATACTACTAATGCCTTATTTTTGTTCTTTTCTCTCCTACTAATTGTATCAGTTATGACTTCCTGGAGATAATTGTTCATGAAGTAAATATAAATGACCATAGAAAGCAAGGCTTTGCTTCCCTTTCTAGAATAGTAGCTCTCATTAGGGGTTTTAGTAGGCATTTAAAACTTTTTAATTAGAGCTGTTAGAGATGCACTTCTGAATATTCAGTAGGTAATAGAAAATACCTGCTGACCCAGGGTTTAATGGCAAGTAAAGTGGGAATAGCATAAGTTAATTGCATTATCATCATAATATAATATACCTTATTTATCAGTGTGTCATTGTTTTATAGTTTTGGTTGCCAGTATTCCATATCATAACATCTTGAAGAGCACTGGGAGTTAAAGAATTAATTCTCCAATTCTGGGTACCTGTTCCAGAAGAGATGAACTACATCTCCCAGAGGACAATTTGCCGTTCTGTAACCATTTCCACTCAGAGCAAAAGATAAAAGCTATTCATAGGCCGTTTGACCTCCCCTTCCCTTTTTGACCTTCGCAGTGTATAAGCACCCTAGATTGTCTTGCTTCAGCTTTAGAGAAAGACCTTTCAGGCACTCTCTCATTTTGTTTGATTTATTAGCTTCAATTCTAATTATATTGAATTATATTTTATTATAGTTTGTTATCTTTCATTCCGATATCTTATTTAGTAAATTAGTTTGTTTTTCCTCAGATTGTTGCTGCTGTTTTTTTTTAGACTCACTCTCTATCCTTTTCCTTTTTTTTTTTTTTTTTTTTCTTTTTTTTTTTGACTTTTCCCTTTTTGGAGCATGGAACAGACAAAGAGAAGGCTGAGGTATTGAATGAGTTCTTTGCCTCGGTCTTCAATGGCGGCCAGGATTCCAGTATTTCTCATGTCCCTGAGCCCTGCATCCCTAAATCTCTAGGTATGGACTGGGGTGGTAAATCCTCCCACACTGTATGGGCAGAGCAAGTCCAAGACCGTCTCGTGAGACTGAATGTGTACAAGTCTATGGGGCTGGATGGCATGCATACCAGTGTTCTGTAGGAGATGGCTAAGGTAGTTGCTGAGCCACTCTCCATCATATTTGAAAAGTCGTGGCTGTCAGGTGAGGTCCCGGATGACTGGAGGAAGGGTCACATCACTCCCATTTACAAGAAAAGGAGCAAGGAAGACTCCAGGAACTAAAGGCTGGTGAGTCTCTCCTTTGTGCCTGGGAAGATCATGGAACAGATCCTCCTGAACGAGATGCTTGATCACATGAGGAATGAGTGTGTGATCCGAGACAGCCAGCATGATTTCACCAGGGGAAGGTCATGCTTAACCAAACTGGTGGCCTTCTATGATGGAATGACAGCATTGGTGGACAAGGGAAAGGTGACCGATGTCATTTACCTGAGCTTGAGCAAGGCCTCTGACATGGTCCCCCACCACATCCTTATCTCCAAACATCCTGGAAGTGTTCAAGGCCAGTTTGGATGGGGCCCTGGGCAGCCTGGTCTAGTATTAAATGTGGAGCTTGGTGGCTCTGCCTGCAGCAGGGGGTTGGAGCTTGATGATCCCTGTGGTCCCTTCCAACCCTGGCCATTCTATGATTCTCAAAACAGATTTCTTATTTTTAATTTATAGATCTACACAGGACCCTGGTTTATGTCTATAAGTTCACATTTCCCTTGAAATTCAGTGTATTTATGATAAATGTGCATATTTAAATCTGCTGCTAATTCAGTTCAGAGCATAAAAAGGTTTTATAACTTATCTGTATTTTAACACCTTGTTAGTACTATACTGAGCTTTGCTTTGGTAGTCAACAAGTCTGAATTTTAGAGTCAGTAAGTTTCTCTTAATGTTTTGATCAATGCGGCTTTACATCAGTATTACATCAGTATTACATCAGTACATCAGTTACATCAGTATACATCAGTATTATTACAGACTATCATTCTAGTGTTACGTTCAGTGATGATGTTTACATTAAAATTCTGTCCTACAAAGACTGTCTCATGGGATTCTCTGGGACAAGATACAAGGATGCATACATTATGAGTTTGGAACTGTTAGAGAATTTTCACTGAAATTAGAATACTTCTCCATACAAGTTTGTTTTTAAGGGAAATGTTACAACTGTGGGGTTTATTTGTTTTTGTTTTTGTTTTTGTTTTTGTTTTAATTATGGAATGACTAGATAAAATTTCAAAAAAGTTTATCATAATGTCCTTGTATCAATTTGATGCATAATTCAGTCTAGGCTAAATAATTTCACTGTCATTGTGAGATGTTTCAGAAAGCAGGCTTTCCACAAAATACACACATTTTTTTGTTTGTTTGTTTGTTAGTTTTCATAGGAAAGAATAAATGAGAATTATATCATGAAGTTACTTGACACGTTCCAGAAAGTATCTATTCACTGAAATGAACTATCTGCATCGATTAAACATAAAGTAATAATATTGATTCCCACATCTAATTTTTACATTTTTTACAGGAACTGTACTCAAAATTAATTTTTGCTTATACCTGAACAGAATAAAGCTTAGCCCAAAGTCCTTGTATTTGTGGATCAGGCTGCTGTTTAGAATAGACTACTTTAGCCTCCTGTACTCAATTTTAATCTCAGTTGTATCTGTCAGAGATACTATTATCATTAAAAAACATGCAAGTAATATTGATTAATTGAGCTATTCTGTAAATCTGTTTATATACATCAACTCATCTTTTATGTTTTTTAAGTCCAAGAGCAGAGTATATTTTAAAGGTGACTATGATCCTCCCTGAGAAGATCTACCCCGAACTTCACTAAACTTGGGAGAATATTACAGACTTACTCTCTTGTTCTTTTCAATTTTACATTCTATGTGTTTTGTAGATAAATACATTCAGTGACATAGTAAAAAACATAACCATGTAAAATTATTGTTGTCCCTTAGAATTTTCAGTTCAACAGGTAAGAATTGGAGAAGCTTCAAATTCCTTAAGTACTAATGAAGTAAAAATGATGCAATAATTGATCAATCCTGGTTAAATTCTTGTCAATGGGAATCACATCCCTAATCTTGAGCTGAGAATTGATAGTTCCAAGTGTTAAATAGTGTTTTATACATGTAAATTTTTTTTTGTACTATGGTCTTTCCTGTCTGACTCCTTCTCTCACCTGCATCAGTGAAAAGAATCATTCTATATCCATGACAATTTGTACAGTAGACAAAACTATCTCCTCTGTGATAATGTTGTATAAAAGAAGGTAAATATATTTCCCTAGTATCTAAGGGCATTGCATGGTGTTATCTAGATCAATCTGTGCCCTGTTCCAATGCAGTTTGGATCAACCTGTGGCAAATTGTTGAGCTATGATTCTATCCCTGGGGCAAATGGTTCCAGGTATACTGAACTATACTTGTAGCAACTCCACAGCAGACAGATCTTCTGACAGGCCAGACAAAACAGACAGCTTGATGTTTTCTGTGTCGACAGCAGCTAATCCAAAGGCCCACAGATATCCCATGGGATCCCTGAAAAGCCCCCTTCTGAGATAATCAATACCAAGCATACATGGAGTCCCTGGGCCTATCACAGTAGGGTGATTTTACCAGTCTTTACCAGTGAGGCTTATTTTGACCTCCAAAACATTCAATTCTTGAGAGCTCCCAGTCACTCATATGTCACAATAAGTATGAATTGATTTTGTCCCTTGGTGACTAAAGAGCATTAGAATGCACTGTGCACCAGTGTCCACCAGTGCCTTATATTTCTGTGGTTCTGATGTGCCAGTTCATCAAATCCACACAGTCCAATAAACACTATTATCCCCTTTTCCCCTCTGCTGAGGACAGGGCCCCTCTATTCATTACCTGTAGTAACTGGAGCAACTGCACTGGTGATTGATCTGTTTTGTAATTCTCTTGTGTTAGAGTGGCTTTGTTACGCCACTTCTTCATGTCTTCTCCTTGGTCAGGCAGATAACACCACAACGCAACATGCAATGTAGCCTTACTATAATTATTTTCTTGAGCAGGAAGCTGTTTGCCTTTAATAGCTGAGATTTTTGATAGTACAGGTGAGGAGGAGGGTTCATCACCTTTAATTAGTTTGATCAGCTCCTTAAGTAGACTGTAGTTAACTGAATGGGCTGGGGCAGTCGCCAGGGTCCACAGGGGACCCTCGGCCCTTGGGAAACCATGGCAACAAATGTCCTGAAGATAAGAGAGAAGAACAGGTTAGACCAAATAAGGAGGAAACAAGATATGCCACATGTCCATTGGTCAGAGATAACCGTAGTAGCCCTAAGGCATGGAGAAAGCTCTAAGAAGGATGTGCTCCTTGCAATTAACGCCATTCTGCTGCTCACCATATTGGTGTCATGAAAAGTGTGCGAAACAAACCGGGGCTGTCAGAACACTTTCACAAGGGGACTTCAGTTAGGGTCGCCAAAACAAAGGCGACAAATGGTGCCCCGTGTGAGGAAGTCTCACTTGTGGAAGTGTGACAGCTGGCTGCGGGACGGATGCAGGAGCCTGCCGTGGTAAGGTGGCGGAAGAGCCAGAGGGGCTGATCCCCTGGGGCTAAGAGCAGCGCTGCAAAGTTATCCCACCACGGTAGCTGGTGGAAGGTCGCGGAGGGTCTGATTTCCCTGGGCGACGATGGAATCTGTCATTAAGGTACTATATCAAGCTTGTAAAATGTAGTGCGGGAAAACCGCCCCTTCTAAGAAGGAGGTGGCCACCGTTCTTTCTTTTCGTGAAAAGGAGGGACTTCTCTCTTTTCCTTATGAGATTTATGACTCCAGCAAGTGGGACTCTTTGACATTAGCGCTCGCTCAAAGAGCTATGTTGTCCCAAGGGGCGTCGGTGCTTAAATTTTGGGGTCTGATTCAGGGGGCTTTGAAGGCAGCGAGGGAAGAAAAGACTGCCAAAAACCTTGCCAGAGATCTGTTGGGTTTGGATCCGGGCGGGGGGGGGTCACTGCAGCCGGGAGACTCTAACCCCTTCAAGGATCTGCTCCAAGACAAGATGGTACCAGAGGAACTGACCATGCCAGAAACATCAACATCGGAAAAGAAGGAGGAAGAGTCGCCATCATCGCTGACGGCTCCGCCCCCATATCCTCTCCAGTACCCCTCTTTGCATGGCTTTTGTCAGGGGGAGGATCCTACATGGGGAGGGGTAGGGGCAGGGGCCGAGGGATTGCTGGCTGCGGCTCCACCCTCAGGGGCCAAGCGATTGATGGTTGTGACTTTGCCCTCACCACCCATTCTGCCCTCCCAAACGGCCATGTTTCCAGCTAATCTGGGGAAAGGGACCTTATTTATCAATTGGGGCAGGGTAAGGGAGGAAATGAGAGCAGCGGACCTTTTGGATGATTATAAGGCATTCCCTGTAGAGATCAGGGGACAGGGACCCATTTGGATTCCTTTAGACCCAAGGGCAGTAACTCGCCTCGCTGAGACAATAGGGAAGAAGGTTTTATGATCACCCGCTACACTCTCTGCACTGGAGGCAATTATGGCTCCCGGGCCTTTGCTTCCATATGATATAGAGTGCCTCATGCAGGTGATACTTGAGCCAGCTCAGTATATGTTATGGAAGGAAGAGTGGTCAGCACAGCTCAGGGCTGTAGTCGCAGCAGCGACACGTAACCCACAACACCCAGCAAATGGTAGGGAACTGGGAGAGGTAACTAATCTGACACGGTTGTTAGGGTATGGGGAAGGGATGAGAGGGTCCCCTGAGGGCCAGTTCAGACACCTTCGCCCAGGAAAGCTGATGGTGGCTACCGAAGCAGCTCTGACAGCCTTCAGAAGGTTCTCCAGGACAGCTGAACCTTCTGCTCCCCGGGCAGAGATAGCCCAGCGTCCATCTGAGTCATTCTTGGATTTTGCCAATCGATTGATTCGGGCAGTAGAAGGCTCAGATCTGCCAAAGATTGCCCATAATGCAGTGATCATGGATTGTCTTAAACAGAAATCACACAAAAATGTTAAGGATCTTATTCGAGCCGCTCCCGACAACCTCAATACTCCGGGAGATATCATTAGGTATGTGCTGGAGAAACAGAGAACAACACCCCTCACCAATGAGGGATTAGCAGCAGCGTTAGTAGCAGCGATGGCCATGAGGGAGGATCAGAGTAGGGGACCGTGTTTTAAGTGCGGACAGTTTGGTCACTTCAGAGCCCAGTGCCGAGGCCCTGAGAGGCAGAAGGGAGAAGCAGCGCCAGGTCAGATCTGTCAGGCCTGTGGGAAACTAGGCCACATTGTACGCCAATGTCATAAGTTTGTCATAGTGCCGCAGGGAAACGAGGATGGGAGGGTGCCTTAGGCCCAGGGCCCCTCCCCCGGAACACCAAATGGGCCAGACAATGCAGCTCTGCCTACCCAAGGTCGGGGTCCCGTACCTCAGTGAGCCCCTCGCCCACAGTGGCGTTAACCATGGGAATGGGAGAGCGCCCCTTGGGCAGGATCATGCTTACTTGTGCGGGGAGCGTACTTTCTTGCAGGTCCCCTGAGGAAGAGAACACCGTAAATATGCCCTCAGCTATAGCGACTAGCATCTCATCCGCAATTTCGGCATCCCCCTTCACCCCCCCCTCGGCTTCAGCTTCGCATGAACAAGTAGAAGAAGGCGTTCAACTGTCTGCGCTTTTGTCTTGCAAAACGGCCAAGTGCAGGAATGCAAGGTCGTTGAAACCCCTCCGCTGTATTCATGACAACGGTTGTCTCTGTGTAATCTAACACCACCTGCGGGGGCAGGGGGAGAAGTGAGCTGGGATGGGACACTTGCTGTCTCTTCTCAGGAGGTAGAATGCAGTAACACCCAGGGGGGTGGGAACTGCGGGCACGGCTCGGGTATGGATTGGTCAAAAGTTAAGGAGGCGGTAAAAGAAAAAACAGCAGAGAGAAAGGGAAGCGATGTAACTTACAGGTGCTCGGATGATAGTGTACGGCCAGCACTGTCCACCCTGACTGCACCTGAAGGAGTAGGTGGCATCCGGCCAGCGCCCTCTGCTCAGGTTGCACCCGATGGAGAAAGAAATAACGATAGTCTCCAGATCCACTCTCTGTCACAGTGTTCAGACCCATTGACTCGACCCACACATCCTTTTACAAGATTGAGTGTGCATGCAACCAATCAGAAGCCTCTACAACAGTCAGTGCTTGATCAAAGGGAGATGGGCACAGTGGGAGCAGTGTGGAGCCCGCAGCTTCCAGCTGTGTCTGAAAAGGATAGCAAAAGGAGAGAGGTGAATTTGCATTTGGGAGTTAAGAGAGATGCACTAACAGATTGTGGGAAGTTTAGATCTAGCCTGATAGAGGAAGGAAAAGCACTAGAGACCTTCCCGATAGTAGAGAATGATAACAGAGACCCAGAAAGGGTATCCCTTGATCTGAAAGGCATCACACACCTGATAGATTGTGCAGAGAAACGGGAATTGAAATCACTCCTTGCTTTAAATGCATTAGAAGTCCTGACAGCATTAGGCCTTCTCTTTCTGCATGTAACAAATCTGATGTGCATGGTGCTTAAGCCAGTGCAGCATACATTGTGGGCATCAGAATGGGCTCCCTTCATGGACAGGTGGCCAGATTGAGGCCTGGAGAACAAGCAATTCCATACAGCTGGTTTGTGAGAGCAATGCTCTCAAGGCTTGAGACACCTGCCTTGATATTAAACAAATGTTTGTTATTCTTGAGGTACACTCGAACAGGTACCTGATACAATGTTGGTATATATTGGGCATAGATAGTGCCACTAGAGCTATCAGCAATCACTCTAATCTCTAATCTCTCTATCTATAACTTTACTAGTATTGTAGGATGTGGCTTTAATTATTAAGTGCCGGCGACATCAGATCAGTTCTTGCAGGATAATTACACGGTGATTAAAGACCTATTACCTGCTCCAAGTGGGATGAATCTCGCTTTGGCTTACCGAGGAAGGAACTTGGTAAGGAAGCTTTTGCAACATGATGACCTGCATCAGTTGCTGAAACGTGTCAGAGACAATGGACAGAAAACCTTGATCACCGTTCACCATGACACAGAAGAGATACATCGTGTCCTAGAGAGAGTAAAGAAGGACGGAGAACACCACTGGTGGGAAGTACTTTTTGGATGGTCCTCCACAGCGACAGGGATATTTAACTCTGTACTGCATCCGGTTGTAGTTGTGTTAGGTTTAACATTATTATGCTTAGTACTGATAGTTATAATATATATTAAGATGTGGTGCTTGCTGAGGCGAGTATCCCGACTCGATTCAGCATTATCTAAGGATACACTACATCGCCTCTTGTAAGACTCATCTTAAAGCTAGTAGGCTGCTAGGCTGTTAGGGTAGAACTATCAGGCGCTTCGCGATATAACAGAGCAGGGTTTCACTGAGCATGGGAGAGATTTTGTGGCAGGCGAAGAAGGCGAGAACTCGGGATGTGACGGGATAGGACCTCCCCCTGCTCAGTGGTGTGAAACCTTCATCTAATTTGTGTACCTTGCTTCATCAACTGTCTGCAATAACGTTTAAGCAATCAACGCTTGGAATACCATAGGCTTCTCGAAAGATTGTAACCGGGTTCACGTACATGCTGTAACGGATATTTAACTATGTTCAGCTCTATTCTGTATTCAGTTATAGTTGTATTAGGTCTAATATTAATATGCTTTACGCTTATAGTCATATTATATAGGTATATAGGTATATTACATAGATAAGTATAGTGTATGCTGAGACAAATGACTCATGGCAAATGCTAAGACGAACGAATCAGCATCGTCTAAGAATGCAGTATATAGCTTTATGTAGAACTCACGCTTAAGACATTAGGATTATTAGGTTAATAGGTTATAGGGTTATTAGGGTAGGATTATTTGGTGCATTGCGATGTAACGGGGCAACACTTAACTGAGAGGACAATGGCATGTATAGGCGTAATGCAGAGATTTCAGGGCGTACGCGATTAGGGTCCTCTCAGGTTGTAGTAGATTGGCCTGTGCTTAGGGAGGGGGAAATGTAGTTAACTGAATGGGCTGGGGCAGTCGCCAGGGTCCACAGGGGCCCCTCGGCCCTTGGGAAACCATGGCAACAAATGTCTTGAAGATAAGAGAGAAGAACAGGTTAGACCAAATAAGGAGGAAACAAGATATGCCACATGTCCATTGGTCAGAGATAACCGTAGTAGCCCTAAGGCAGGGAAAGCTTTAAGAAGGACGTGCTCCTTGCAATTAACGCCATTTTGCCGCTCACCATATTGGTGTCATGAAAAGCGTGCGAAACAAACCGGGGCTGTCAGAACACTTTCACAAGGAGACTTCAGTCAGGGTCGCCAAACCGAAGGCGACAGTAGTCTCTTTTGATCATCCAGATCTTTACTGGGTGTTTCTGATACTCCTACAGATTTGTCATTTAATCAATAGAGACAGTTCCTCCTCCACTTTATCTAGTGTGTCTGTTACTTTTGATATGGCTTAAATGGAAGCATGAGATGGAAGTAGATTTTGTTCAAAGTTTTGAAGCCTACTAATGAGTTCAAAAACTGGGGGTATTCTCTGTTTATCCTCGTATCTGTCAGATGTTGCTGCCAGTGTACTAGTTTACCTTTCTGGTGCTGCTGTGAATTTCTGCCATGTATTAGGTGTACTCGTAAGTCTCAGAATCATGTTCTGGTGTGGATCATTAGGAACAAACGTGAGGTCATACAATATTTTCACCACGGCTGTTTCACTCAAATACTGGATACCTTTTTCAACCATGTTTTACTTTTTCATCTCAGATTGTCTTTGAAGGGATGCCCTTCCTTCACAGTTAATAATGCTCATTCCCAGAGGGTGGCGGCTCCATCCAAACATCTACTAATCCTTCTGTTAATATCTGGCAATGCCTCCTAACTGGTGAGCTTCATTGCCATCTAGAGACATGCTACTGGCCAACAGTGGAGTTGTTCCAACAGTGAAGCAAATGGATGACAGTATTTTTGTTCGGGTGTTGTGTAAACTCCTTTCTTTAGCCTTGGATTTCAGTCAGCTTCAGAGGTTGACAAGTAGTAGTGGTAACAGTGACTTCTTCCTCCTCACTCTCCTTTCCTTGTCTCTTAGTTTTTTCTGTTGCCTTTCTTGATGATGGTTGTTTTGAGAAGGGCCCCTCGCCTGGATCTTCCTTTACCTCCTCCACTTTTTCTTTCTATTCTTGACACGAGGACACCTTGTAAGAGATTATTCTTTTACATCATTATCTCAAAAGTTGCTGGGGACACATATGTACAACTCCAAGCAAGTCCTGGGCAAGGATTGAGAAATCATTTGTCTGAGGGACACAGATGGACAAGGCCAGGGGCAATGAGGGAGAAAGATAAGCTGCAGCTTAATGGCTGTGAAGTTGGCCATCTCAGGGAGTGCTCTTACCCAAGTGCCCAGGGATGTCATGTAGGCAGGAGAAAAAGTAGGATAAAAGAAGAATCAAAAACCATGAGGTTTAGGTTTTCTGGCAACTGATTCCTCATGAAGAAGAAGAGGTTTCTGACATAAGGATCCTCATGACCTGTGCTCTCTCCCTCCTGGACTTGCACTGTGCTCTACCACAGTGCTGAAGAAGAACAAAGGTGTCTGCCATCACATTCCTCACTATGGAATTCCTGCATGCTGACAGACCCTCCTGGGCCTGCTACCTGAGTCCTGCTGCTTCCTCCCGGATTCGCTCTGTGACTTCTTCCTGCTACTTTGGTCACCCCTGTCTTAGGAAGGGGGGTAAGATCTTTCACCCACTCTTGAATTGGAAAAATCATCTTAACTGTAACTTCATCTTTTTTTATTATTGGTCTACTGCCTGTAATAACTAATTTATAGTAGACAGCTAATAACTGTTTTTCAATCATGCTACACCTTTCTTCTGCTCCATGCCAGACTTGAGACTAGAACCCAACTGGAGTTCAAATAGAATTCTGGTGCTGCCATAGGCCCCATCTGAACCTGTCTGACTTACATGGATGTCTAGTTTGGCTGGAAGGGTGGGATCAAATATATCCAGTACCTGGGCCTGTTTAACAGGTAGTTTTGCTTGCTGGAAGGCCTCTCATTATTTTCTCTCCCAGAAAGACCCACATATGGCCTTTCTTTGTGAGTCAGTATAAAGGCCTCAGCAGTTGTGCTAAACGGAGTACAAAGAATCATCAGTATCCAAATATACAGAAATTATTGCTGGTGCCCTGGAGTGGTAGGGACTGGGAACACCTGAAAATTGACTATTACTGTACTGGATAGTACTTTGGTCTTTCTCAACCAAGCTGCATCCAGGAATTTCACTGGCAGACCTGGTCCTTGCCAACATTTTGTTGGCTTACAGCTCACCCAGATAATCCTGAATTGAGATAGAATGTCTTTCTTGCAAACATGATGGGGGAAAAAAAATTTTGGGAGTTAAAAGGTGCAGTAATGAAAACCAAAAACTTCTGTAAGAAATCTATTACAAATATTGTGATTGCAGTAAAGTAATAGCAACTATGAAACTCAATGAAAAGTATATTTCACAAAATATTTAAAATTTCTGTAAATTTTCTTTTCAGGCCCCCCAAAATTTTGTGGATAGCTATTGATTCTTCTACTAAGAACCTGATTATTAAACACATTTTCATCATTAAAAGAAGAAAGGCTACATTTTCATATTACACTAATTGAAATAAGTCATTATCAAATGATCAAATCAAATTATCAAATGGATTTCTAACATATCTGAAATGATAATAAGGAGAAACAGTCCTTCTTTTGTTTGTCCCACCTCTTACTATTTCATAGAACATTATCTGTTTTACTAGTGAACACAGAAACAAAAAAAGTAATGTAATGGTAGAATTTTCAGTAGCAATTACAAGTAAAAATAATTGTTCATACGGAGCAGAAGACAGCAACTAAAAAAAAAAACCCTAAAACACAAAATAAAAATAAAATATAACACCCAACATAGGAGATATTGTTACTAGTATTTGTGTTAATAATGTGTGAAACTGTGTTTCATGTACTGTATTAAGCACTGCTTCCTTTTGCGAATGGATTATGAAGCTAGTTGGATCTCTGGTACCTTCTATTATAGCAATTCTCATGAACAATTCAAGTTCCAATATTCTCTTTAATAGAAGCAAAACATAACAGCCATTTATTTATTTATTTATTTATTTATTTATTTATTTATTTATTAATATAAAACAATACAATAAAAAAAAACAACAATAAAAAAATGTTGGAAACATTTTTATAATTTCCTTTGCTGACATCTCTTTATCAATTCTGTTTTATATATCCTGAGATTTTTCTCTATCTGGTTTTTATGATATACACTCATACATTTTTACATACACACTGCAGAATGCTTGAGTGATGCATAAAACAAAGAGAATGAATACAAATATTCAAGTATGCATTCATTTCTTCTTTTCAGCAATCAGATTAAGAAGGCTAACAGAATCCTTTTTAGGAAACAATAAGCTCTGTTTATGCAAGTGATAGAAAATATCATTTCTACCCTCAAATATCTGCCCAGGGGTTTTTCCTGTTTTTCTACTAATGGAACTCTTGTTCTAGAATTTTGCTTTTTTTTCTAGCTTCTTTAATTTTGAATTACTAAGCAAATTCTGAATCTACAGAACAATTATGGATTTTTGCTGATCTTTCTGGGACTAGAGACAAGACTTTTGCTAGTCCCAGAGAGGTCAGCAAAAATTCATCATTGATTTTTTTTTTTTCCAATTAATACTAAATTGTGGTGAGGGAGTGAATGAGTAATTGATTGATCAAGACCAAAACCAAACGAAACCAACCAACCAACTAAAAAATCTGACTGTAGAAAACTCAACTATAATTTGTAATGCAGGCTACTATATCTGTTTTTGTCAATTAAAGAAGAACCATTAGCATGGTATTATGGAAATCTTTTCTACACAGAAAAGAAACCAGCTGTTTATTTCCTGAAGCATCTATAAATTGAAATGGGAAGACGTATTATCTATTTCTATTCCAATTCTACAACTTCAAACTTTGGGTACATTTCTGCAGGTATTTTTATAATTTCATTGTAAAATAATTTTAGAAATGCATGTAGTGGCATCTATCATCTCCAGTTGAACCATCACTCAAACAAAGCTTCATGGATGACTCTTATTTGAAGAATATCACAGCTGCCATGTTATGACAATAACAAAGAAAACCATGTAAATTGGAGTTTTGTGAAGAGATACGGCTGAAGAATTCTTTGTGTTGGGATTAAAAGTTTTCTGTAGAGGAGGGAAAAAAATGTTGTATCTTGTCTCGCTCCAATTTATAGGAGGGAGAGAAAGTTCTTTTAATATATGTATACCTGAAAGTGAGATTAAGACACAAAGGGTCAAATGTTTGCCTGATCAGATTATTACAAACCCTAGTTGCTTAGGGATATGGGGAAGGGAAAATGAGAAATAGTAAAGAGATAAAAGCAAGGAGTTTTTGTAGAGAGGAAGAGAGAGATAGTCACACCGTGAGTCCAGTGTGGTTTGTAGTAGGTCCGTTGATCTCAGGAACTCATTCAATCACTGTGGGGAATGGGAGAAAGCCAGGAAGCTTTTCAGCAAGTAGGCTATGCCAGGGGTTCTTCTGAAGAAGTTTTTCACCTCAGAGAATTCTTCCCTCAGAGGTTTCTTCAGGAGTTTTTCTCCGAAGTCATTAGTTTAGTGAGGGCCTTTTATCCCCCATTTCTCAGATTTTTTTCTTTTCTCTCTGTCAGTGTGACATACCTGGCTTGACAAATATGCCAGCAGGGAGTGATACATTTGTTGCAATGCACAAGCATTATTGCCTTTTGCAGTGGTCAGCTCCTTCAAGCCACAAACCCCAATAAGACTGCTTGTCTCCTTCTGCTTATCTGTACAATCATAAGCAGAGGTACTGTGGCACTGGAACACCAACCACTTGCCCCCCTAGATAATTTGCAGTTAGATAAGTTAGAGTTTTATCACAAAGCAAGCTTTGAAACAGAAAAGAAAAATGTTTTTTTGTTTTTTCACGTACCTGAATTGAACGTCAGCTATGATTTGCTTGATTTTTTAATTATGATAAATGCTACCATTCATGTACCTCATCTGCTGTTGAAGGTTGAAATGGTGCATTTATTTTTTATTTACATAATCCCTTACTTGAGGTAATAATTTGGTAATAACTGGTTCAGACTTGATTTTTTGCTACCTCAGGAAAGTAGTTAAATAAATAAGAAAATAAAATCACTTGTATATTGGGAGATTTCATCTCAAACCAGGAACTGAAATCAGTTAGTATTACTGCTAAGCACTGTATCATCTTTATGAAATAGTTCACACAATCATGGAATCATAGAATGATTTAGGTTGGACTGAACCTTAAAGGTCATTTAGTTCAACCTCACTGACATAAGCAAGCATCTTTCACAAGATCTAGTTGCTCACAGTCCCATTCAACCTGACCCCAAACACTTCCAGGAATGGGTATCTGGTACTTCTCCAGACAACCTGTTCCAGTGTCTCGCCACTATCATAGTGAAGATTTTTTTCTGTTTCATCTAAATCTACCTTATTTCAGTTTAAAATCTTTACTCCTTGTCCTATCACTACAAGCCTTAGTAAAAAGTCTCTCTCCATGTTTCTTATAAACCAACTTTAAGTACTGAAATGCTGCAAGCAGATTTCCTAAGAGATCTTTTCAAGTCTAAAGAAACCCAGATTACTTAACCGTTCTTCTAAGAAGTAAAGCTCTTGCTCTCTGATCACCTTCCTGGCCCTGATCTGGATTCACTCAAAGTATTTGCGTCATTCCTACCCCATAGTTGATCAGAGGAGTAGAGTTTCTCAAGAGCAGAACAGAGAGGGAAAATCAGCTCCCTACTGATTGCACTTTTAATGCTGTTCTGGATACAATTGGCTTTCTGGGCTATGAGTCCTCATTAGTGGCTCATGTTCAGTTTTTTATTGGTCTAAAAGTATACCAAGTTCTTCTCTGTAGGGCTGTACTATGTACACTCATCACTCAGCTTGTACTGTTGTTTAGGATTGGCCCAACCTAATTGCAGAACCTTTCACTTGGCCTTGTTAATCTTCCTGAGGTTCAGGCAAACCCATTTTTCAAGCTTGTCAAGGTCCCTCTGAGTGGGATTTTTTACCTCTGGTATTTTAAAGACACTAGTCAGCTTGGCTTCATCTGCAAACCTACCAATGTTTATGTCACTAGTGAAGTACAGGAAGATAATACATAATACTAAATGTACTTGTGTAGATTCAAAAGAGCTGAAAAGACTGTGAAACTGTTGAAGCATTGCTTCATACTTTTTAGAGGTGACTAGGTATTTCTTCAAGATGTTTCTCTGTCAGCACAGTGCAGATGCAAGTACATAGATTTTTCCAGAAGAATTTTGTGGAAATGAAATTAGCCTTTGGTATATACTACTTACTTGTGAAACACTACTACATTACATTGACATATTTTTATTGGAAAAAAAAATCTCAATGTATTTGTTTGTAAGATGCAACAACATACAGTGCTTCCTAGTACACTGTATTCAGTGACAAAAAAAAAAAGTTAACAAAAGGTGAAGTGCTATAATGTATTAAGAATTTCCATTCAAAAAGGCTTTCAAATTTTTAATCATGTCACTTGTACACACTGTAATATGAACAGTATGTAGACTGTAAGCTAGTTATGCATGTACAGAAATAAAGACAGAGGATATAGGCATTGGATCAGAAATTTTTTTGGGACAATAGTTGCTTTCAGTTTGTTGTAAAAGTAGTGACAGTGAAATTAAGTGAAATGAGAAAAGAAAAAATAGGATATTAGAGTTTGTCTGAAGGCCATTTTAGATTTTGCTGTTTTGCTGTTGTTTTTTATTTGTTTTGAATATTACTACATAGTTAAATACAGGAAATTTAATATTAATTCATTTAGAAATAAATACATTCATATGAAAAATCGTGGCTTTTGCTAATTTTTAACACATGGAGTCTCCACATATCTAAATAAAAATAGTAGCTTTTACTCATGTTCATTGGAAAAAAGAGCAGTGCTTCAACAGTGAAAAGTGTGCTGTAAATTTTAAAAATAGAAAAACTCTTAAAACATCTCATTAAAAAAAAAATGATAGAAATATACAGATTACAGATGCCACTTACCCTTTGTACAATGAGTCATGTGGCTGTGTAGAGATACCTTTTTTTCTGAAGCTAGAACTATTTTCCTGGGTAGAATCTGATATAGATTTATCCTTTTAAATTTTTTTTTTTGCTACATAGTTGTAACCAATGAAATATTCATTCTTCTTTTTCACCAGATCCTTGTCAGTTGTACCATTATGTAGGTCCCTGAAGAACAGCTAAATTGAATCAAGGAATTTAGAATATATATATGATTTAAAATGTGCATCACTCTAGATTCTGACATGTTTCTAACTATCCTAATGCATAATGGAATTCATTAAATTTGTGTTATTTTTGAGGAGGAATGTTTGTGAATGTTGTCAGATTTTAGGCCTTTTAGTTGATGTCATCCTACAATGCTGAAACAACTGAATAATAAAAATGCTGTTTCTGATAAACAGTGACACAGAACTTCATATTCAAAGATCATGAGAACTCTGGTAGATATTTTGTCTATACTTCTACAGATCTTCAGCTTTTCTAGAAATTAAGATCTTGTAGGCTTAGTCCTTGCTTAAGAAAAAGAGGTAGAAGGTTCCTCTGATTCAAATAGTTGTTGACTTCACTGGTTTTGTTTACCTGCTTGGTGGAAAACAATCCTATAGTCCTTGTTAGTTGTGTCACATTACAATGCTTGTGTTTTCTGAAACGCAGAATTTTGAAGTCAGTTGCTGTGATCAGGTTGCTAAGTGCATACACCTACCGCAGCTGTCACACACAGCGTTCTACCAAAATAAAGGGAGGGATTTGCATATCATGCTGTCTGGCCCTTAATCACTTATTATACCTACTATGACATCTATGCCATGAGCCTGGAATTAAATAAATCTTCACTGGATTCATGTGTTTTATTGCTGTCTTATTACAAGATAATGATTTTATTATTGTTTCAATATTATCTTGAAATTCCTAAAATTTGTATAGCCTTGATACAGAACATGGAAGAGTGTAAAAGAAACAAAGAGACCATAGAGAGCAGGGGGCCTGTCCTGAACAGCTTGCATTTTAATACAACATAAACATATTAAAAAGTTTTTTTTTTTTTTTTTTTTTAACATACAAAAATGCGTATTATTATCATCATTATTATCATTATTGTTATTCTTTTCCCTAGATTTTGTAGATTTAAAATTCCTGGAAAGACATATGCATGTGTTTTGACTGATAGTAGATGTGCTGGTAAAATTCACTCTGTATAAAATTTGAATGTGAGGTGCCTGATACTTAGACTTTGAGAAACACTGTAATGAGTGCCTGATTCCTATGTCTCTTGCAATCAGGATGCCACTTGAAAGTCTGTTTGCAGAGTGCTGAAGTGAATTTAAATTTGTGCTGCAATTTCTCATAGATGATCCTTTGACTCACCTATTCTCTGCAAATTCTTGAGAATGATGAAGTGTCTGTCAGGATTATGATGTTCATGAAGGAATGATCCCAATTCCTCACTTTTACAATGCAGGCCAAATATGTGCTATATATATATAGCATATATATCCCATAGCATTCATGAACATCATGAATGTATGAACATCATATACGTATGTATATATGAATATATATATATATGTATATATGAATATGTATAGATATATATAAGTCCAACCTTTGTAAAAAAAATAGTATATATATATATATATATAGCTTATTGCTTAATTTATCATCATTGAACATGAAAATAACCAAGGGATCTAGTTTTCTGATTATTTATTTGCTGATCCTTTTTTTTCACTTTTTTTCCCCTTCTTTTTATTCTTCCTTTAATTTAATTTAATTTAAACATGGGGGTGGATAGATTATGCTAAAGCAGTGGGTGTGGTCTACCTTGATTTTAGTAAAGCTTTTGAGACCATCTCCCACAGCATCTCAAAGCTAAACTGAGAAAGTGTGATCTGCATAATCGGTAGTGAGGTGGACAGTGAACTGGTGAAGGAAAGAAGACAGTTGAGGTCAGTGGGAAAGTGTCTAATTGGAGGTCTATGTCCTTCAAGTGCAGTCCTTCAAAGACTGCTTCTCTGAAAGAGTGGCCAGGCAGTGGAATGGGCTGCCCAGGGAGGTGGTGGAGTTACCAACCCTGGAAGTGTTCAAGGAACATTTGGACACTGTGTTGAGGGATACAGTTTAGTGAGAACTATTGGTGATAGTGGATGGTTGGACTGGATGATCTTGTAGGTCTTTTCCAACTTTGGTGTTTCTGTGATTTTGTGAAGAGTAGGTACTGGGACCATTACTATTCAGTATATTCATCAGTGACTTGGATAAGGATATAGAGTCAGCAAGTATGCTGGTAACACAAAACTGGGAGAGGTGGCTGACATGCCAGAAGGCTGTGCTGCCATCTAGCGACACCTAGACAGGCTGGAGAGCAGGGCAGGGAGAAATGAAATGTATCAAGGACAAGTGTGGAGTCCTGCACCTGGGCAAGAAGAATCCCAGGTACTAGTATAGGCTGGGGACTGACAGGTTGGAGAGCAACGTAGGAGAAAGGGACCTCAGGGACCTAGTGAACAGCAGGAAGACCATGTGCCAGCTTGTGGCCAAAAGGGCCAATGGCATCCTGGGGTGTATTAGAGTGTGTGTTGATAGGAGGTTGAGAGAGGTTCTCCTTCCCTTTTACTCTTCCCTGGTTACATTGCATCTGGAATACTGTTTCCAGTTGAGAGAGTCCAGTGTAGAGCCACAAAGATGATTAAGGGAGTGGAGCATCTCCCTTATGAGGATAGGCTGAGGGAGGTGAGACTCTTTAACTTGGAGGAGACTGAGAGGTGACCTTATTAATGTTTATAAATATGTACAGGTTGAATGGTAGGAGGATGGAACCAGGCTCTTCTCAGCGACATCCAATGATAGGACAGGGGGCAATGAGTGCAACTTGGAACATAGGAGGTTCCACATAAATACAAGAAAAAACTTCTTCACAGTACGGGTAATGGGACTCTGGAACAAGCTGCTCAGCAAGTTTATGGGTTCTCCTCTGGAGACACTCGAAGTCCACCTGGATGCATTTGTGTGTGACCTAATCTAGCTATTCCCTCTCTGGCAGGTACATAAGACTAGATGATTATTTTGAGGTCCCTTCCAATCTGTGCTTCTGTGGTATATCAGAATAACAGCTCTGCAGATACCAAAGTTGGAGAAGAAGGAGAGGAGAAGGTGTTCCAGACAATGCAGCAGAGGTTCCCCTGTAGGCTGTAGCGATGTCCACGGTGGCGCAGGCTATCTGCCTGAATCCCAAAGGGTGCTATGTCAAAACAGGTGCAGAACACTGCATCACTGTACCCTTCACACCAAAGGAAATGGATATGCCTTCAAAGGAAGCTGCAGCCAATGGTGAGCCCACATAAGGGAAGGCTCCTGACTGGAACTGCAGTCCATGTGGGAGAGCCCACTCATGAACTGATTTTCTGGAAAAAATTGGAGTCTATGGGGGACCTCCACTGTAGCAGATTTTTATTGAAGAACCACAGCCTAAGAGAAGGACCCACTTTGAAGAAAGTGAAGAACTGCACCCCGTAAGAACTCCAGCTAGAGTAAAACAGTGTGAGGAGAAAGGAGCAGAAAATTATCTGGATTGACCATAGCACCCATTCCCCTCCTCTCTACAGAAGGTAGAAGCGAAAGGGAAAATATGTCAATATATTAAATATTTTCCTATTTTTTTCTGGTATATTCTGTTGTCCTTTATGATATCTGCTTCTATTTTTCTTTAATTACAGTGAAGTAGATAGGCTGTTCTATTATTTATTTATTTATTTATTTATTTATTCATTCATTCATTCATTCATTCATTCATTCATTCATTCATTCCTTTCTGATATTGGAGAGATCAAGTAATCATAAGAAGTATTATGAAGCATAACCATCAGGAATAGGTTATTTGATGCTTTTAATGAACAAAAGTGTTTTCTCTGACACTCTCAGAGTACACTTCTATTTATTAGTCTGTATTTTTATGCCATTCTGTGATTTAAGATTTAATAATTTGCACTGTATTAATTAATCAGGTAGACTTCTTCCAATAGAAGGGACTTTGTATATGCAGGATAATGAGATATTTATTTACATGCATTGATCGGAGAAGACTATATAGTAAATGACTTTAACAGGAAAATATGTAACAAAATTTCTTCACTAGGAAAATATTCTTCCCTGAATAGAAGAAGTCAATAAAATTCTTTGGGGAGAAAATTTGCGTACACCATGAAATAAGTACCAGAGAAAGGTTCTTGTACTGGAAGCAATCTGTTGCCGTCTCACAAGTGCGCTTTGAAGATATTGAGAAATTCATGACAGGATAATTGGCAAAGCTGTTTCCTAACGTGGATCTTGAACTGATCCTAATCAGTATTTATTTCTATGCAAATGATGAAGGAATTATGAATCATCTTAGTCAAAAACAGACTTACTCACTCTCTACTAGTTTTTCATCAGTCACTGGGATTAACTATCCCATCTCTTTCTTTATTCTCTCTCTTTTTTTTTTTT
>NW_024962258.1:6891381-6903041 GCF_019238085.1 Lagopus leucura
GGGCGGCGGGGCCGGGGCAGGTAACCCATTCTGAGATTCATTAATTCTTCAGAAGTAAACCCTTCTTTCAAGACATCCCAAGATAATTTTTCCTCTCAGATATCTACTGGTCTTACTGCATGTATATAATTGCAAAAAGAAGCTGAGGGGCAGCTAGAAACAACTAGTAATAATAATAAAATATCTTTCTATTTAATTGAGATTATGTAGAGTAACTGACATTGTAAAGAAACATGCATATAGTGTATGGTCTTGGGTTTCTTGAATTCGGGATTTTGAATTGTAACAATCCTGTTCCAATACAGGAGAAATAGTTTATAGAGCCCATGGCTTCTAATGCAGCAACTGCTACCCTCACTATCTTACTGCGCATTCACAGACCACTTGCATTACTTTCTCTCTCTGATTTTCCCACACCATTACATAAGGAATTACATTTAACTAAAAAATGTGGTAAAGATTAATCATAATGAGCATTGAATGTAATTGTACTTGTGTTTACTTGTGTTTCCATGGTTTCACTTAATGATTGTAATTAGCTGTAAATTTTGGTGTCTCTTCAGGTAGACGATAAACATTGATAATTATTTTGTAAACATATAGAACAGTTTTTTTCCTCACAACTTCAACCTATCTCTTCTTTCAGACTGTTAAACATTAAAATACAAGTTATGTAAGTGTATCTCTGTTTGAAGAGAATAAAATTGTTGGGCTGTAAATTGAAATCATTTAATAGAAAAAGATGTAGAGAGACATTAATACATCCAAGCAATGTACTTTTGTTATCACCTAATTTTGAAAACTTCACAGATTCATGAGACTCAACTGTTTCAACTGATAACTTAGAAAATATTTCCTTGTCTTTTTCTTGGGAACTGAGTAATGGGTTAGATGGTATGTGTGATATAGTAAGAGAAGTATTGAGCAAAGCTTTGTTAGTCTACTTGGAAATAGAAAATGAACTCAGAATTTCACCCAGAGGGTGACAGTAGATTTCCTTCTAGAGTAACATACTCTAGATAAACTACTTTTGCAGAGGGGTTTGATTAGATGATCTGCTGAGATCCCTTCCAACCTCTATAATTTCGTGATTCTATAATTTTGTGATTGTATGATTTTATTGTAATGGCAGATGTAGGAAAAAAATCAGAAAGCAGATCATTTATATGGTCTAATTTAATATGTTTTCTGGTCAAAACTTACAGAAATATCAAAGCATATGGTATGTTATATTTATCTTTTTTTTTTTTTCTTTTTTTTTTTTTTCTTTTTTTGTGGCTAGAGTAGTTTTATCAGTGTGAATGTAGAAAATTAGCTGCAGTTGATAAAAAAGTGAGTTTTTAAAATAGCTGTTTCTAATAATCTGGCCAGAATTTTTTTCTTTCTGATTTGCAGTCATTATAATTCCCAGGACAAATGAGGTGCCTGTTTCCATTTCTCTTTTTATTCACAACTCCATCCTAGACCTAAGAAATCTGTGTATATTTTTAGTTGGAAAAAATTGCAAGTTTCTAAGAAAAAAGTGTCCACCTTCTTAGATTTCCAGTGATCAAAGCAAGCCCTCCTTCATCAGAAATGGAATTCTGATCAATGACAATGCAACAAGATGCTTTAGTGACCTATTACCATTTGTACATGGAGAATCTTTTGACACTGGCAACAGCTAATTTGCACATACCCAGTCCTGTGTCCTCCATGTCCAACATGACCTTCAGACTCTACTGTGCTCTGCAGATCCCTTAATTGCATGCAAATATATTTAGCTTCTGGTAAGAGATGAGCTTACAGGCAGTTCACACTGAGTACTAGTAACCTGTATGGCTTTGTATTTAAAAGAACAGCAAGAGGTTCTATGTAAAAAATCTACTTTTTTGGCAATAGAAAGGATGAATAGAGGTTTTGTTGTTGTTGCTTGATTTTTTATTTTTTATTTTTTTTAATAAAAATGAAATTGCTCTAGTAATTTGAATGATCAGAATGGGATAACTCCAGAAGCCAGGGAAGCACTGCTCTCTGTGTCTTGTTTGGAGACACACTTGCTACAGCTCAACTCAGGATATGACTACCATTCTTACTGATGTCTTAATGAATGAATGAGCATCTCCTTCTGAAAAATAGATGCCAAGTTGCTCAGAGCAAATAACAAAATAACAAACTGCTGTAGTGTCTTTGTAGAAAAGATAGGAAACTGTTTCAGCTAAGGCAAATCTACAGGCATGAAAAACAAATTCATAACCTGGAAGGAAAATACACTGCATAAGAGAAATTCTTATTCTTCCAAATATGGGTATAAAATGTATAATGAATGTGCATAAAATCTGAAAACTAGAAGGGCATCTTTATAAGCAAAATGTCAGACTACAGTTTCTGAGTTACACAGAAAACTGCAATCCCCAATGCAGCACACTGAGTGCCAACTCCCTTGAATCAAGAACAAATCCTTAGAAGAGCGTGAATGGTGAGCAGTAAGAAAACCTTTTGTACATTTAGTACTGGCTGAGAAATTGTGAGATTGCCATGTATACATGATAAATATTATAATAATGCCTATTACTCTAAATTGGAAGCAAGAAATCTTTAGTAGATCAATCTCTATACAACTGAGTAAAAAAAAAGTAATGAAGACTTATTGTTCATATATTGTCTTGATTAATTTGAAATAAAGTAGTTGCATAGTGTACTCCTATTATCCCTAAAGGAGAGCTCTGAACATAGCATACAGACATATATAGCGTGAAGACGCCAAGTTAATGACTCCTTTTCAAATTACTCATATAAGAACGATTCCCCTTACATTTATAGGGGCAAGAAACCTGGGGAGGGATATTTTATGGCAGAGTGGAGTAATAGGACAAAAAATAATAGTTTTAAGCTAGAAGAGGGTAGATTAAAAATCAAGTATAAATTCCTTTTTGTGAGGGTTTTGAGCACAGGAAAAGGTTGCTGAAAGATGTGGATGCCTCATCCCTCAAAGAATTCAAGGGCATTTTGGATGGGTCACAGGGCAATCTAATCTAGTAAGAAGTATCCTTGTCTATGGTAGAGAACTAGGTAATCCTTAAGATCTCCAACACAAATCATTCTGTGATTCTATTATGTTAAGATTGTATAATTCCACAATTGTATACATAAAATAAAATAATATAAGGTAAAATAAGAGAGAAAAAATTCAGTAGGAGTATGGATATTATTATTATGGATATTTATGTTTTTAATTATGGAAAAGAGTAATAAACATGTTGTATGCAACTTTCTGGATAGCTTCTAAACTTGTATTGCTGTGTTTCTCTGGCTGTAGTTATTTGTTTAAGTGACATATGTTGCAGAGGAACATCTCTGAGACCAATCAATATGTATTATCAAAAACATCTGAAATCTGAAGCAATATTTATATTTGAATATTTGAATCTGAAGTAATATCTTAATCTTGACTAAGAAGAATGTTCATTTTTGATTTACTCTTTCTGTTGCTCAGTCAACAGCTTTTCTCTTATCCATGATGTTCATGTGAATAATGACTTGTAATGGCTTTTGTGAAAGAAAGGGAAAAAAGCAGAAAATGCGTAACAGTAAAATACATGTTAATGGAATTTTTTTTTAATCTTTCTTGGAAACTTTTGCCTCTTCCTTACGTTTCATTAGTACTGCCTATTGAGACATGCAAATTCTTCTTATCTTAGCTTTATACACATAAAAGAGTTAGTTTGCACTTATACTTTTTTTTTTTTTTGCATTTGAGTGAGTGAGTGGGAGATAATCAAAGCCTTAGATAAGAAAATACAAGTAAGCAATTATTGATATGATAAGCAGCCATTCCATTATATATTACGTATATTTATATATGACTAACTATTCTTCTTCTTTGCCCCAAACCTCTGTGGAAATCAGAAACACTAATCAAGACTGTGTTTTATTTCTATTCTGCTAAGAGCTAAATTAATACACGTGTTTCCAACAGAAGTGATTTTGCAGAAACTAACTGGCTTTTCATTATTGCTTTTTTTTTTTTTTTTTCTAGATTTTTTCTTATATGTTTCATTCAAAAAAAACCTTCCAATTCAAAGACTGCTTAATTTATAATTTATAATCTTGAGAATTTTACATCTTCTCAGTGATAAATTTGAAGATTTTTATTTTGGATATTGTTGTTGTTAACTTTCTGGTCATTGTCCAAATTCATTTGCCTAATTTAAGAGACAGAAGGGAAACTACCTGGTGGACAAAAGCTCATTACAGTGCTGATTCAGAAATCCATTTCTGATGACTTATTGGTAGAAGATTATGGCTAGAGATCAACCTTTAAAGAATACCTTAAAAACTTATACTATTTTATGCATTTACTCTTTACTTATCTATCTAAATTGAACTCAGGAAATAACTGAAACTGACTGTCTTGATTATAGAGATATGATCAATGTTCTTGTGTATTGTCCCTACTAATAGAAATTCTCAGAGTATAACAGAGATTATAATTAAGTTTATCCAGTCAGACATTTACAAATTTGGGACTGAGTTTAGAATTTCCTGAAAAAAATAAAGCCCAAGTGTGGATGAGTTGAATATATCATGGTGTAAAGATTAGCAACAGAAAATATCTATAGAAAATCTCTGTGAAATGGTGGTCAATTCTGAATAATTACAAATGCATACAATTGTCACAAATAATTTAACTAAAAATCAAATTGTTAGAACCTTAATTCAGTTCTTCAGACAGTCGGTATTTAAATGGAGTCTTGGTACAAACCCATCAAAATAAAAATGAGCTCAAATATTTTCCTTTTTTGAGATTTAAAAAGAAAGTCTATCAACTACAGTATTTTTGTTAATTGCAATTTAGCACAGAAAGGAAGGAATTTCATATATTTCATTAAGAATTTTTACGAGCAAAGTGTTAACAGAGAACATAAAGATATTATTTTGATGGTAATTTTGAAAATCATGGTTGTGTTTCACTACTTTTTTTTTTTTTTTTTTTTTTTTTAAGAAAACAGCTCTTATAAAATCTATGCAACACTGAAAATAACATCAGACTCTAATGATCTATGAATAAATGAATAAATGTGGAAATACTTCATTCCCTCCTAGATTTTCTGACAATCTTGATAGAAACATCAAAACCAAGAACAGAAAATGTATTTTAATTTAGAATGATTTCACCCTTTATACCACAAGTAATGAATTCTAGCTGCCTGTTTGGCTATGCCTGTATGTAGTAAATATAAGATCTGACTCAAATGAGTCTTGAATGATAATGTATACAAATATACAATGGAAAATTGCCATGGTGTTATTGACAATGAATTTCTAATGTGCTTCAGTGCACAGCATATGTATTAGAAAAGTACTATTACATAGCATAGTACTATGTACATCATATAGTACTATAAATTGTAGACAATGTTACAGAAAAAAGGTGGATGATAGTTGTCATAGTTCCAGCCCAATTCAGCGTAGTTCTATGACTAATTGGGTGGAGTGACACATGGACTCTTGCCTTGGGAAAGGCGGAAGGGAGGAGAGGAAAAGGGAATTGTAGTTCTTTTCTGAGAAAGGTAACTGGAACTATCGACAATCCTTTGAACTATGGCATTAACTTTTTATCTCCCAGTGCACTACATCATGTTATGATGTGGAATACCAATAACAGAAAATATAAAACCATGCCAATACCAGAAGATTTGCTTCCCCAGTTTGCGGAGTGGTGATATAGAAAAGGGAGAGAATATGAATATTAATGGAAGAACAGAATTAAAAAACCAACCACACAACAACAACAACTTTGACTGTCATTCTGAACTTCATGAAAGTTCAGATTCCTCAGAATGAAAAATCTCCAAGAAAATTGTTTTTGGTGCAAAAGTGGCACTTTCCATGACCAGTGTTGACTCTTTCTGGGGAAAAAAAAAAAAAAAAAAAAAAAAAAAGGAGAGGAAGGGAGAGGAGAGGAGAATGAAGATGGTAGGAGGGGAGTATTGGGAAGGAAGGAGGGGAGAGGACAATAGGGAGGGGAGAAGGGGAGAGGAGTCAATGAGTCTGAGTTCTATGAGCTAGGTAAAGTAGACCTTCACAGAATGAAAGAGATGTAGACTTTCTCTGCAAAGTCATTCTGTGTTACGAATTAAAAATAATTATTGTCACATGGAAAATAGGCAACAGACTGAACAATTTACCATGACTAAATATTCTAAATCTGAAATTATATGTACCTGAACTGCAATTGAATTGATAACCACGCATAAGAAGCTAGAGAATGAAGCATTTTTTTACCCTGTTTTACACTACTTCCTCTCCATCTTTTCTTTTCCTAAAAGAACATTAAGGCTTTTTTTGTTTGTTTGTTTTTGTTTTCAGGAAGTAACATTTGTTTGTTAGAAAATATCACTTAAGCAAGTCTTGAAGGGCAAGGGAAGGCTGAACATCTGAAAACTACAGAGCAGCAGCTTGAAAAAATAAACATTCTACCATTTTGTTATTCCAATTTACTTGAAATGAATGCATTTAAGTGAAGATATTTTGTGTAGCAGAGATTTAAAAAAGGCAAAATCTGTTAGCTTAAATTTATAGTTGCATAATCATTGTGAAACTACAATGGGTAAATGCAGCATTATCTAATGAGCAGATAATTGGACAGAACGGTAGCATTTCATCATTTTTTTTCAATAGACTTTTTTTCTTTAATTGTTTCAGAAGGTAGTAAAATATTAAAACAAATTATCATCATAGCAATTTTTTTTGTGACAACAAAAAACAGTAATCTTTCCTGGAAGCTCTTTTGTTTAGAGAAACCAAATACATTTCCTGCTTCAGAAAGAGCTTCAGTTGAAATAAGACTGTTCTACTTTCCAAGTTCAAAATGGCTTCTCCTTATCTCAGCACACAGACATTCCTGAATTTCATGCACAACAGAGTCTGAGTGTGGGGAGATGGTGAGGAGTAACCTTTCTTACAAATGAAAACATGTCTGTAAAATGAGTAAGGTGATTCTCAGTTCAGTTCAATTAATCACAATCTCCCTGGTAGTCAGTGCAGTTGGAAGAAAAAACACTGAACCCAGATACAGATGACATAAATCTTGTAGTACAGACTGGAACATACCTAGGCCTCTGAATATTCCCTATAAAAGCAACATGTCTTGATTTTCTCCTTAATTCTTTAAATGTCTGTTTTTCAGTACTGAACTATCAGAATTCTACGATGTATGGGAACTGCTGAGTCACGGCCTGAACCTCTGATTAAACACCTGAGGTGAGCCTTGAGTCAGTCAGAGGAGCACAGGTGAAGGCAATTCACCTGTGCTGCCGGAAGGGGTGGAGCCAGGCTCCACCCCTCCTGGACCTATTTAAGAGCTGGCTACCACAGGGGAAGGATCTCTTCTGGAGATCCTCCTCTTTTGGTATCTTCTAGTGAGCTCAACCCAAGGGTAAGCTCTTCTACTTATTCTCTTTTGCGATCCTTGTTTGCTTTTGCCTTACTCTTTTGATTATATTGCAATTATAACATCTTTGTTATACATACGATATCAAGCAAAAGCCAAAAAAAAATATATATATATATATTATATATGATAAGAAATATAAATGTGCAGTGGTATAAAGTTCAGGTAATTAACTAAAATTCCTCACTTCCCTATTTAACTATTTACAAATTTTAATAGTGAGAACTGGTGCTACTTCCTGCTATTCCCTTGGGAATAGTGCATACCTCTCCTCTCTCCCCTGAATGTACCTGAATCTTTAAATTTTAGCTGAAAATGTCATTCCTGATGCATTTCATAGCCCACATGAGTTTACCTGAACACATTAATTAAATTCACCAATTTTAAACATGAAAGAGGAAGAAGGAAACCTACATTTAAATAATTGGAATTTGTATATTTCACTCAATTTCTAAACAGAAGCTGGAATGTTAGTTTGTAGCAGCTTAGATAAGCTGGCTAGTGACTAAATTAATACTTGTACTGCATGTGGTGCTTCCTTTTTTATTTCAGGATAATGTTAGCCAAATATTTAATTGTGATACGTTTTTTTGTTGATAAACTTTGCATGTTTGTTTTTCTACTTTCCATTCTGTTCATGTTACGCTATGTTGAAGACCATTTAATAGTTATACATATTTATAAATGTATTTGAGCAATATATTGTAAAAAGGTAGAAAGCCATCATTTCAACACTTTTGGTCTGTTTCATATTTTCTGGGTTTTTTGTTTGTTTGTTTTTGGTTGTCTGGTTGGTTGGTTGCTGTTTTTTTGTTTTTTTCCTACTAAGAAATGAATAGAACACCACTACTTTGCAACCTGATAAATAACTGTCAGTAAATAAAATGTCATGTAATGAAGTAAATTTGCAAGAAAGTAAAAAGATCATAATCAGTTTGACAACCACCTCCATGAAACTATGGATGCAGGTACTGAATTTTAGAGCTGTTCTTCAAGAATTTGAAGAATTATATATTTATATATATATATATTTTTTTTTCATATATTTTCTGACTATATTGAGAATGTAATTTTAGTGTAGTTCAGGCTAATAACAACCTCAAAAGATATGTGGTCCAACTTGCACTTTACAGAAGGATTAGTCATGATCAGGTTGTACAGGAAAACATCCAGGCAGGTTTTGAATATCTCCAGAGAAGGAGATTCCACAACATTTCTGTGCAGCCTGTTACAGTGCTCTGTAATCCTCAAAATAAAGAAGTTTTTCCTCGTGTTCAGATGGCACTTCTAATTTATGCCCATTGCTCTTTGTCTTGTTGCTGGGCACTTTCAAAAGAGCCTAACCTCATCAATGTGACCTTGCCCATCAGGTATTTGTAAATATTGGTAAGATCTCCTCTCAGTTTACTCTTTTCCATGGAGAATGGTCCTGGGTCTCAGCCCCCCCTGATAAGGCAGATGTTCTCCTCTTTTTATACATACAAAGAAAGATACCATGAATATTCAGTTTTATGTTTGTATATACATAGTGCAATGAATAATGCATTTTTTAGAATTTCTTCAAAACTCATGCATCAACATTTAAGTGCTTGAATATTGTTTTTCACCTTAATTTTAGCCAGTGCAAACAACTTTAGTGAAGGTGGATCTATATATCCTATCTTAATGTAACTTTAATAGATAAGTTTATTACAGAAAACCCATTTTTATGAGTTTTATCTACTTGAACTGACATTTCCTTTCTGAATACCATGCATACAGTTTCACATACACTGCGCTGTCTTGATTTACAGGTGTTGTCTGAATTGAGATTTGCTTGCATAAAGAAAAGATTGGTAGTTTTTAAAGATCAAAATTAAAAAAAAAAAAAAAGAAAGTATATTGAAATAAAGAAATCCAATATATAAATAAATACATTAAATGAATTGGTTCTGTGTTCCAAAGGAACCGGAGAAAACTTACAAGTGTCTGAGGGTGGGAATAAGAGTGCTAAGCAAGCCTCGTAAGGAAATAAAGATTTTAGTGATCCATTAAATGTATGAGGCTGACTCTTAAAATGTCAATTTTCAAGGAATTGAGAAATATAAAAAATATAAAGTTACTACTTATTCTAATGCTCTTACTGTACAATCAACTTCAAAAGGATTGTTTTCAGAGTGACTTATGTACGTGTCAGTAACATGTCTATGAAAAGACAAGAGAAGAAAACACAGTACACATCAAAATGCCATATGTATACATGAAACAATTTTGACATAACTGAACAATAATATCTACATTCATGTCTTTATTTAAAGTCTCTAACTTGATTAATCTCAAGCCTACATGCAATTTAGGAAAGTAATTTTTAAAGTCTGGTTGTGCTCATACTATACTGACAGTTTCTGAGTGTTGGCTTGATGTTATACTTTTCTCAATGCCAAAAAAGCTAAAGGAAACTTAAGAAATGACTCAGGGTGAAGGATTCTTTAGGCAAAAAGGGGACTCTTATTTTCTCACTGTCTAGCAGAAGGCACGCGGAAAAGCTTCAAACTATACCTGGAAGGAAAACACTCTCATGACTGGTATCCTGCTTCAACTACACCATTAAAAAGATGTTTCACTCTGATTTATAGGAGGGAGAGGAGGTTCTTTGATATATGTATACCCAACATGAGATTAAGAAACAATGATTCAAATGTTGGTTCTAACAGTTTATTACAAATCTTAATCAGGGAGATGGGGAAGGGGAAGCTAGCGACTATTACGAACTAGTGTGATGGGAAAGGGAAAGCAGGTGATAGAAAAGGTAGGAAAGAAGCAAGAATTATGTAAAGCAGGAATAGTCACCACCAAGATCCAGCAGCATCCCTTGTTACACCATTCTGATGGTCTGAGGCAAAAGTGCAGGGAGAGAGTAGCAACAGTGTGGCTGGCCTTAGGCAGCAAGCAGGTACAGTGACAAGGTAAGCCCAGGAAGTACCGGCAAGTCTCACGTAGAAGGCCCATCAGCATGCAGGCATCATGTCGTGAAATATCTGATGTCAGACACCTCTTCTTCAGCATGCAGGCATCACATCATGAGGAATCTGATGTCAGACATCTATCTTCATGGTTGTTGGTCCCTTTTTTATCCTTCTGTCAACGTGGCATTCCTGGGTGCTTGGGTAATAGTCATGTGCAGTATCCCTGAGATGGCTATCTCCCTTGAGAAAAGTCTACATAAAAGCTGCTTCCTTGCCATTAAGCTGCAGTTTATTCTCTCTCTCCTTGCCCCAGTCTGCAAATCTTCAGACAAAAGATTTTGCCAACTTTGACCAGGACTTGCCTGGACTTGCCCGTCTGTGTCCCTCAGACAAAGGATTTCTCAACCTTTAACCAGAATGTGTCCATCAGTGTTCCTCAGCAAGCTTTGAGGCAATGGTGCAAAAAATAATCTCTTACACTAAAACTAATTTTTGACAAGTGTTTCAATGCTGCTAATTCTGTTGCCAAAATAATTTTATTCGGAGTGGAATCTGACATGAAAGTCTCAAACAAATATGGATAAGGTACCTATTTTTGTACATTGCTAAAGTGAATTTTCAGTTAAAACAGCTTTGTAATCCATTGTGACATCAGGAGTTGTCAACCTTAGCAACCTAGTGAGGGTGTATTCTGATATTTGTCAATATGGATCTGTGAATCAGGCATCTGATTCTTTTGATCTCATTTTTAATACATAACATCTAATTTTACTGGATAAATAATACTTGTAGTCTATTTCAAATTTACAGGCATTCATTTTCGTAAGTTTCTCTGGCCAATCTGACATACCATAGAATATCATTTCAAACAGGGTATTACTCTCCAAGAACTGTAGTCTTTCTCTGCACCCACAGATCTTGAGAAAGACTTTTGTACATTTGCAAGAAAACCTGCATGAAACTCATTCACAAAGAATTCTGTTCCTTCATAACTGAAGGATTTATTTTCCTTTTATAGTCTTTGCTTTCAAACAAAATTCAAAGTAAATAGATGAATAAGCAAATGAAAAAGATTGTCTGAGTGATTATTTGATAGATTTTTTTCTTATCAGTGGTTGTAAAAGTCACAATGATCTGAGACTGCATTTCATAACAATGGCTGACTAGCAAAAATTATTTCATGCTAATTACCTCTGCTAATCTCAGAAGTGAAGACTCTCAAACTTAAATATGATGTAGACATGTGAGAATCCTTCTTTTTTTTTTTTTTTTTTTTTTGG
>NW_024962258.1:6903141-6940136 GCF_019238085.1 Lagopus leucura
TTTTTGGCTCAAAGCTTGCTTCCTGAGGTTTTTCTTGTGATAAGACTATGAGTGACTTGTCAAGGAGGCAACTGATGGGTGCTAACTGTGTGACAATCGATATCACTTTGGGAACATTTGAAAGCCCCTTCCCCCCCCAGAGCTGCTTGCTCTGTAGAAGAGCGGAAGAGAGTGCTCAGGAGTGTTCACTGGTGGAAGATCTGGCCTGTGACCAAACCGCTCCAGCTTAGTATGGGAGGCTGGGGGATGATACCATTGTATCCTGCGAAGGCAAGATGCAAGTTGGTGCCTCCCTGCTTCCTCTTATCTGCTGGCAAGGCCAGAAAGATAAGAACAAAGGAGGTTCCTGCTGAGATCCCAGAGCCAGAAGCTGCCACCGCAAGGAGAACTGACTCAACCACCTTGGGTTTGAGCTGTCACTCCAAAGACAGCTGACTCAACCACTTTGAAGCATTGAAAAAGGGCCATCATCGCCATGGTCGTGGTCGTCGTTGTCAACAGAACAACTCTGCCTGACAACCCACCGCTACTGAAGATCAAAGACTGAACTACGAACCACGCTGGATCCATGGTGGTGACTATGTCCCTCTTGCTGCCTACAAAGACTCCTTGCTTCTTCTTTTCTATCTTTTCTATTGCCCTCCTTCCCTTCCCCATCACCCTAATTCGTAATAGTGTCCGTCCTCCCCTTCCCCATTTCCCTAATTAAGATTTGTAATAAACTGGTCGGACCAACATTTGAACCATTGCTTCTTAATCTCACGCCAGGTATATAGATAATAAAAGAACCTTCTCTCCCTCCTATAAATTGGAGTGAGACAAGACATAATCTGGCACACAAGTGTCTCTGAAAGTCATGTCTCCTATTTAAGAGAATAAGAGGAAACCTAACACCCATTTTCAAGAAGGTCCAGGCAACTACAGGCCAGTCAGCCTCACCTCTGTTCCTTACAAGATCATGGAAGAGATCCTCCTGAAGACCCTACTAAGGCACATGGAAAATAAGGACGAGGTGACTGATGGTAAGAAACATGGCTTCATCAATGGCAAGTTGTGCCTGACAAACTTGGTGGCCTTTTATGATAGAATTACAGCACCAGCAGATAAAGGAAGAGCAACTGATGTTATCTACCTGCACTTGTGCATGGAATTCAACACTGTCCCACATGACATCTTGATCATCAAATTGGAGAAGAATGGGTCTGGTGGATGGACCCCTTGCTTAGTAAGAAATTGGCTGCATGGCTGTACTCAGAAAGTCATGGACAACAGCTTAACATCCAACTGGAGACAGGTGATGAGTGACATTCCAGTGTTGAAACCAATGTTATTTAACATGTTTGTGGGTGACATGGACAGTAGGATCAAGTGCACACTCACACATTTGTAGATGACACCAAGCTGAATGGTGCAGTTGACACAACTGACACAACAGACTTAATGGATGCCATCCAGAGGGACCCAGACAGGCTTGAGAGGTAGGCTCATACCAAACTCATGAAGTTCAACAAAGCCAAGTGCAAGGTCCTGTTCCTCAGTCAGGGCAATCCCAGGCACAAATACAGGTTTGGCAGAGAATCACTTGAGAGCAGCCATGAGGAGAAGGATTTCAGGAGGTTGTCTGTTGAAAGAGTCAACATGAGTCATCATCAATGTATGTTCACAGACCAGAAGGCCAACTGTATCCTGAATTGCATTAAGAGAAGCACGGTAATTATTTCCACATACTCTGCTCTTATGAAACCCCACCTGGAGTATTACATTCAATTCTGGGGCAATGGACATTGAGCTGTTGGAGCAGATCTGGAAGAGAGCCGTGAAGATGATCAGAGGGCTGGAATACCTTCTGTACTGGGACAGGCTGAGAGATTTGGGACTCCTCAGTCTGCATAAGAGAAGTCTCCAGGGAGACCTTATATTGGCCTTCCTGTACCAGAAAGGGGCCTACAGGAAAGCTGGGGAGGGATTTGTAAGGACATGTAGTAACAGGACAAGGGGAAAAGGTTTGGAACAGGAAGAGGGAAGATTTAGGCTAGATATTAGAAAGAAATTATTTATTGTGAGTGTAGTGAGACACTGGAATGGGCTGCCCAGACAGATTCCTCACTCCATGGAAAAATTCAAATTCAAGCTGGATCGAATTTTGAGCAACCTGGTCTACAGGGAGGCGTCCCTGCCTATAATGAGCAGGCTGGAATTAAGTGATCTCAAAGATTCCTTCCAAGCTAAACCATTAGATTCTGTGACTCTATGATTTCCATGGAAATTACAACAGATACAATACTACAATAGCATTGTGTGATTTCTTACTTACAAAATACTGTTTTTCAACATAGTCATTTTAGAGTAGTTTTTGGTAAGTTTGATGGAATAGATTTTATTTTGACCTTAGTGGTCAAGTGTAACATCTTACATGATCCTCATGTAATCCTCATTACACTGAAGATCATATATATGATTTAGTTTAAAATACACTAATAAACAACCAAAAGAAGAGGCAATATACATTACTAATCTGTCTGGTATTTGTGCTGACAGGGTTAGAATTACATGTTTGGTCAGCAAATGTCATCTGTTCAATTATTTCCATATTATAGAAAATCATGTATAAATTCTACTTAATGGAACATGTGAGAACTCAAACATGTGACGATTTTATATTGTATGGGAATTAATCATTTCCAAGGCTCATTACAATTTTTATTACATAAGTACCAATTTTTCCCCTTTTGTTCTCCTAAATTAATTGTCAAGGGAATGAGCAATCGAGGAATAGCAATTGTGGTGATATTGTTTATGAATTACAGTAGTAGAACTTTGATCTTTTCAGTGCTTAGTGGTTTGGATGACTATTCTATTTTAAGATTCATTACTGACTGCCAGGATTCAGAAAAATTCAATTTTTAGGAGCACTAATCCTTTATTTTTATAACAGAATATCTTGAAAATGAGTTGAGCAAAAACAACAGCAGCAGTGGGCGAATAATTAACTAGTTTTTATTTAGTTTCTTAAGAGTAAATTGTGTCTGTCAGATATAGACTGTCCTAAGGAAACACATGCAAGCTCCACGTAATTCTAGATGGAAAACAGATTTTTCAGGGTAATTGTCAAATTGAAAACTATAATCATAATCATTAATGGTAGTCCCACACATGGTACTCATCACTACCCTAACTACCAGGCAAATGAATGATAATGTTGTCTACGTACTATTTTTAAGTATACTGTATTTATTTTCATGACAGGAAAAATTTAAAGGTTGATTGAGTGTATCAGATGGCTGTACAGCTACAGTACTCCTTTGGCAAGAGGAAATGGGGAGATGAAAACTGTCAGTGATCAGTTGAGGTAGAGAGCTCTCACAGTTTCTTGTAGTATCAGAATAGTTGTGCTTTATTGTGTTCAGTATACATTTTATATAACATTCACAAGAAGTTCCTGTTCCTCTAGCAATTCCTCTATTCAGTTAATTGGCCATAGCTTCTCCCAAACAACAGTGATAAAAGATGAAAGGTTTCTCAATTGTGATAAGATTAACAGTGCAGTCACGAAGAACTTCCTGTTTACCCTCAGACGCAACCAGAGGCCATTTGCTCTGTCTTACACTCCAGTCTAACAGATTTCACAGTGATAGGATATATCAAGGAGTCTGATAAGATCTTTGGTGACTCGCTTACGGTTACATCTTCCCCCACACAAAGCCTTTATGGGAATAAAGTGATTAGTCATTGACTTATTTGTCACGGAGTTATTGCATTAAAATGGATAGATCCTAAATTTTTATTAATCTAATAATGAAAATTGTGAATTAAAATGTGATCAAATTGATCTATTGTTCATATATGGCCTGGTAATAACTGAAATTTCTTCTACCCAGTGTTCAGTAAAGAGAAATAATTATTTAGTTTTAATTAAATGCATTTTCATAAGTAAACTATTTGTGCCCACAAGCTACTTAATCATACAAGCAAACTAACTTATTAAACTTTCCTCTAACATGATTAAATAGAACAGATTAATAATTGCTAAATGGCCTGCCTATACTGGCTCTCTGTCAACCATAGTGTCACTGTTGTTTCTCTAGTAATGCAAGTTCTGCCATGAAGGCAGAGTTACAAGGAAATCCTTATTCAGTTTTGTTAACGTCAGTTTTCTGATAAAACCATAGTTAATTCATATTCGTGTAAAAATGGCAGAGAGTGTATTTAATAAGTACTTGGTTATTACAATGATACCAGCAGCAGACATTCTAACAAGAAACTTAGCAGTGTCACAATTTACTGTAAAATCCTGAGAAATGCAGATCATGCAGGGCACATCAGGAAGTATGAAGGAAAGCAAACATTTACATGCATCTTAACAGTGTTTGGGCATCTACTTTGAGGCCTTGAGCTCTGCATGTAGTCATATTTTAATCAGAATCACAGAATCACACAGATACTTTTCAACATTGCATTTCTAAATTTTTTTAACATCTCCTCCTTCTTTTTGTATTGGTCACTTCCTTTTTCAAATGGAAACCCGCTGAAACTGGCCCACATTCTTCTTTAGGGAAGCAACAGTGCCTGGCCTGTTGTAGAGGAGTTTGTGCAGGTTCCGAAGTTCATCTGTCTTCTTTTTACTCAGAAAGAACTGTATCCTTTCAATTTCACAAAGTTTTTGTCCTTTTCCTGGTGTAATTGTAAAAGGTTCCTTTTGTAACGAGGACACTTGCATGGTCAATCGGTCTACCTTCTTTTTCTCCCTTTTTCCTTCAACAATGAGACTCTTTTCCTTTTCTTCCTCTTCCTCTTCTTCCTCCTCCTCATCCTCCTCGCTTTCCTCAGCTTTGCTTTCAGCCTCAGCTTGTTTCTCATCTGCTTTTTCAGATGACATCGTATCTTCTTTAGAGGAAGCAACAGCAGACATGGTGTGCAGTTCTTGTTTCGAGCCCCGGCTGCTGCAGCGGGAGCAGCTGTGGCGGCAGGGTCGGCAGGTGGCGGCGGGGAGGGCGTGCGGAGGGGGAGGGGCGGGGCGCTGCCAGACTCAGACTTTAGGATTATATAAGTTCCCTAGTCTCCTTTGCTGCTATGGTAATGATAAAATAAGTTCGTATTAATACTCTCCCTGTGATATGGAATAATTCGTATTTTTAGTATAGCGTATAGTGCATTCAAGACACATCACTCTTCCTGATAGACACAAATCCTTTATCATCTGATGATTGTTTCTTACAAAATGAGAAATTACACTCATCATTTTTCTTTATTTCCAGATTTACTCTCCTAAACTGATTCTATGTATAGGCATATATATAATAAAAATACGTAGAACATAATTTAGAGAATTAGTGAAAATAGTTATTGATATAAAGAATATAGAGAATTAGTTAAACAGAAATAGTGGTGAAGAACTGAAAATGAGCCATGCACTTGTGCTTGCAGCTAAGAAAGTAAAATATATCCTACACAGCATCAAAAGTGCAGCCAGCAGATCAAGGGAGGTACTGTGTTCAGTAGTAGTGCCTTCGACATTAGAACCACAGAATCATAGGGGTATTAGGGAACCTCTGAATATCATTTAGTCCACCCTCTCCCTCACTAAAGCACGTCTCCTAGAAGAGATTACACAAGAAAGCATTCAAGTGTGTTCTGGATATCTTGAGAAGAAGACTCCAAAACTGCTCTGGGCAGCTGGTTCCAGTGTGCTGTCACAATCAAAGTAAAGAAATGTTGTGCTCATATGGAGTTCCTGTGTTCCAGTTTGTGCCCTTTGTCCTGTTGCTGGGTCCTACTGCAAAGCGTCTTTTTAGCAATGCTTTAAATATTTGTAGGCATTGGTGATATCCCTGTCAGTGCCAGATCTCTTGGCCTTTCTTCATAAGAGTAATGGTCCAGGCCCTCGTCTTCCTTGAAGCCCTAAGAACAAGGACTTGCTGGAGAGGGTGCAGAGGAGGGCCTTGGGGATAGTGGATAAAGAACTGGCTGAATGCTTGGGCCCAGAGAGCGGTGTTGAATATGGTTACATATGTTTACATCCACTACATCCAGTAGTGACCAGTCATGAGTGGCATTCTCCACAGTTCAGTATTTGGACCTGTCCTCTTCAATATCTCTATCGATGACCTGGATGAGGGCATTGAGAGCACCCTCAGGAAGATTGCAGATGACACCAAACTGGGAAGAACTGTGATTTTAACTTGAGGTAGAAAGGTACTACAGAGGTATCTGGACAGGCTGGATTGCTGGGCTGAAGCCAATGAGATGAGCTTCAACAAGACCAAGTGCTGTGTCCTGCACTTTGGCAACAACAACTCCAGGCAATGGTATAGGCTTCAAACAGAGCGGCTGGAAGAATGTGTAGAAGAAATGGACATGGGGGTGTTGGTCAATGCTTGGCTGAACATGAGCAAGTAGTGTGCCCAGGTGGCCAAGAAAAGTCAATGGCATTCTGCTTGTATCAGAAATACTGTTTCTAGCAGCAGTAAGGAAGTGATAATCCCTCTGTACTCAGCCTTGGTGAGGCCACATCTTGAGTACTGTGCTCAGTTTTGTTTCCCTCATTACAAGAAAAACATCAAGACCCTGGAGAAGGGTTCAGAAAAGGGTAACAATGGTGCTGAATGGTCTGATGCATAAGTCTTATGAGGAGTGGCTGAGGGAACTGTGATTGTTTAGTCTGAAGAAGAAGAAGCTCAGGGAGACACTGTCACCCTCTCCAGCTACCTGAAATAAAGTTGTGGTGAGATGGGAGTCAGTCTCTTCTCCCATGTAACTATTAATGGGACTAGAGGGAATGACCTCAAGTTGTGCCAAGGAATTTTCTGGTTGGATGTCAGGAAAAATTTATTCTCTGACTTGTTAGATGCTAGAATGAGAGGGGGGTTGTTAAGTCACAGAAGCCAAGAAAACCGACAAAATAACTTGACATGACAATGAGTTATGTCAAGAAGGTATTCCCTTTACTACATCGCTGGGTGCATGGAGGATTGCTCCCACTGAGCATGCACACCGAGAGAAGCAATGACTACATATTTAAAGGTGCAGCATATACATGATCATTATATTCCAAGAACATGGGCAGAAATTCCAAGAAATAACTAACATATTTGGTGGTCGTGGGAGAAAGATTAAGTCATTCTAGCTGTAGATTTCCTTTTAAGGGGAGGTAGCCCAAACGAGTTCCTACGTTGAGCTGAGGCATCTGTTTTGCCATTGTATCTTCAACAACAGGTCGTCTGAAATACTTTCTTATCTTCACTTGACATCAAGCTCCGCAGCCCCCTCCACAGCCTCTGGGACCACCACCAGGAGGCACCACACATGTGTAGAAGTGCTAATTAGGCGTGGAGTTAAGGGCATAGAATGGGCATGGAATATTGAGTGAATTCCCAAAAGTAATTGTAATAACCACTCCTTGTCTTAGGAATACTATGAATATGCATGTATTCTTTCTATAAATAATGATGTTTACCTGCTATTGGTGTCCAGGCTAGGAAGGGGCTACCCCCCTCTGCACCCGGCATGCATGTGGTGCTGAGTAACATACCTGCTTTTTAACTACCTTGTGGCTATAGAGTTTGATTCCACAACTCACTTTAGTGATTTTTTGTTCTCAATATTCCACATCACAACATTACGTAAAGCAGTGAGAGAACCAATGTTCTGGTTCTGTAAACTGCCTTTTTGGGGCATTTTTGGTTCTTGGAAGGGAGGGGAGGAGTGTCATTCTCAAGAGGACTTTGTGCCCTGATTAAGAAAGGTGGAGCTACCTGGCAGGTCAGCAGTCTCTCTCTTTTTTGTTTACTGTGGAGGACCACATGGTCCCCCTGCAGTCTATAGCGTAAGGCCTCAGTTTTGGACACTCTCTCATTTTATTTGATTTGTTGGCCTCAACTCCAATTATTTTGTGTTGCAATGTGTTATCTTGCATTCGGTGATCGTATTTAGTGAATTAATGTTCCTTCTCACATGGTGGTGGCGGCTGATTTATTTTTTTACACCCTTCCACTATTTCCCTGCCCTTTCCCCTTTTCCCTTCTTCTGCAGCCTGTGAGTCATTAGTCACTGGGCTGGGCCAGACTGGCCTGTAAGCCATTAGCGCTTTTTTTTTTTCCCCCCTCTCTCTTTTTATTTTTTTTTATTATTGTTTTTCAATTTTTTTTTTCTTTTTTTTTTTCCGGGCCTGTGCTTCCATGTCACAGACACCGATCTAGAGATAACCCTGTGACAAGAGTTAATTCTCCACTTCCAGGTACCTGTCTTAGAAGAGAAGAAGAACTATATCTCCCAGAGGGCTGCTCACTGCTCTGTTATGTTTCTGCTCAGAGGGAAAGACAAAAACCATTTGCAGATCACTTGACTCGCCCTCTTTTCTCTTCTGCTTGTCCCGAATAGATCATCTCTCCTCCGCATTAGAGTAAAGCCTTCAGTTTTCTGACACTCTCTCTCAATTTGTTTTATTTATTATCTTCAATTCCAATTATATTGTATTATATTGTATTATAGCGTGTTATCTTACATTCCAATACCTTATTTGGTAAATTAGTTTGTTTCTCCTCAGATCATTGCCACTGTTTTTTTTTATGCCCATCTCTCTACTTTTTTCCCCTTTCCCCCTTTTCCCTTTCCCAGGGCATGGATCCATGGGTTCCCCTGCCCTGCTAGTCATAGAATCGGGTCAAACCAGCCTGTAAACTATTGTCACACTAAGATAATACTTTAAATCTTTTTGTTCTTCACCTTATATCAGCTTCATCCAAGACTGTTTTCTAGCACTACATGATGAGGACAATTTATTAGCTTCTAAAATAGCAAGTTCATCTGATATCTTTATTTTCCACATACACTGTTGCATTTAGGTGACTTTCTTGACTGCCATTACATACACACATACATACATACATAAATCTGTTTCAGTACAAATTTTCAAATATCACTGTGGTTTTGGGCAAATAATTTCAAGCATTCCTTTCAGCTACTGTTATAAATGTGGTAGAAATAAGTATGTGTTTGTATCTGTTCAATGTAAGATTATTAGGGATTCTGAATCACTTAGGCAGAAACTTCTGTTTTCTGTTGTAAGTTTTACAAAAAACTGTAAACATTTTTCTTTGCAGCAAGAACACAAATTCAATTATAAGGATACTGGTGACAACCTCATGAAGAGCTAGAACTTTGTTTACATCATTTTCATAGAATCAGAATCATACAATGGCTTGAGTTGAAAAGGACCTCAAGGATCACCAAGTTTCTGCACCCTGCTTCATGCAGGGCTGTTAATCACTAGATGGAGTAGTAGATCAGATTGTTCAGGGCACCACCCAATGTGACCTTGAGGACCACCAGAGATGGGACATCCACAGTCCCTCTGGGCAGCCTGTTCAACAGCTCACCACTCTCTCAGAAAAGAATTTTCCCGACAATCTAAATCTCACTTCTTTAGTTTAAAATCATTACCCCTTGTCCTATCATGTAAAAAGTTGTTTTCCCTCGTGATAATTAATTGCCTTTAAATACTGGAAGGCTGCAATTACGTGTCCTGAAAATCTTCTCTTTTCCAAGGTGAATAAGCCCAGTTCTTTCTGCCTTTCTTCATAGAAGAGGTGCTCCAGCCTGTGGATCATCCCTGTGGCCCTCCGCTGAATCCTCTCCAAAAGCTCCACAGCTTTTCTGTGCTGGGGGACTCAGACTTGGACTCACTACTTCAGTTGGTGCCTCACTAGGGCAGAGTAGAGGGGACAGTCACCTCCCTGCTCACCATCCCTCCGTTGGTGGAAGCCAGGATACCAGTGGCCTTCTGGGCTGTAAATGCACACTACTGGCTCATGTTAAGTTTTTCATCAATCAGCACTCCTAAGTCCTTCTCAGCAGTGCTACTCTAGGATTTCTTCTACCAGCTTGTATACATATTTGGTATTACCTTGACCGAAGCACAAAACCTTGCCCTTTATTGAGCCTCATTAGGTTCACAAGGACCCACTTTGCAAGTTTGTTGTGTTCCCTCTGGATGGCATCCCTTCCTTCTGCTGTATCAATAATGCTCATTTTGGTGTCATCAGCAAGCTTGCTGAGGATTTAGTTGAGCCGAACATTTGCATCACTGATAACGATGTTAAAGGGTACTGGTCTCAAGAAGGATCCCTGTGGGGTTCTGCACATTATATACCTTCATGTGGATGTAAATCCATTTACTATACTGCTCTGGCTGCAACCTTCCAGCTAATTCTTTATCCACCAATTAGTCCATCTTTCAAATCCATAGCTCTTCAATTTAGAGATAAAGATATGGTAGGGACTATGTCAAAGGTTTTACAGAATTCCATGTAGATTTCATCAGCTGCCTTCCTTTTGCCCTCCAAAACTTTCGCTCCATCATACAAGGCTGACCAGGCATGATTTTACCTTCTTGTGTCCATGCTAACTGTCTTGGATCAGCTGCTGGTCCCTCATGTCCTTAACATGTCTTCTAGGAAGATCTGTTCCCTGACTTTCCCAGGAACAGAGGCAAGGCCCACAGGCCTATAGTTTCCTGGGTCCTCCTTCCTCCCTATCTGGGAGTGATATTTCCATTTTTCCAGTCCCCAGGGGCTATGCCTGGCAGTCATGACTTTTCCATTAAATGGATTTTGGTACTTTCCTCAATTTTGCACTGTGTCGGGGATTTACCAGAATTTTTTCAGCTGAACTATGTCTTAAATAACTTCTGTGGCACTTGAGCAGAAATTTCAGCTTGATCCATCTAAATTTCAGATACTGTGCTTATTCTTCAAAGTTTTGTCTAGTGTGGAAACAACTATAACATCAACTTCATTCATAGGAGATAAACGGAAATATGTTTATTGACATAGATATAATGTAGTGTTTTAAAAGCAACTTAACAAGATTTGAAGTGGCTGGATACACTTGATTATTTTCTGAATAGAGGATAAGCTAAATACATTCATATAGGAGAACTTTCCATTAAGTTACAAGGTTCAGAATGAACCCTCTTGCTTCCTGAATTCACAGTCACAGATTAATAGAATCATAGACTTGAAGGGGCTGGAAGGATCGAGTCCAGCCACCCTGCAGTCCCCCTATAGCAAGCTGCACAGGAAGGCATTCAGGAAGGCATCCTTCTCCATCTCCAGAGAAGGAGAATCCACAGCCTCCCTGGGCAGCCTGTTCCAGTGCTCCGTCACCCTTACTGTGAGAAGTTCCTTTATATATTGGTGTGGATCTTCCTATGCTCAAATTTATGGTCATTTCCCCTTGTCCTGCCCTCAGAGACCACTGAAAAGAGGATACTTATAAACATTAATCAGATCCCCTCTGAGTCTTCTCTTACAAGGCTTTACAGAGCCAGGTCACACAGCTTTTCCTTGTGGGGGAGACGCACTGGGACCTTTATCATCTTTGTGGCCCTCTACTCTCTCCAGGAGATACTTGCCTTTCTGAGGAGCCCAGAACTGGGTACAGTACTTCAGATAAGACCTGGCCAGGACAGAGTTGTGGGGGAGGATCACCTCCCTTAAACAACAACACTTATTTTAATGCACCCCAGCATGCCATTGGTCTTCTTGGCCAAAAGGGCACACAGCTGGCTCACAGCTAACCTGTCATCTACCAGGACTCCCAGGTCTTTCTCCACAGAGCTATTATCCAGCAGGTCATGTCCCAACCTGTGCTGATACTCATGGTTATTCTTTCCCAGGTGCAAGACTCCATACTTGCCCTTGCTAAACCTCATCTGGTTTATTGTTGCCAGCTCTCCATTCTGTCCAGGTCTTGCTGAATGACAGCACAGCTTTCTGGTGTGTCTGCTAGACCTCCCAGCTTTGTATCATCAGTGTGCTTACTGAGGATGAACACTATCCCCTTATCAAGGTCATTGATGAAGATATTTAACAAGATCAGAACCAGCACCTACTCCTGGAAAGCACCACTTGTCACAGGTCTCCAACCAGTCTCTGTACTGCCAAACACAGCCTTCTGAGCTCGGCCAGTTAGCCAGACCTCAACCCACCTTGCTATCCACTCATCTATCCCACACTTTCTCAGCTTCAGTATCAAGACGTCATGGGAGACAGTATCAAAAGCCTTGCTAAAGTCAAGGTAGATGACATCTACTGCTCTCCCTGCATCTACCCAGCTGGTGATGCCATAATAGAAGGCTACGAGGTTGGTCAAACATGATTTTCCCTTCGTTAATTAATCCTGACTATTCCTTTTTTCGGAATCCTTTGTTTTTGGCACAAAGTTTACTCTCCGAGGCACTTCTTGTGATAAGACTCTGACTTCTTTAGGAGATGAGAGGTGGATGTTGTTGTATGACACTTGGCATCACTGTGTAGACAATTTTACATTTGAAAGCATTTCTTTGGAGCTGTTTGCCTCTGAAAGAGAGTGCTCAGGAATGTTTACTTGCGGAAGATCTGGCCTGTGATCAAATAACTCCAGCTTGGTATGGGAAAATTGGGGAATGACAACATTGTGTGAAAAACAGGATGCAGGCAGCACCTCCCTGCTCCCTCTTATCTGCTGGCAAGGTCCAGGAAGTGGGAACAAAGGAGTTTCTGCTGAGATTCCAAAGCCAGAATTTGCCACTCCAAAGAGAGCTGATGACAACTTTGGACTTATAAATAAGTCTGTATTACCTCTGTAAAGTAATCGTCATCAACCAAACAACAATGCCTGATGACCCTCCACTACTGAAGATCAGCTACTAAAAAAATGAATCACACAAGCCCCATGGTGGTGATTATCTTCCTCTTGCTTCCTACAAAGACTGGTTTATTTCCTATCTCTTTTTTATCACTTTTCTTCCCTTTCCCATCTCCCTAAATGACTAGGATTTGTAATAAACTGCATTGACCTTTGTGTCTTAATCTCACTGTTGGGTATACATATATTAAAAGAAACTCCTCTCCCTCCAATAAATTGGAGGGAGACACCTTCTTCTCTCCCAATTGCACTAAACTGAAGAGTGATGCAGCCCTGTTGTCTGCTGATATGGATGCTGTGAACCAAGTTTGTATGGAAATTTAATTTCCCTTCATCGTACTTATTTATTTATTTATTTATTTATTTATTTAAAACAGTAATGAACCGTAGAACCGTATGTGACAGGGTTAGAGCAGGTCTAGAATGATAATGACTGAGGATGTCAGTTGCTACATCTTTCTACAGAAGCTTGCTATTGCGCATTTTGAAAACAAATTCACAATTCTGTCATGGAGATCTCTTGTGAGTACTATGCTACTGTAAAAATGAGCAATTAAATTAGTTTGATTTAAGCTGACAGGTTTGGGTCTCAGCTTATTCAAGTCTGAGTCAGATCAGGATCCCTTAATAATTGGAGAGAACATCATGGAACAGGGAAGAATCACAGAATCAGAATTTTAGAATCACCAAGGTTGGAAAAGACCTATGAGATCATCCAATAGTTCTTACTAAATCATGTCACTCAATACAACATATTAACATTCCTTGAAGAGCTTCAGGGTCGTTGTCTCCACCACCTTCCTGGGCAGCCCACTCCAGCACCTGACAACTCTTTTAGAGAACCAGTATTTCTAAAAGTCCAACCTGAGTCTCCCCTGACACAGCTTGATGCCATTCCCTCTAATCCTATCACTAGCTAGACTAGAGAAGAGACCAACACCCCAGCTCTCTACAACTTGCCTTCAGGTGGTTATAGAGATTGATAAGATCTCCTCTAAGACTCCACTTCTCCAGACTAAACAATCCCAGCTCCCTCAGCCACTCATCATTAAGGCTGTGCTCCAGACCCCTCACCAGCTTTGTTGCCCTCCTCAAGACATGCTCTAAGGTCTGAATGTATTTCTTGCTGCGAGGGGCCCAAAATCAAACTTGAATTCAGTTTTGTAATACATGAGATGCAGCCTCACCAGAGCTGAGTACAGAGATACAATTACTTCCCTGCTCTGACTGGTAACAGTATTTCTGATACCAGCCAGGATGGTGTTGGCTTTCTCGGCCACTTTGGCACACTGCTGGCTCATGTTCAGCTAAGCATCAACCAATATCCTCAGGTCTGTTTCCACTACGTGGTCTTCCAGCCACTCTGTCCCAAGCCTGTAACATTGCCTGGGGCTGTTGTGGTCCAAGTGCAGGACACAGCAGTTGGTCTTGTTGGAGCTCATCCCATTGGCTTCAGCCCAGCAATCCAGCCTGACCAGATCCCTCTGTATGGCCTTGCTACTCCCAGGCAAAATCACACTTCCAGCCAACTTGGTGTCACCTGCAAACTTCCTGAGGGTGCTCTCAATGCCCTTATCAATAAAGATATTGAAGAGGACAGTACCAACCCCTGGGGAACACCTCTCATGGCTGGCTGCAAGCTGGATTTAGTTCCTTTCACCATCACTCCCTGGGCCCCACCCTCCAGTCTGCTCTTTACCCAGCAAAGACTGTATCTGTTCAAGTTACAGGCAGCCAGCTTCTCCAGGAGAATACCACGGGAGAATATGTTGAAGGCTTATGTGAAGTCAAGGTAGACTACATCAGCAGCCTTTCCCTCATCACGCAGGTCACTAGATTATAGGAGATCAGGTTGATCTCGAGATCAGGACCCGCCCTTCATGAACTCTTGCAGTCTGGACCTGATCCCCTGGTTGTCCCGCACATGGTGTGTGATCTCCCTCAAGACAATCTGCTCCATATTCTTCCCTGGCATCGAGGCTAGGCTGATAAGCCTGTAGTTCCCTGGATCCTCCTTATGATTCTTCTTGTAGATGGGAGTCACACTGGCAAGTCTCCAGACTTTTGGGAGCTCTCCAATTGACCATGAATGCTGATAGATGAAGGAAAGCTGTTTAGCTATCACCTCCACCGGTTACTTCAGCACTCTCGGATGGACCTCATCTGGTCCCCTGGACTTGTGGCAGTCCAGGATTCAATATCCAAGAAATCTGAGGACAGACAAAATAAATTCTAGACATACACTTTAAATTTCTAGACATATACTTTAAATTTCAGTACAACTGAAAGAAGAAATCAAGAAGAGGACATGGGTGACTGGCATGGCTGATTAAGGACCTGCAGCTTAAACTGAGGGAAAAGAGACAGGAAGTGGAAACAAGGTTGTGTAGCCTGGGAAGAATAGAGGGACACTGTTGGCATGTACAGAAATAAGATTAGGAAAGCCAGGGCACAGATGGAACTGAACTTGGCAAGGGACATGAAAAATAACAACAAGGGGTTCTTCAGGTGCATAAGCGGGAGGACACAGACCAAGGAGAGTATTCTCCCTCTGATAATGGAGGACAGAGAATTGGCTTCCTCAGACATGGAAAAAGCTGAAGTGCTCAATAAGTGCTTTTCCTCGGTCTTCACTGGTGGTCAGGCTCCCCATGTCTGCCAGGACCCTGAAGCTCTAGGTGTGCATGAGAGGAGCGGATTCCTTCCCATTGCAAGAGAGGAACAAGTCCAAGACCCTCTCCTGAATCTGAATGTATATAAGTCCAGATGACATGCACCCCAGATTTCTGAGAGAGATGGCTAATGTGATTGCTGAGCTGCACTCCATCATTTGAAAAATCATGGTTGTCTTCTAAAGTCCTCAGTGACTGGAAAAAGGGAAACATTACACCCATTTTTAAGAAAGGGAGAAAGAATGATCGGGGGAACTACAGACCTGTGAACCTCACCTCTACACCTGGAAAGATCACAGAGCAGATCCTCCTGGCTACCATGTTAAGGCACATAAGAGATGAGGAGGTGATCTGAGACAGCTAGCATGGCTTCAGCCAGGGAAGATCTTGTCTGACCAATCTGGTAGCATTCTTTGATAGAGTGATGGCATTGGTAGACAGGAAAAGGGTGCTGGATTTAATCTACATGAACTTCTGCAATGCCATTGACATGGTCCCTCACCACATCCTTCTTTCTAAATGGGAGAAGTATGGATTTGAAGGATGGACTGTTAAGTGGATTAAGAATTGTTCGTAGCCAAAGGGTTGTGATCAATGGTTCAGTGTCAGGGTGGAGGCTGGTCACAAGTGGTTTCCCCAGGGGTCAGTCTTGGGACTGGTGCTCTTCAACAACTTTATAATGACATAAATGATGGAATCGAGTTCACCCTCAGCAAGCTGAGCAGTGCAGTTAATACACTATGCAATGGCAGGGGATTGAAACTAGATGATCTTTGAGATGCTTTTCAACCCAGGTCATTCTATGTTTCTGTGATTCTATCAACTTTTCTCCATTTTTTCTTAATGGAATTTGTTAGCACTTTCTTTCTCTGCCTGCTTGGCATGCCTATACCTCTTACACCTGCCCTGGTCAGTGCCTACCTCGTGCACTGGAATCCTCTGGGACAACTGTTTAGTGTATTGGAAGTGTCTGACACCTGGAAAACATGCTGTTGACTGGACATATCTCATTGTACCTTCCAAGAACACAGTTCTACATCCATTTTATTCAAGCCATTGAAATGATGTAAATGGTGCTGGTTTTATGGCTGAGGAGTGGCCTTCTCTAAAATTGGACCCTAATTTTCCTATACATCAAGTTATTCATCTAGTTATACCTTGAAGCTTTGTTTATTTTATCGTCATTTTTTTCTCATCTACCAAGTGACATCTATACAGAAAATGCAACAAAAACTGAATTTTAATTCTGCTTTGATGTTAAACAACCTGCTTCAGTTTAGAGCTGTAAAAGAGCAGAGCTGTGTGAAGTAGGTGAATATAATGAATTTAGAGAAGTGTGTACAGGGCAGAGGCCAATGTGCAAAAGTGATATCTGTATAACACCTAGAGAACAGATACTTTCTGACAACATTCTAAGATCTGAATGTCCACAGCAACCCCACAGTCAAGAAGAGGACAGAAAAGAAAGCAAATTCCTAGACATAGAATATTTAATCTCTCTCATCTCCTTCACTAATTTTAAGTAATATATTTTGGATGAAAGTACAGCATTTAGATAACATCGTGCCTTATTAAATCATATTTTGATATTTTAGATGTGACATAACCTACTGTTTCCAAATGGAACGGACTTGAATCTTTCGACAATACGCAACATGTTTAAGTGTAGTAGTAAATGACTTCCTTCTTCTGTGCACAGAATTTCTTTGAAAGAAAAAGGCACCGTGCAACAATATACGTACCTCCAGATTCAGAGGGAAGTACTTATATTACTGTCAGTGATTCAGCACTTCTTATAGAACACTATTTCTCTAATTACTCCTTTTTAATTATTCCAGCATACTGTAGGAAGAATATAAATTAATCAGGAGCTTTGTAGTGAAATTAAATAACTTAATAAATAATTGTCAAACATTTAAGTATTTCAAAGGGAAAAAAAAGCAACACAAAATTTCACATTAATTCCAATACAATGCTCCTCAGAAATGAATGATTTTTCTGTTTTTTATTGCCGTAACTTCAGTGAAGTAATGGATTTGTTTGAGCCAATCATAACTTAAGAGATTTCCTTAGCTATAAAGTTTTGGTGTCTTTTTTAATAAGAGAAATATGAAATGTTAAAGAGCTCTGAGAATTCTAATATACTTTTTCTAGGAAAATTGGAAAGTTTTATTTCTTGTACAAAGCAAGTCGCATCCTTTTCTAAGATTTGGGGACATACTACATTAAAATCTGCAAAAAAAATCTACATTGGAGGCATATTAAATGGTGAAGAAACTTATTCTCTATACAGTATGTGTGTAGATGTACTGCAAAATCATGTCAAAGGCATTGGGGAAGTCCTTGAGAGAACTGAAATTCTTTGGTCTGGAAAAAAGGAAGCTTGGGGAACATGGTCCTCTACAATTATGTAGAAGTAGGTTGTGTTGAGGTGGGGACTGACCAAATAACTAGAGATATGATAAGAGGGAGTGGCCTCAAATTGCACGAGGAGTTGTTCAGGTTGGATACTGGAAAATCTTTCTTCTCTGAAAGAGTGGTCAGGTGCTGGAATGGGTTGCCTAGAGAAGTAGTTGAGTCATTGTACTCAGAAGTGTTCTAGAACATTTAGATGAGATACTAAGAGATATGGTTTTAATGGAGAAATATTAGTGCTAGCCAGACAGTGGACTAGGTGATCTTGGAGATCTTTTTCAACCTTGGTATTTCTATGATTTTATGATTCTAAGTCTAGGTAGACAACATCAGTTGCCTATCCTTTGTCCACTAATGCCACCACTCCACTGTGGATGATTACCAGGCATTATCTTCTCTTGGTGAAGCTGTGCTGGCTGTCACCACATTATGTGTGCAATAACATACTTTCAAGGGGATTTGCTCCGTGATAATCCCAGATGCATACAAAGGCTCACAAGCCTGTAGTTTTCCAGGTCTTCATTCTAAAGTTATTAAAAATAATTTCTTCCATTTTGCAATCAACAGGGACTTTACTATGATTTTTTAAATCTGATGAAGAGTGGCTTGGCAACCACATAAGCCTATTTCTTCAGGACTTTGGGATGTACATCATTCTCTTCCATAGAGTTGTCATTCTTACAATAGGAATTATCTGCTTCACCTCTGGCCTAGAGCTTCATAGATGTGAGAGCGTTGTTGTTGATGAAGACTACTGCAACAATCTTGTTGAGCACTTTATTCTTCTGCAAGTCCACTATTGCCATTTCTCCCTTTTCATTTATTAGCAGAGGTACACACTTCCTTTCCTGTCTCTTCTGAGCAATGCCTCTGGAGTATCCCTTGTTTATTAACATCCTTCACCAATTTCAGATTTATCTGTGCATTTGCTTTCTTGATCCCGTTTCTTCATGTCCAGATGGCATCCCTGTCTTTTCCTTCAGGCCACGAGTCTGTGCTTACATTAAATGTAATTTTCCTTCTTTTCTCTCTTCGACCAGCAAATCAGTACTCATTTATGCTGATTTCCTGCTTCCTCTGCTTCATTTCTTATACTGGGGAATGGAGAGCTCTAGTGTGTTCAGAAGAGCTGCCTGTTCTGTTCCATTCCTGCGTCCCTAACATCAGTTTCCTCAAGGGATCCAATTCAATAATTTCTTAAGCATACAGAAGTTTACTCTTCTGAAGTTCAGAGTCCTGACTTAACACTTTATCAGATCCATAGTCCTTGTGAACATGAAGATGACACAGATTGGACTGCCTCTAATCTTAACCTCCTCAATGACCTTTGCATTGAAGAGCACCGTGTCCAGTAAGACTTCACCCATGATTGGTCTGTTGTATAACTGGACCAAGATGTTAACCTCAATAGCCTTCTGAAGTCTCCTGGACTACTTGATTCTCAACTGAGTTGTTTATCCCAGCAGACATGTGGATGGTTGAAATATCCTGTCAGAATGGGAGCTTGTGAGCACAATGCCTCTCATAGCTGCAGGATAAATGTCTCATCAACAGGCTTCCTTTGATCAAGTGGCCTTTAATGGACCTCAACTATTAGATGTCTTCTATTGGTCTGGTCCCCTTATTTTCACCCGCAAGCTCTCAACCTGAATGTAGCTGTTTCTCAGAGGCGCTCTTCACAATCTATGATTCTAAGAAGTGGAAGAACTGGATAGAATCATAGAATCACCAAGGTTGGAAAAGACCTAAATGATCATCCAGTCCAACCGTTCACCTATTACCAATATCTCCCACTAAACCATGTCCCTCAACACAACATCCAGCCTTTCCTTGAACACCCCCAGGGTCGGTGACTCCTCCACCTCCCTGGGCAGTCTTTTCTGAAAAGTAATACTTCCTAATGTCCAGCCTGAATCTCCCCTGCCGTAGCTTGAAACCATTCCCTTTGGTCCTATCACTAATGACATGAGACAAGAGGCCAACCCCCAGCTCACTACAACCTCCCTTCAGGAAGTTATAGAGAGCAATGAGGTCTCCCCTGAGCCTCCTCTTCTCCAGGAAGAACATTCCTGGCTCCTTCAGCCTCTCCTCATATGGCCTGTGTTCCAGACCCCTCACCAGCTTTGTTGCCCTCCTTTGAACACATTCCAGAGCCTCAATGTCTTTCTTGCAGTGAGGGACCCAAAACTGGACACAGTACTCAAGGCGTGGCCTCACTAGTGCTGAGCACAGGGGAACAGTCACCTCTCTGCTCCTGCTGGCAACGCTGTTTCTGATGCAAACCAGGATGCCACTGGCCTTCTTGGCCACCTGGGCACACTGTCGACTCATGTTCAGCTGAGCATCAATCAATACCCCCAGGTCCATTTCCTCTACACAGTCCTCCAGCCACACCGCCCCAAGCCTGTAGCATCACCTGGGGTTGTTGTAGCTGAAGTGCAGGACCCAGCATTTGGTCTTGTTGAACCTCATCCCATTGGCTTCAGCCCAGCTATACAGCCTGTCCAGGTCCCTCTGTATGGCCTCGCTACCCCCAGGCAGATCCACACTTCCAGCCAATTTGGTGTCATCTGCGAATTTACTGAGGGTGCACTCAATGCCCTCATCCAGGTCATCAGTAAAGATATTGAAGAGGACAGGCCCCAGCACTGACCCCTGGGGAACACCACTCATGACCGGTTGCCAGCCGGATTTAACTCCATTCACCACCACTCTCTGAGCCCGGCCCTCCAGCCAGCTCCTTACCCAGCCAAGAGTGTACCCATCCAAGCCTCAGGCTGCCAGCTTCTGCAGGAGAATACTGTGGAAGATAGTGTCAAAGGCTTTGCTGAAGTCTAGGTAGACCACATCAACAGCCTTTCCCTCATCCACCAGGTGGGTCACTAGATCATAGAAGGAGATCGGGTTGGTCAAACAGGACCTGCCCTTCATGAACCCATGCTGGCTAGGCCTGATCCCCCAGTCATCCCACACATGCCACATGATCTCCCTCAAGACAATCTGCTCCATAACCTTCCCTGGCACCGAGGTCAGGCTAACAGGCCTGTAGTTCCCCAGATCCTCCTTATGACCTTTCTTGTAAATTTCTTAAGCTTGTAACCACAGTCACGGTAGTACAGGTGTGCAATTCACTCCACTGTGATTCTGTGACTGTATAATCAATAGATATCAAGATGTTATAATCACAATACAATCAAGAGAGTTAGACAAAGTAGACAATGATCACAAAAAGAGAATAGGTGGAAGAGCTTACCCTTAGGCTGAGCTCACCACAAAACATCAAGAGAGGTGATCTCCAGAAGAGATCCTTCCCCTCTGGTAGCCAGCTCTTAAATAGGTCTTAAATAGGAATTGCCTTCACCTGTGCTCCTCTGGCTGACTCATGGCTTGCCTCAGGTGATTAATCAGAGGTTCAGGCCGTGACTCAGCAGTTCCCATACAGTGACATAGCAGGTCATAGCTTTCTCATTGCACCATGGTTTCCATCTCCTCCTGCTTATTTCCCATGCTGAATGCATCAGTGTATGCACCTGGGCTACACTGTGACATGGTATCTTCTCAGGGTAAACTCCCAAACTCCTCTGGGACAACTCTGAGATTTTCTCCTGATGCTTCCTAAACTGACATTTTTCTCTTGTTCTTCTCTGTTACTCAGAAGTACACATCCTTCCTACTTGCAGCCTCCAAGTTGTGACTCCCTTGAAAAAGCAGAAACAGATAGTAGTCCTCTCACTTTGTTTTAGTTGGTAGCTTCTCCCTCATTTCCCAAATGTATAGCCTCAGCAGGCAGCAAATCTTTGTAGAGATTTATTTATTTATGTTTGTTTGTTTGTTTGTTTGTGTCAGTACTGTTTCTGACTCAGATCTTCAGCTAACATGGTTGTCCCTTTCTGGTTCTGATCCATTATCCACACTCTCTTCTTCCTTCTTTAGAGCTTTCTTTCTTTAGCTTAGGGGGACCCTAACTGCTGTTCTGCTGTTCCCATTTCAAAGTGAGGGGAGGAAGGGAGGAGCAGGAAGGGCCCAGGCATGGTTCTGTCCCCCACTGGACTGAGAGCAGTGTGCAAATTGCAGGAAAATGGGACAGTGGTGGAGAAGCTGTTCCAAGCTGAGAGGGACGAACCATCTCTGATCGCAAAAGCTAAGTGGTGGGAAACTGGTCAGTGTACCCTATGAGACTCACTGGTTGAATGGGAGCTAGGGGAGCAGGGTAAACAAGTCAGTTTTCTGGTAGATTCAGGTTCCTCTTACTCTATGCTCTAATCAAGAATTATTACCCATGGATGCAGATTTTGTAACAGTAGTAGGAGCTACAGGCCGACAAGAAAAATCTTACTTATTGAGACCAACTGAATACTGGCCAGGAAAACAAGTAGGAATACATAAGTTCTTGTACATTCCAGGTTCTCTGAAACCATAATTCAGGCAAGAATTATTAGAATAAATGGATACAGAGATTAAATTCAATAAAAGAAAAGTGGAGCTAAGAACCAAGGAAGACCAACTGATGGAAATTTTAAGTCTGGCTTTAATACAGACTGGGAAAAACAATTATACATAAGCAGTACCTGTTGAGAGTGCACGATCTTAAAGGGATAAATAAAATAATTGATAACTTTTTGGAGTTTGGATTCTTAATTGAATGTGAATCCAAACACAGCACCCCAATCTTGCTGGTGAAAAAACTGGATGGCAAGAGCGATTACTTGGTGCAAGATTTGATTGACAGAATTAACAGTTAACAGAATCATTGAAAATATACAACCATACACCCAATGGTGACAAATCTATACACTATATTAACCAAGTTGAGGAATGAGCAGGTGTGGTTTACCATCCTGGATTTGAAGAATGCTTTCTTCTTTATCCAAAGAAAGTCAGAAGTTATTTGCCTTTGAATGGGAAAATCCCGATACAGGAAAGAGGACTCAGCTAACTTAGGCAGTGTAACCTCAGGGTTTTAAGAATAGCTCAATTGTTTCTGGGAGCCAACTAGCCTGTGAACTTGAAGCTTGGGCTCACCCAGCTCAAGGTTGAACTCTCTTGCAGTATGTGGCCGGCACTCTCATTGCCACAGTAACAAAAGAGGACGGTGTTCAATGGACTGCGAGTTTACTGAATTTTCTTTGTTTAATTAAGTTTTTCAACAGAAAGCTCAATTAGTCCAGCAGCAAGTGTTTTACCTCAGATTTGAGATCTCAGGAGAACAAAGAAAACTTGGAGCACAACAGAAGGAACCGATTTACCAAATGCCCAGACCACATAGATTAAAAGTACTCAGAACCTTTCTTGACATGACAGGTTAATGCCAACTATGGATCTATAATTATGGGCCTTTGGTAAAACCTTCATATGAATTACTGAAAAATAATCAGTTTAAGTTGACTTGGACTGGAGAGACAAAAAAGACATTTGAAGAACTGAAGAAGTAACTAATGAGAGCTCCAACCCTAGGCTTTCCAGACATTACAAATAGCCATTTTGGCTATTTTCTCATGAGAAACAAAGTATAGCCTTGGGCATTCAAGTACAACAACTGGGACTGTATAAAAGGGCAATTGCCTACTTCTCCAAACAATTTGATCAAGTGAGCAGAGATTGGCTGGGATGCCTATGAGCAGTGGCAGCAGTTGTTCTTAATGTCCAGGAAGCTTGCATATTTACTTTGGGACAGAAAATGACTATATTGGTCATTGCAGAAACCCATTTGGTTTCTGCAGTTCTAGAACAGAATAGAGGCCACTTTTCCAGATTTCTGAGATATCAGGCCACACTGGCAGAACAAGACGATGTCAACATAGTATTGCTTGGAAGCAATGGAGACTTTGTATGCCAGTTGGCCAGATCTAAAGCATGCTGGTGGATCACCATCACTGGATGATGGTGACTATTCCTGGTTCACCACCAACAAATGCAGTTTTGTGAGACAAGGGAATTGTCAGGCAGGATATGCAGTAACTACTATGGATAAGGTAATCAAAGCAAAACCATTACTTGTGGGGACTTTGGCTCAGAAAGCTTTGACAAGAGCTTTATAGTTGGAAAAAGAAAAGAGGATAAATACATGGACAGATTCTAAATATGCACTTGAGGTGGTATACATTCATGGTGCCAATTGGAAAGAGACAGTATTGCTCACAGCAAAAGGAAAAAAAAAAAAAAAAAAAAAAAAAAGCATGCCAAAGAAATCTGGAGGATCAGGCAGCAAAACAGGCAGCTGAAGGATAAGAAATTGATCAACTGACTTTAATTCCAGATGGTAAACTTCAAGCTGATTAATTTGAGTCAAAACCAGTAAAATATTCTAAAAAAGATAGAAATGTAATGATTTAGAAGGAAATGAGCTAACTGACAAATGGCCATACACACCTGATGGATGTGTTGTTGTGCCCTTTAGTGATTTGTTTCTTAGGGAACATAGTAAAACACATTGGCGAGCCGATGCTCTTTATAATTTTGTTTAGTGTACTTCTATATTAACTAGAGCACATGCTATAACATATGTAGCTGTACATATATAATCAGTAAAAAATAGCACATTTGCTACTGTGAAGAAGCAGTATAACAATGGAAGTTGCATCTCCCACCCAAAATGCATTCATATTTTTAATAGCTATATTTTCATCTATTTTTTATGATTTCTACTATTTCTACTTCTATGTTTTTATATCTCTCTGCTTGTAAGGTGTTAAAACATTCAAAAACATGGATACTAAGAACCATAAAATCAAACATGTAAATATGAAAAATCATACTCTGTATTTCCTAAGAAAGCTGTTGTGATCTGGCATGCTATCAATTTACTGACATCAGCAGATTTTTTAATCATGTGATTTATTCCCTAGAGTTCTCGTGCACCCCATCACACACTGAAATTTGACATGGCCTGATTCCACTCATCATACATCTTCTGCAGCTGTGGCATTATCTTAGAAATACGTTCACTGAAATATTGTGAATACATAATCAGAAATATCAAAACAGAGACTTTTCCATTCAGTACCTTCATCTCACAAACTCACTTATCAAACTTCAGATGAGTTAGATTAGGGAATTCTGTGTTAGAGTTTTTCAACATATTCTTACCTAGGATATCTACAGAGAATTTCCATGAAACAAACTGATGTAAAATCTGTACAAGAGAAGGAGAAAGCATTGTCTTTACCACCATAGGGTTATTTATTTTAAGCAAATATGACACAGGATGTTGAAAAAAAAAATGCTCATACTCTCCAGTAGTATCCTAAGTATAGAACAACTCAATTTCAGCATAAATGTGAATTCTTCCATTATCCATAGCTCAAAATTTGGGGCAGTCTAGCTGGACATATCATTCTGGAGTACAGAAAGCTAACAAATAGATGCTGACATTTCACAAAGGGTTGAAAACACAACTTTTTTCAGATAGAACAAAAACATTCATGTTGACAGCTGGGCATCAATTACCTCTTCTCCTGTCTTCATTCTTAAATTCTTGTTTTTCTACTGTCCAAGAAGAATCAATCAAGACACAGTAAACCATATCTATACAACAAAAGAATGTTTCATGATATAATCACAGCTCACAAAAATCAAAACAAATTTGCATTTGAGAACAGATGAGGGTTTTGAGACTTCATGGAGAAAAGAAGAAAAATAAAGAAGAAAGAAGGAAATCTTTTTGCAGAGGATTGGCTAGAAAGCTGCCTGATGGAAAGGGACCTTGGTGTACTGACGGACAGTTGGACAAATATAAACCAGCAGCGTGCCCAGGTAGCCAAGAAGGCCAATGGCATCCTGGCTTCTATCAGGAACGGTGTGGTGAGCAGGACTAGGGAACTAATCCTATGCCCACTCTTGGCATAGGATTGACATGACTCTGATGAGGACCCACCTCCAGTTTCTGTTCAGTTTTGAGGTGCTGGAGCAGGTCCAAAGAAGGACAACAAGGCTTGTGAAGGGCTTGGTGAATATGCCCCATGAGGAGTGACTGTAGGAAGGACTGTAGGAAATTTTAAAGAAAAGATAGAAGTAAATCAAAAGATGAAATATTGAACAAAGAAGAGCAATAGAAGATTTTATTAATGAAAATTCAGGAAAATCACATCATGCGTGGAATGTGAAGACTGTCAAGGAAGACAAAATAAGCTTTGATAAAATCCTTAAATCATGGCATACTGTAGTTTTACATAGTCAGTATATACCATCTTTTTTTTCCCTACTAATTTTATTTTTGTATCATTATATTTTTCCTGTCATTGAAGATACTTCCTTTTTTTCTGAATGAATTATAGATTTTATTAGTATTTGTTTGTGTATTAAAGAAAATAATCAAATCTAAACATGTTTTATATTTAGCACGCTGTCAGCGCTCAGTCAAGTTAGAGTGCTCTCACAGTTTCTTGTAGCATCAGAATAGTTCTCGGATAGTTCTCCTTTATTGTGTTCACCATATATCTTATATACCATTCACTTAGAAGCCAGGAATTCCTGTCCCTCTAATTCATTAATTGGCCTAGCTTCTCCCAAAACACAGTGGTAAAGAATGAAAGGTTTCTTAAATGTGATAAGATTCACAATGCATACAAACAGAACCTCCTGTTTACCCTTAGATGCAAACAGATACCATTTGCTCTCTGTCTTACAATCCAAACTCCCAAGGTTTCACAGTGATAGGGTCTATCAAGGAATCTGATAAACTCTGTGCTGACTTGCTCACAGTTACATCTTACCCCACGGCATGCTATCAGAATTTAAAATCTTTTAAAATCAAATTTATACCTCACGTAAGGATAGTAACTTTAACCAGCCTTTTGTATCTTAATGAAATGAACTTTTAAATAGATCCAAGAATCTTTAAATTAATATTTGAATTCTCTTAAATACATCTGTATGCTATTTACATGAGATATTTAGATGTGGTCTATAACAATGAAAAAGAGTGAATTTTTTTTTTTTTAATTCTAAATTTTAGCATCCGAAAATACCTAAAAGCATTACTATTCATATGACCTAATTACACTAGCAGTCAGAGAGATGTGTGAAGTATACACATAGACTGTGAAACAAATATACACTGAAAGAATTATAGACATCAGTTACAGAGAAGTTTTTAACTGAATTAGCTTCTGAGATCCAAGTGGAAAGGTAGGTTAATGGTAATGTGATATGATAATGGCTGCAAAAAGGTGAGAAGTGTGAAAAATATGGGCATTGCTGCATGCTACAGCGTCAGGAATGTAGTCAGGAGATCTGAAATCGTTTTGAAGGCTCAGCCCATGCCAGAAATTTTACAGTGTGTGTTGTGTTCCAGGGTACAGTCAACATATAACATGCTAGATTTCAGATAATTTCTAGTATTTTTAAGATGGAAAATGCCAGAAGATACAATAGATTTTCTATTATGACTATTGATTAATTTACATTCTTCCTTTTTTGATCAAATTTTACAAATGCAGGGTTGTAAATACATGGGTATATTTTATATCTCCCTTATCAGAAACTTCATATACGCAGATATGGGATAGACATCAGATATAAGAATAAACTTGAAGGATGACTCATTTACATTTTCTGAAATTACATACGAATTTATATTCAAAAGACATAGCAACAAAAATATCAGTTGGTTTATACACATTCTCTGTGGTATCTACCTTTCTATTACCTGTAGCAAGTACATTTTATGTAACTCAATGAATGATATGCAGAAGTATTATTACTGTCTTGACGCATCGTTAGGTAAAATTACCAGTGTATGGATTATCACATCTGTATTTCACAGCTCCAGTTGTCTCCATTTAAATGCACATAACTTATTCCAGCAGGTGGTGAATCGATTTTAAATTAAATCATGGTCTGGAAAAACAGGAACAGTATGACAGAATTACTCTTTTTTTTTTTTTTTTTTTTTTTTTTTTTGTAATAATATTTAGTGTTACTTTTTTTTTTCCTTTAGACAAGATAAATATACTATTTTCATATTTTATTTGCAAATGACTAGTGAAATTCAAGGAAACTTTGCAAGGTGACTCCAGAGGCTTGCTCTTTTCGACAAACCAAAGCAGTTAAAAATACTAGTAAGTATCCATAGTAATTAAGTTGAAATACACATTAGCTGTCTTCACCTTGACAGAGAGTTCATTGAGTAACCACTCACACAGACTTTTTGTCTGTCAACTACCTGACTACTTGGAGTGACTTTTACTTCCCATTTTGTAGAACATATGCACGTAATTTTTGAAGTATGAGTATTTGTAGTACAAGTCTTATAATTAGAAAAATATATATGGTGAAAGGGTGATAAAGGAGTGTAAGAGCAAAGGGACTAGCATAGATGGAATGATATTTTAAAGGAAAAGTATTTATCTGTCTCCAAAGAGCTAGACTCACAGGAAAAACTCCACAAGGAAGGGATCTCCAACCAGAGAGTGGCAGTCAGAAATAAATGAGGTCTAAGAGAGGTGGAGCCAGGCTCCACCACTTCTGGTGACAAAGGTGAATTGCCTTCACCCGTGCTTCCAGGGCTGACAAAGTCCTTTCCCGAGATGCTCAATCAATGGTTCAGGCTGTGACTCTGCAGTTCTGGTACAACAGGTAAATCAAGACTTAGCTGAATCTTGTAAATCATTTAGTGGATATGAGCACGAGGCACTGGGTTGAGCATTTTAGCAGTGGCAACAGCAACAATGGGTCAAGTCTGCTGCTGCGGATGTTTACAAGTGTTGTACAGGAGCTGTTGAGTCACCGCCTGAAACACTGACTGATCACCTGACACAAGGACTGGGTCAGCTGTGGGAACACAGGAGAAGGTTAGGTGTCTCCTAGATCCCATTTAAGGGCTGATTACCACTGGGGAAGGATCTCTTTCTGGAGATTCCTCCTTTGTAGACTCTTACCATGAGCCTGAATCTTCCTATATGAAGATTCTTCTCTGTTTCTTTTCATTTCACCATGATATTCTTTTCCACTATAACACTGCAATACCTTTCCCAACTGTAACATTTGGCAAGCCAGGCAGGCTCAAATGGTAAAAATGTCTTTCCTGGAAATCTTCAAATGGGTTAAGGCAGAAAACATTACCCCCCTAGATAAAACCATCCCTGGGTGGATCCTGGGATTTCTGGCATCGCTTTAATATGAACTGGCAACTATAATTGAAAAATGGGGTCTCCTATGGGTTCCTGGAAGTATTTTTTCCCCATCCTGCATGCCAGATTATTTACATGAATTGAACAAACATATATATTTTTTACAAAAGAACACCAGCCATCTGCTTCCACCATAGTATGGCCACTATCAAATGCTTTAAATCAGGCCAAAATGACAACCAATACTTCAGAAAATGAAACTTAACTGTTATAAGATTGGATTGAAAAACTAGAACTTGGTGTACTAACAGGGAAAAAAATCAAGCTAAAATTTCCCAATAAAACAAGTCTGAAACATTTCATTAGATGACACCCAGGCTCCTGAAGAAATGGACCTGGTTGATTCAGAAGATAAGACTTCTAAATTGGATCTTGGAGCTCCATCAGTGATGGATCCCTTTATTATGGTCCCATAATAACTCAAAAAATGAAAAAAAATACAAGATAAACCAACAGTGGTGCCTCCTGACCAGTGGGCCCCTGCCCAAACACATTTGCATGTACCAGCCTGTCCTTATACAGTGACTGAATTAATGAATTGGATCCAGCAATTGTGATAGAAGTGCAGAGAAAGTGTACCAACCTGACTTCTGAGATTATGGGGTTCAGGGGCAGAAAGTGCCATACTGAATAGACCAGATTTCCAAGCTGGCATCCACTAGTTTACACTCTGCTCTTAGACAGAGATTATATGCTGCTGTCCAATATACCAATGAAAACCAGTGAATGATAGATTGATTGATGGCAGCATGCTGTTTGGCTTGCCTCAGTAAAGCTGATATACCATTGCACACAGGTTTATGGTCCTCCATGGAAGACCTTCAGACTTGTATTTGTAAATTAGGTATGAGAGAAGCAATATATGAGAAAACGTTTAAGAGCCCAGACCTGGCAAAATTTATGGTGGGAATGAGAGGCCTGATTTTCCAGCAAGCTCCTTCCAACCTTTATGGAACTTTAGTTTGCTAATACTAAAGCTAATACTAAACCCCATAGTGGCCTCAGAGGCCATTATCCAACAAGCTGGTAGCTGATTTGGGGAAAACAGATCTCCTAAGAACGAGGTGTAATGTTCGAATGGTGTAAGAAGCTGAATTTCTCCTAGTTAAGACCAAGAAGCATGCCCCACAGGAAACCCTGATTGAGCTACATATGGGTACCCCGGAAACAGATGTTTAATGATCTCATACAGCCTGGAATTGCCTTTACTAAGGTTGGTAGGCAGTCCAATCATGTTTTACTTCAATTGTGGATACAATGACAAAATGATCAGAAATTTCAAAATACTTCCTGAAGATTGGGAGTATGAATAATTCAACAAATGTCAACAAGGAATTGGAATTTAGAGGATTTTATAGTCCCTAATAGAAGAAAAACGCCTCTGCAAGTGACGTGGGCTATGATGCCTGAGCCACCCGGGGGAAAATTCCTGGGCATGAGACAATTTATGGTATGACAGGGGTTGTCAGTTCCCCAAGGGCCTCCAGACAGGACTGGAGGCCCTATGTTGAGCTCACAGTGTTTTGGTCTTGAAAGGACATACAAGGGATTATGCCATTAGTAGACACGGTTGCAGAAACATCAGTAATTATGGAGATCTAACTAAACTCAAAGGGGATAGAATGATGTTGGTAACTTGGGGGCAGACCATTCCTGCGACCTAGATATGGTTGAAACTGGGGGTTGGGCCTGAGTCTCCTGCCCTGGGAGTATAAACTGTCTTACTGCCCCAGTCCCAGAATACATCTTGGGCATAGACACTTTATGTGGCTCTCCAGACAACTGTAGGATAGTTCAAACTTTGACAGAGGTACATAAGTGTCTGGGTGGTGCAGGCAATGTTGAGCGGCCATCTGAAGCATGAGCCTGTTCGCCTGCCGGAACCAAGCAAGATTACCAATGTGAGACAGTATGGGCTTCTTTTACAGCACTACCCAGTGCTGTAAAAGATAAAATTCATGCATTCCCAGTCGCTGCAACACCAAAGCAGCTGTAGGAGTTTTCTTAGGTATATTGGGAATATTGGTGTTCCTTTATACCTCATTTAGCACAGCTGCTGAGACCATTATACAGACTCATGAAAAAAGGAGCAACTATGGGACTGAGGGTGAGCAGAACACAAGGCTTTCCAACGAACAAAACTGGCAGTTAAACAAGCAAAGGCATTGGGTATATTTGATCCTACCCTCCCAGCCGAAGTGGATGTTCACATCACTCAGGATGGCTTTGGCTGGGGCCATTGGCAACACCAGAGTTCTGTTTGGATCCCTTTTGGTTCTGGTTTCAGGTCTGGCATGGAACAGGAGAAAGATATAGCGTGACTGAAAAACAGTTATTGGCTGCCTTCTCCACATTACAGGCAGTAGAACCGGTAACAACAAACAGCTGAAATCACAGTGAGGACCATTCTATCGATTCAGGGGTGGTTGAAAGATGTGAGTCATCTTCCTAAGACAGGGGTGGCCCAAGCACAAACGGTGGCACAATGGGTCACCTATCTCAGCCAGAGGAGTAGCCTGTCTTCATCTCACTGAAAGAAGAACTCAAGAAGATCCTATCTCAGCCGGAGGAGTAGTCTGCGTTTATCACCACTGAAAAAACTCCAGAAGATTCTAAGCCCAATGACATATCACAGTGATCGGCAAGAAGAAACAATGGTTGCTTCACTGGAGAAGAGTCCTATTCAAGAAGGGAAATAACCCATCCTTGAAGATGCCTGTTATATGGATGAGTTCAGCAAGGGTAACCTCAGCAAGTGGAGAGCTGTAGCATACCATTCCTCCACTGAAACTGTCTGGTTTGAAGAGAGGGATTGTCATAGCCAGTGAGCAGAATTGCAAGCCATGTGGATGGTTATAACTAAGGAACCCAATGACGGTATACTGAATATTTGCACCTGCACAAGCATCTAAAGGCTGGGCTGCATACCGGGGGCTCACTCCTTAAATTGCCTAGTGGGCCACCCAGGAATGAACTATCCACATCCAACTAATTTGGGGTAGAGATATGTGGTTAGACGTATGGAATGCGGTTAGACATGGGACTGGATATGTCTACCATGTTTCTGGCCACCAACCTCTACAATCACTGGGTAATGATGAAGCCAACACACTGGCCTGAGTTTGATGGACCGAATATTCACCATCCAATAACATCAGCTGCTGGTTACGTCAGAGGCTGTGGCATGCAGGACAAAAGACAATGTGGGCAACTGCTGAAGCATGGGAGCTGCCCATACAACTATCTGACATTGTCCAAGCATGCTGAGACTGCGATGCTTGCTCCGAGACCAAGACCATTGCCCAGAACAACAGACCATCTTCCTAGAGTACACAGTCTTCTGCAGCAATGGCAGGTTGATTACATTGGGCCCTTTTACTTGGTCTGAGGGGGCAAGATATGCCCTGATCTGCGTCAACACCTCAAGTGGGTTAATATAGGCCTATCCAGTGCTGAGAGCAAACCAGGCATATACCATCAAGGGACTTACCAAATCAATGGCTGCCTACAGGACACTTAAACTAATTGAGAGCAACCAAGGGACTGGTATGATGATACAATGCTGAACAGAAGAAAGCAATATTGAATGGCAATTCCACCTGCCATAGAATCCAATGGGGGCAGGCGTTACTGAATGCTATAATGGTATTCTTAAGGCTGCCCTGAAGACAGACTCTCAGTCTCTGCAGGGGTGGATGATCCCCTGTGGGATCTGAATGCAAGGCCTAGAGATTGCAGACCTAGTGTCCTGAAAATGCTGCAGACATAATGAGCCTCTCTGCTTAGGATCCAAATTACAGGCACTGATAATCAGATAAGACCCCAAACTGGCAATGAAAACAATCTTCTGCTCCCTGCTCCTGAAAACCTAGAACCTGGTACCCGTAAAATAGAATGGCCTTAAAAGATGCTAATAGGACCGAAGTGGTGTGGCCTACTTGCATCTTGGGGGAAATAATTTGAGGTTGGGGGATCTGTAGTCTCCCCATTAATAGGTACATGGCCTGCAGGCACTGTAGTCAACACTCTGGTTTTCATTTCGAAGGGGATCTTAATCATGTCCCTGTGGCAGATCAGGACCCTGCCTTTCTTACTTGATACACCTATGCAGCCTCATATATTGAGCCAAAGGGTATATGGTATAGATGTATGGGACATGCCCCCAGTAGAAGCTGAAGTGTTGACCCAGGATAGAAACACGGCCTGTGTCTTGCTGTGGACGGCAAGACCTATCCCTTCTTCTACCTTCAGAATATGCATGCTACTCCCTGTGAGTCTCTCCGGGAGAGATTCTTGCCCTGCCTGCCTGTGGCCTTCTGAAGCAGCTCTTTTTCTTCATTTCTGAGTTGGTGGCTGCTGCACAAGGGCTCATTCTCATTTGATGTAGCCAAAGACTTTGCCACCCTGCTATTATCATCCCACTATAGCATTACAATCATCATTTCATTCTTATTTTTTTAGAAAGGAATAAGTATTTTATTATTTAAAATTTTCTGACATAGGAACATCATTCTTCTCTGTAGGATTTAATCATGCTTATGCACTGCACTGCTCTATTAAATGTTTTGTTGATAGTGATGTTTGTTCTTCATGGTACTAGAATAAACACTCTGGTATTACAGATCAAACTGAAGACCTTGTATGAAATGCTTATTTGGGTTATTTGTACATCCAGAACTCTTTACATGGTTATATTCACAGAAGCCTTTTCATAAAACCATTTAAGAGAACCCTGCTAACAGAAAAATGTAAATGCTGAATTAATTGCTGAAATCACAAAGCAGGGTGATTTCCTCAGATCTACTGCAGAATGTCCTTCATGAATCTAGTGCAGCCTTAATTGGCACTGGAAGATTGATTGACTGTGAAGAGTTCTGCTTAAAAAAAAAAAAAAAGTTTCTCACAATGAGGTTCAGTCTTCTGATAGAAGAACAGTGGAAAATGGAAATGAAAGATCTTGCTGGAAATCAAGTCTTTAATCTTTTGTGTCAAGCCTACACTTCTACATTACCCAGTTGGACTTTCAATTGTTCTGAAGCTCTTCCCCCCATACTTACTTTTATCTTGGCATTTAACCTTCTGGCATTTAGCATAGTCCCATTTTCCTTCAGTTTATAATTATATCAAAACTAAATTAGGGTACAAGGTCTCACAGCCGATACTGATAGCTCTCCCATGTATTGCACAACATTTGTTGACTGTCTGATTATGAAGACTGATTTCATAAATAAGCATTTAAAATGTTCTAGAGAATTCAAGTCTCTTAAATCTTCTAGAGAAGCAGATAAATTATGTGAAGCATTCTCGTCTGGTGTTGATAAAGACTGAAGATTAAGGGACTTAGTTTTCAAAAGAGATAATCCTAAATCTGTATTTCCAAATTGTATAATACTTAAATAAGATGAACTAGATTTTCAATTTAAAATTAAAAAAAAATAGGGGAATATTGCTGTAATTTTTCCCCAAATGTTGTTTCATGCACATTTATATATGATGATTCTTCTCGGATTCTTGCAGTTGATATTTCTGGAAAAGAATGCTTTAGCTTCATTTCAGATCAATTACAAGTGTCTGTTTGGTTTATATTTCATTCCTGATATCTTACTCTCAATTATTATTTTCTAACTAGTTTTTCAAAGACATGCCGTGTACTTCATTGTGTATCATCTCAAAACAATGAGAAAATTTGTGTACTATAAAGACTGCGCATGTGGAAAATACAGAATCACATAATTGTACCAGTAAAATAATATGGATAGACCATCTATCAGGAAAAATTATTGAAACAAGGCCAGTCCCATCTTTCAGTAATATCTCAACTATGCTGTACTCAGAGTATTTTTCAATTTCATTTACTCATGAGCCTTCCCAAGAAAGCTGTACTCTATTTCTTCAGTAGAATGTCATTGGCAAAATATGTGCTTAATTTGTGTAGTCAACAAGCCTCTACTTATGGAATAGGATGCAACTTTAATTCTGAACTATTAGACCTGAAAACTCACCTGTCCAAGTGTCATGGTTCTATGTTTTTGTTTTTGTTTTTTTACTTTTGGGTTTCAGTATTCCACATCAAAACATCATGCAGTGTACGGGGAATTAAAGTGTCACTGCCCCAATCCCAGGTACCTATCCCTGTACGTTACAGAAGTCACGGGATCTGGCCCTTCCGGGTGGGGGGGGTGCTCTCTTGCTGCCTGGCAGTGGGTGCTGGAGGGTGCTTTCCCAGCTGTTCCAAGCTTTTCAGGTTTGACTCGGTCCCAGGAACTCTCTCTCTCTCATCTTGTCTGATTTATTCATCTCAATTGCAATTAAATTGTATATATTGTGTTATCTTGTATTCCGATATTATAGTAAAATAAGTTTTTCCTCCATAGATTGTTGCCGCTGCTCTTTTCCTCCCTTCCTTCCTTCCCATTTTTGTGGGACTGGGGTGGGGGGGAAAGGGCAGAGGCCTGTCGCCCCTGTCACGGACATAGATTGATCTGGTCAACTCCGTGACACCAAGGGGGCTCAAAGGCACTGCATTTAAGTTATTTGAAATCAAAGTATATAAAGAGCAAATAATGTCCTCTTGAACTGATTATTTTAAGAAAGTAATATAAAGGTATTTTAAAAGAGGGAATGGAGTAGTGAACATCTTAAGTATATATTTAATTACATGTAATTATATAGTTGTATTTACATGTATGTTTTCTATATAATTTATAATATAAACACAGAGACACAAGAAACATTTTGACTAAAAACTGCATTACTTACTAAATGTAATTATATTTTGAATTTTTAAAAAAGGAGAGGAAATTAGGTCAGGCAGGAGACCAGTGCTGTAGTTTTCTCTTTGTCTAAAATTTATGTTTCATAATGGTAGATCTGAATACCTAACTGGAAATATCTGGCCCTGGGAATTTTTTTCTGAATGTTACTGCTTTCTACTTCTTCAGTGCTGCAAGTGCTTCAGCCTTCAGGCTAACACAGATAGGAAAAAAAAATAGAATTTCACTTCAACTGCAGGTTAGAAAGCATGTTTTTATGCCACTAATACATTTAGTGGAACATTATGTCCCCTACCACACACTGGACACTGTCTATAACTATCCTGTAAAAGACGCCACAGAGTGAGTGCTTTTGTTCTGGAGCTCAATTGGAAATGAGAAATTCATTTTGCTCCTGAGTATTGGAAGACAGAGACAGTTGGAAGCTGGTGGTTGAATTTTACAGCTCTGCAATTTTGGATGAAGCATTGAGCTAGCTCATAAGTCTTTGTTAGTTTCTTTTTGATCTCACCCTAAATAGCTCAGACTTACTCAGAAAAGCTATGCCAGCAAAATATACTCAGTAACATGGGTTACCTAGTTTTTTACCTACCAAAAGCACTGGGTTATGCTTCCTCTCTTATTACAGATGACTGAAACTTTCAAGATAACTAATTTAACAAAAGCTTGGAAATCAGATTTTTTAACTGTTATCCACTGATATCTCAACTGATAGCTGAGTTAGCAATTTTTAATTAGTTTACAAAAAATTTGTCAAGTTCTTAATATCTATAATTAATAATTATTTAAATGTGGTTACAGAAATATAATCACAGACAGCTGTTCTAAAGATGCTATTCCGGATTGTAAGGTTATGTTTTTTGTAACAGCTTCCAATGGCTCAGTTTTCGTATATAATAAAACTTCTAATGATAGCTCTCTGATTTAGATAGGAACACTGAAAGAATAGTTTCATATAAAAGAGAGACTGTTTCCCATTGTTTTTGTTCTAAATAAATATTTTGAAATTCTAATATTTAAAAAAAATTATGAGGTGAAAATGGCTATAACCTTGAAGTACCTCACAGTGAAGAATTTTGAAATCAAATCCCTCAAGCAGTTCTTTTCTATATACACACTGATATTGAAGAATAAGCATTATTAAAGTGCAGTTACATTTCAGCGAGAGTTCATTAATTTTTCTCACTATAAAATTTTAGTTAACTATCTCTATTTCCCTGTCACGGAGTTGACTAGATCAATCTATGTCCGTGACAGGAGCGACAGGCCTCTGCCCTCCCCCCCCACCCCAGTCCCACAAAAATGGGAAGGAAGGAAGGGAG
>NW_024962258.1:6940146-6942969 GCF_019238085.1 Lagopus leucura
ATCCAAAAACAAAAAACAAAAACAAAAACATAGAACCATGACATTCCCATATAGGCTATATAAGAAATAAAATAAATAAAATAAAAACAGAGCAAAGTCAGTTGAATACTCACTTTCTTTCCTATTACTGAAGTCCAAAAATCGAAAGAAGAGAACAACTATAAAACATACTGTGTGTAACATATGTGAAGTTAATGTGTGAACACGTACAACTTACAAATGAATAAGCAGATCCATCAGTATATAGCACTGGCTATGGTTTTACTCTTCCCTGTGTAAACATTGATCTTATTCAGGATTTTTATTACATCTATCTTTCTATCTCATCTTATCTATCTATCTATCTATCTATCTATCCATCTAATCCTTTTTTTACTCTATTACAGTAGTTAACCATTTTGAAGTCTGCAAAGAGGTTACAGAAAACAAATTTCCAGGAGAAAAAAATATGCTCACCATCAGTACACTATTGTGTAATTTACACTATTGTGTGGGCTTTCACTACAAAGGAAGGACTGGCAATTAGAGATTGTACAGGCCCTGTCTTTGAAGAATAGAACTGCTTGGAATCAGAAGTTAGTATTCTTGAACTGCTTGGAATCAGAAGTTAGTATTCTTCTAAGCAAGCTGAGAGCATGACCAATTGAGAATGAGGGAAAAAAAAAGTGAATGTGTAGGAGTAAGTACTGAACAGTAGAGAAAACATGACACTGATATGTAATCCTCTGTATTAAACCAGCAGGTTTCTACTTTTTTTCTACTAATCTTGTTGAAAAAGTTCTGGTGGCAGTAAAAAAAAAAAAAAAAAAAGTATAATAGCTGGAAAAAAATACCAGGCATTTCTGATTCATTAATGTCTCATTTGTCACCTCAGGACTTTGGGATGCTGTGTCTCATGACATTTTCCCAGAGATCAAACATAGATATACATAATTCCCATGAATTTCTCATTCTCAGACAAGAATCTGTCTGTTTTCTTAATGCAGTACTCTGTAAAAAATACAGTCTAAGTAAGTGAGTGAAATTGTTCAGTCATGTCTGAAATAAGACAGCACGTGTAGAATTTTTTCTTTTTGGTTTTATATAAAACAGAATCATACAAAACAAATGTTCATTTTATGTTCAGAATGAAACGGTCTTTGCCATGTGGTTTGACTGTATCCCAAGTATGAATGGGAAGAAATACTCATGGGTTTGCTGATCTTGCTGCCATTGCATCCCAAATGTATTCCTCTTTGTGTTTCTGTTTCACAGTATAATAAAGGCAAACTGCCTACTTTCAAAAGCCTACGCTTTGCAAATGATCTCCACAGACTTATGACAAGAGAATACTGGTATTAAGAATAAGAAGAACAATACAATTCTTTCTTTTTTAATGCCTATGAATAACATCTCAAGGAAGGGGGAGATGGGGAAAGGAACAAAAAAAATTGATTACCCTTTAGAGAAATGTACGTGTATCTTAACGCGCTGAACAACATCAACAATAGTTAACTTACAGTATGTAAACTCTAACCCTGATCTGTAAAAATTATTCCAGATCAATGAGACATTGGTTACATTTAGCTTATTCTAAGTGCTGACAATGCAAGTAAGACCTGCCCATTCAATTTAGAAATACTCACATTTTTGAAAAAGCTCAGTCCCATATTTGTGATCTTGTTCAACTAGCACAAGCCTGTCTACTTTTTTTTTCTTTTTATGTAATATGCATTGCTTCAACAAAACATCAGATTTGTATCCTAATGCACTCACAAATTCTGTTGGCAAAAGAAAAATTTCACCCAAATTAAGGTAGAGAAGCTGTACTATGTTGTTTGTTCTCCTAACATTGAGGAAATAGAGCTTCCACAAGTTAAATCTTATAGCAGCTGAACACTTGTCTGCTTTCTACTATATTGACGTAATTTGTACATGAAATTATCACATATAATTAAAGTATATTTTTTCTTATAACCTAAATAAACATTACATAAGAATAAAGCAAACAAAAAACTATTAATGCTTATCTTGCTAAGATTTCTACTTCAAGAAGGAGTTTCCTCTGCACTGAGCAGCAAAAATTACAGTTATTATGAAATTACAGTTACTTGACTCTTCCTTCTTGACAATGAAATCTAGGCTTGTTATACAAAGAAAGAGAGTATTAAAAAAAAAAAGTGCAACATCTTTTTAAATAAAACAAATCTGCATTTCTCATACAGTTAGCGTAGACAAAAGAATGTCAGGCAAGATGCACTGTAATATCAGGATGTAGCATCAGGATGAGTGGGCATAACCTTGGGCATGATCAAGACAAGCAGCTCCTCATCTAGCTTTCAGATGCCTGAAAGCTATGCATTTCGGCTGGACAGCTAAGCTCCCTATCTAATGCATAAAGAAAGATAGTTTTGATTAATAAGTACACCAGTGAGAACACTGAGTGGGCAATGGCCCAGGTTAGCCTATGTGGAGAACTAAAATCATAAAATAATTTCAATATGCTGCTCCTAATAAAGTCTTCGTAGATTGATTCCATGGTCTAGGTGGCTATATCTATACACAAAAAGGGAGCCTAAATTCAGAATCTTCTACGGGATTTAATTATGTTTATTGGAACAACAAACAGGAGTTACTCTGTTACTGGATTTTTCCATCCCCATTCCTAAATTTCTAATATTTGGGAGTCAAATGGATTCTTGAATTTCTTTGCTTTTGTCTGGCCTTTTGATGTCACCTGATTCCAGGCTCCTCAGAAGCCCTGCTTCCAACTACTATATTTGTACTACATATTGATTTCTGGTGCTTTTTTTTTTTTTTTTTTTTTTTTTTTTTTTTTTTATT